>NC_139931.1:14016243-14391243 GCF_963514095.1 Eutrigla gurnardus | reverse complement strand
ATGGCATCGTGTGGCCGCCTGGCTCTATGGGAGCGGTCTCACCGGCCTGTTTGTCACCTCAACACTCTTCCACACCGCTGCCTGGAAAATCAGCCACCTCCGGTGTGTGTGTGTGTGTGTGTGTGTGTGTGTGTGTGTGTGTGTGTGTGTGTGTGTTATGTGCTGTTCTAGTAGACATTTACACCACACGTTCACATAAAGCTTGTTAATTACAACAGAGCCAGAAGGCCAGAGAGGAAACGACAGATGTGGACCGTTAATGAAAATACTTCACATCGACTTCAACTCACATCCTCGAAACAAAAAAGCCTGAACTCTCATATTAACAGTTGAACACAGATAAACAAAGGCTTCAGGCTTTTAACAACTTCCACGTTTGCTTTCGTCCATTTGCCATCATCACCCCATAAAAGACCTTAATCATGAAGAATATATCTCAAATGTGAAATGATTGTTAATTCTCTCATTGGACCACATAACAAACAAGCAGAAAGGTTTAGTTGAGGTGATGCCCGAAGGTAGGAATTTAATTTAGTTGAGTTACTGTTTAACCTAAAGGTAAATTAGCTCAAAGCTACGTTCGCTGTGAAAAGCAATAAAACATTCATGTTTGTGTGATTATTAACACATGTAACGAAGAATGTGGTGAATAGACTCCAACTCTTAAACAACTCGTCTTTCACACACGATAGTCCAAAAGACCCAACAAGCACTGTTTTCTGTGTTGAAGGACAGGCTCAGGGGAAGTTTGCGCTTGTTTCTAAAATGTGTCTTCTAAAATATGACACATCCTCAATCCTTTACATCATGTTCTCTGTAGTTTAGAGATTTTTGATTAAACTTCAAGTTGATCTAGAAACGATCTCTTTTTCTCCCGCGTGCAGGAAGGTGGAGCAGCGTTTCCACATGTGTGACAGGATGGCCATCTACTTCTTCATCGCGGCCTCCTACTCTCCCTGGTGGGTCCGGAGGTCACACGGTGCCTGGTGGGTAACGGAGCCGGTGAACGAGCTCAGACAGTGAACGTCCCTGTGTGTCTCCTCAGGCTGATGCTGAGGGAGCTGGGGCCGCTGGCGTGTCACATGCGCTGGCTGATTTGGCTGATGGCTTGCGTAGGATCCGCGTACGTCTTCTTCTTCCATGAGAGGTAACACGCCTGCATGTGTCTGTCCGCTCCGTGTCCCGCTTACACACAGCTAACCCGAAACCCAACTCCCCTCCTCGCGTGTTTACAGCAAACACCGGGCTGCTGTTTGGAGCAGAAACATTTACACGTCTGTCTTCTACCTGCAGGTACAAGCTGGTCGAGTTGTTTGGGTATGTGGCCATGGGGGTTGTTCCTGCTTTGGTCATCCTGTCGATGGTGAGCACAACCCACAAACCTGCTTCTGAGAATTAAAAAAAAAAGTGTTTTTTTCTGTGAACCGTCTTCCGCTGCAGCGGGCTTCCTGCCATTGTGTGGGAATCAGACACCGTCAGTATTGAGAGAACCAAACAGGTGGTTTGGTTTGTTTTAGCACAAAATCACATCTACTGTAACATTACTGCCGACTTTTAGATTGACTTCCTCTCAGGTATATTTTTGTATTATATTATAATATTGAATAATAATAATTATATGCATTTATTATCATCTAGAAATGCCAACATCATTCTTTTAAGTAATTCATTGTTTTCTAAAAAGATAATTTGATAATGCTGATGGTCTTTTTGTTGTTGTTGCAAACTACATTGAAACAGGAGTAAAGAGAGTAAAGAATTTGTATTTCCCCCTTGTTTTGCTTCAGCAAAGCACCTTGAAATTCATTGAACTAAACCTGCTCTATAAAACACATTTCATCCTTTATTTCAGGTGGAGCGTTCAGGTGTGTGTGAACTGGCAGTGGGAGGCGTCTTGTATGTGGTGGGCGTGCTCTTCTTTAAGAGCGATGGCGTCGTCCCTTTCGCACACGCCATCTGGCATCTTTTCGTGGCGGCAGGAGCATGCGTTCATTATTACGCCATCTGGAGGTACCTGTACTTACCTGGGCCACTGCTGCAGACGTCCAGGTGACGAGCCGCCCTCACCAGACTGCATCACATGGTTCCACACCATGGGACGGACCAAGAAAATCTTAGTCAAGACAACACTGTGTTTTCACTACGACTACCAGAGACGGTGCTGAGGGGATCCGACCGTCAGCATCCGCTGCTTCGGATTAGATGGAATTTGCAAAAGTCTGGAACCGACAGTGACGTATGCAAAGATACGGT
Source organism: Eutrigla gurnardus (assembly GCF_963514095.1). Lineage (NCBI taxonomy): Eukaryota > Metazoa > Chordata > Actinopteri > Perciformes > Triglidae > Eutrigla > Eutrigla gurnardus. Next base: position 14,388,990 of record NC_139931.1, on the reverse strand, counting down.
TCTAAATCTGCTGTATGTAATTCTCACAAAGATATGTAACAGTCCTGGATCTCCATTCGGGTTCATCGCCGCATGGGAAATGTTTACACAAAGATGGCAACGTATAATGTACCAGAAAGCTTAAACGGCCAATGTTCAGTTAAAGGAGTAGTTTCCATATTTTAAGTAATGTGCCAAAATTTACCACGGAGGCATTCCTTTATGCTGGTGCTAACCCCTCCTTCACTCTTTTTTAAAATGTTGTCCATTTTGCACAGCGGCAAGATATGAAAATAGAGAGTTGGCGCCACAAACAACACACTTGCTGCCACTGGTTCCACAAACATGCTCATCTTAGTTTGACTTAATCTGTGTTTGTAATCGCCTACGAACGTACCGCATACTCATCAGTGTGGACCGCATTACTGTAGAAACATGGTGCACTGAAGAGGACCCACTCCATATGTAGATATTAATCATCATTCTACGGTGATGAGAGCACAAATCTTACTTTCAGCTGATTATGCACCATAGAAAACACAATTAATATTATACTCCAAATTCAAATCATTAAATATTTAAGTTAAGTGTTTTCTACAGTACGATATGTTAACTTCACCTTCAAGTCACTTGTAATTAGTTTAATCCAACAATTAATTATTTAAAAAGTCTGCCTTGCATTTTACAGTCTGATGCAATGCATTGTGGGGTCCACTCAGCTCGCGTCGCACACTTGTCTAGTATACATCCGGGCATTTCTCATCTACACTGAATCCACACACTGCACTTGGAACGTACAACATGGTCAAGTTCACGTTGACACACTTCATATGAGGAGTTTGTGTGCGATTGTGAACACAGCCTTCGACTGCATGAAGCAACCTGCTGTATATCAGCTGGGTGACGCACTGATACGAGACGGCTGACCTGCTTTCATTCCACACAAACGTTGAGTGTTGAGGATAAACGGGCCTCAAGTGGAAGTAGATTCTGTTGTGGTTTACATTAGTCTCCAATCTGCCTAAAAGGTCCATTATTGCCAGTTGGTTTGTTTAAGCGATGCACTCTTTTCCTCAAGCACTTTTCTATCAGAAGTAGATTTTCCTAAAATAGTCAGAATATGACAGAATTAACACATGAATTATGCCATTTTTACAGTTGTAATTTTATACTTCTTCGAGCACTGTATAGATCACACTTGCAGGTTCTTCCTATCCTCTGGTAGAGCACCTACTCAGGAAGTGATTTTTTTTTTAAAAATCAGATGATCTATTTTGCAAAATTGTACTTTCACTGTATTAAAGAGACACTATATTATACTGGAAGCGGTCTGTGTATTTTGTGGATGCCAAAAATACTCTATAACAACGCTTTTTAATCAAATAATGTAATTTATTTACAAAAAGAATTTGCAATTTGATTCATTGAAATTTCTCTCAGTGCGAATTCAAAATGTGTGTGTGTGGGGGGGTTGTGTGTGGGTGTGTGTGGGTGTGTGTGTGTGTGTGTGTGTGGGGTGTGTGTCACTGTGAGTGTGTCAGGTTGGTGAGGGCCCGTAGTCGCAGAGGCATGGCCAAGTTGCCGTCTCTGTGCCATTGGGGTGTGGTCACATGTGGGGGAGGGGTCAGGACGCTCTGAGCCACACCGGGGGATTTCAGCAGCGACCACAACTCCTCACCTCGCGTAACTATGGCAACAAGGTCCTCTTCATCTGAGCACCAGGCAACTGGCCCGCCTCTGGTGACCGTTCTGAGCTTGGAGAGGAACAGAGACACCCTAAAACAGAACAAACACACAATTACCTGACAATACATGTCTGTATGAGTAAAAAACATTTTTTTTTAATGATTGTGCATGACTGTCACCTGGGTATGAGGTCATGCGATCGTGACGCCAGCTTAGCCAGGGCGCTCATTAGCGTGGTGACGACTCTGGGGACGGGGCAGTCCGCTCCAGGTGGTGGGGCTGATGAGGTGATCTCAAACAGCACCGCCTCCAACGCCTCAAAACAGGAAGTGATGAGCCTCACGGAGCAGCGAGCGTCACATGACACAGAGAGGTACTCTCCCAGCACCCACACCTGAACGCCAAACAAGTCCAGTGTTATCTTGCTTGCTTGTCAGGCGCTTCTTGCACATTTTATTGTTTGGTGTGATATTTATCGTTTTCAATACAGAGAAATGATGCTGCGATTTAACAAAAAGTTTGTACAGGATCCCTCGTCTCATGCAGACAAACACACACGGTTTCATTACCACATGTGTGTAGATTTCTTCTTTGCTGTAGACGTTGGCTGTGGTTCCAGCGAACTCCAGCAGCTCGTGAGACTGGTCCACTACCAGAGACGGGTGGAGCTTGCACAACTTCAGCAGGTGTCTGCTGAACACCCTGCATCAGCAAAGAGAGGGACGGGGAGAGTGAGGAAGACATACAGCAGAGCAACGCTTAAATTCCACGGTGTGTTTTGGTATACCTGTGTATCTCTTTACTGTATTTGGGGATGTTGAGGAGGAGGCTGCTTCTCTCCAGCATCACTAGAATCAAGTGTGCTAAAAGCTTCTCGTCGGCAACCTAGAAAACAGACGCATGTGTTTTTAGAAGCTGAAACTCAACATCCAGCATGAATCTGTCATTAAGAATTTTAATCTCTTCACCAAAATGACTGCGTTGAAAAAAACGTGCAACAGCACGGGAACAGTCTGGGCACAATGAACCACTCTCGGCCAATCGGCGGACTCAGCTAGCAGCTCATGGAGCGTGCTCAGTCGGTCCATTGTGTCGCCTGTGGAAGGAGAAAGATAAGTGATTCAATTGGCCGACCACTTTCCTCCCAGCAGACAATCAGTCTGAACAACAACAGTTAACCTAGCTTAGCACAGAGAGGGTGAAACAGCTAGCATGACTCTGTCCAATGGTAGCAACAACTGACGTCATTCCTGTAATTGTGTGACTGAGATTACCCGTGCCTGCTTCCCCTCGGAGCAGGAAGAGGAAAAGCCCCCGGAAAGACTGGCTTCGAAATGCATCAAGTGACAGGAGACCACGTCCTCCTGTCTCAGCGATGGGCAAACAAGTCGACCTGCACACACACACATGCACCGACACACACACACACACACACACACACACACACACACACACACACACACACACACACACCCACACACCCACACACGTTCCAGTAAGATGGTGGTAAAAAATAGGAACATAGTAAGTCAGTCTGGTAGGCAGTTGAGACATTGTAAGACAGTTTTGCCTGCACCTGACTTGCAAGACCAGCGTGGCAGTGAGACAGGGCAGGTCCAGCAGAGTGTGGAGAAGCTCCACTGCAGTTCCTGCTGTCACCAGAGAGGGCAGCAGATCCACAAAGTCTTCCACCAGCGCTGGGCTGTCCCACGCTAAGAACTACAGAGACAGACAGAAAGCTTGTGTATTCCTCGGTTGGTAGAACATGTACTCCTTGCTAGCCTACAGTGGGCATGTGTAGACCTCTGTGTGGACGCGTTTTCTCTGGTTTTCACCTTCAGCAGGTTTGGAAAGGAGTGGGTGTACTGTGGGACTCGGATCTGCAGGCTCTCAAGGTTCAGTCGAAGGAAGCGTAGGAACTCATGTGCCAGGAAGTGGTTGTTGAACAGCTCGGCAGGGAATCGGCCAAACACCAGCTTCCACACACTCTCACAATCCACTGCAGCCATCTCGCCTAGACAGGTTCAAGTACACGGTTAGCCGCTTAAAAATTCAAATGCTCCTCAAGCTACCGAACTGCCAGCCTGAAGGAACTTATATGCGTGAATCCATATTCATGCTTGTGTGTAGATATGCAGTTTGGAGGAAGAGAAGGAGGGAGATAGGTGAAGTGTACACACACCGTGGTTGAGATAGAACTGAGCTATGGGCAGCAAGACTCTAGCAAACGACAGGTCTGAGCTGAGCCGACCAAAGAGCGCCTTAATGCACGGGAACGTTCGGAAAACCAGCGAGGCGTCCTCTTCACACACGCAGTCCAGGATGCACACCGCCTCCACCAAACACTAGTAGAGGAAACGCCACAGGCACAATTAGGGAACCAGGATAAACTGGTTTCCAATTTTGCTTGGATTATGAGGATTATGCTGCTAAAAAAATAAGGTTAGTAAATGATGCACAGGCTCACCGCTTTCTGCAGGTCTGTATCTGTCCTTTTGTGCGCCTCTGAGACAAAGAGAAGACTGTTGACACTAACACTGAGTCAAATATAATGTAAAGATATAAAAGAAGACAACCGCATGTTTTTTTTATGTAAAATCTAGATTTATAACTATACGACTTACTTTTCTCTCTCACACACAGCACTGTTCAACACACACAAACTCACTGCGATCGCTCTGTTCGATGAGGCGTTGGCAGTACTGGAAGGTCTTCTCTCTCAGACGCTCCTTTGGAGGCAGCAGTCGGCTGGAGGAGGAAGTAGCTGAAACCATGGAAACCACTGATCCGTCCACCTCCGACCGGTCATCTGCAACACAGGAGGTCAGGAATGAGAGGTCAACCTTCTGAAGGAAATGCTGATTTCTCAAACTGCCTGTTGCCAAATCTGAACGGAGAGCAGGAGTTCTGATGATTTACAGGAAACAAAAACGTCTAATCAAGAGGAACTTCTCATTTTGGCCACCAGAAGCAACAGAAAATACAATTTGGTGACAAGTTTTGTTATATAAACAGAAACTCCACTGGACAATTTAAATTTAAAGCTTTAAGATAAGTTTGCTGTTGAGGTTTAGATCAGAGATTATTAGAAAGGTTCAGAGGCAGTTAGGTTAGTCATTGAGGCAGCCCTTTAGAAAGATGAACAAAATAAGTTGGAAACACAACACAGCATAGAAAAAGCCCCAAACCGTACAGTCAAATCAACCAAGGTAGATGGATGAAGGATAGATAATATGTACTTTGACCACATCAAACTTCAATACCAATATTCTATACATATCTTATAAGTGTCAAGAGAAAACAATACAATACTCATAAAAGGCAGTATGTATGAGTATGGCTTACTCCTCAGCGTAATCCCTCACCACAGGTAACATGTACTGTAACTCTATCAAATGTATGTTTAGTAGAGTACCGGCCACTGTAAGAGCAGTTGATTAGTCGTTCATCACAGTGATTCGTTTAGGATTAAAAACTCAGGAGGAGAGCGCTTCAAAGGAAAGGTAGAAGGTGACACCCCAGTGAGAGAGGAGTTCAGAAGTCACAGGTCAGGGGCCATGATCATGTCAAGTTGACCTGTGCTGCCCCGAAGTCAGACAGAAGATGTCCGAGTTGATCTCAGTTACAGCTTCGTAGAAGCAGGCGCATGCAGGGAAGGTCCACAAAACGCTCACGTCTTACCATTAGAAAAGGAGTGGGAGTGGGAGAGGGAGAGGCTGAGCTGCAGCCTGTTTGCTGGAGATGATGAAAACACAGAGCAGGTCATCTGAGACGGGTGATATGAATGAATTACAGCCTTCAAGGCTGATGGTACTTTGTGTCTATGCCATGAAGCAGTCAGCCTCTCCGGCATGGGAAGGCAAAAGGTTGTGGTTTTTTAGGTCATACCAGTGTCAGCTGTGCTGTTGCCATTGGAAACAGAGTGGTAGGTGAGGAGCCAATGGCGAAGCATGGAAAAAGAGTAGACGTTCATCCATTGGTCCTCGGTGAAGCCCTGACCGACACACAGCACGGTGAAGAAATCGCCTGACACAGTCCCATCCAGCTCTGCTATGGGTACCGGCTGATGGAAACACAAAAATCAAAGATGCACAACAAGGAGGTGAAGCTTCACGTAAAAAAATTAATTAATTCATTAGCAAAAGAGCTGAAAGCACAGACCAAATATGAAAGTGGAGCGTTTACCTGACGTGACCTGGGCCCTGTGAAGAATCCTCCCGAGGAAGTGCCGCCTCCCTGAGTGATGCTAGCGTAACGCAACCAATCCACAAGCTTTTTACTCACGAGGGTCACGTGATCTACAAGTCAGGTTGGAGAGAGGGACGATGGATGCTGATTTGCAAGTGGAATCGCTTGATTACCGATTAGATGATATTAACTGTGTATTGTAGCTTTTCTAGACACTCTGCCAGTTACCTTCAGTGAGGCACTCTGGGTTGTGTGTGAGGATGCCGTTGAGGATCGGCAGGGTGTGTGTGAGCGAGTTGGCTGAGCCCTCTGGTTGTCGGCTTTCCAGACTCCGAAGGAGCTGAACGCAGAGAGACGACAGATCGGCCCTGGATCCGGCCTGTTGGGGTTTAAGTTTACCAGAGACAGTGTTTAAAACGAGCTCCTTTATGTTAACATGTCACTGTGGGCTGAATCCACAAACAGTGTGTGTGTGTGTGTGTGTGTGTGTGTGTTGTATTTTCAGTGGTACTATGGTATGTTTTACTATTGTAACTTTTCTCTTTCATTGTTCAAAGAACTCATGATGTCTCAAAATAAATACGACTGAAGCCAAACATACGGTGGAACTGAGAGCTCAATGCACTGCAAATTAAGAAAACACCTCCACCAACTTGACGACGCAGCATTTACAAATAGCATTGCTAGGCGCTCACAACACAACAGCAACCGTTTCCAGGGGAAAGTAAACAGTGATGCACACGGCTGGGACACGCTTGGTAAAGTAAAAGTAAACAAATTGATGATGTTGATGTAGGTCTGCCACGGTGAAACTACAATTTCAGATGTGAAATATTGGGAACCCAACTGTTCAGTTGTATCTTCCTTTTTTATTATTTATGTTATTGTATATTATATTTTAATTATTATTAGAATTTAATTAAAAAAATACAATTAATTTAGCTTATTTATTATAGGTCTATCGGACCTGTTGCATCTTGTTGTTTCACTATCCTCTTTGCTGCTGTTACCCTGCAAATGTCCCCGCTGTGGGACCAATGAACGATTATCTTTAAAATAAATAAAAATAATACTTCATTACCAAGGTTGGAAGTGAATATGATTATGAATATAGGTTTCCAGTCACAAAAGTTCATAGAAACATCAAGTTAATTGTTTGAGTTATGGAGAAGTGGTGGAACTAAATAAGTGTACTCTGGATACTAATTTTTGGACATGTACATTTTATATATGTTGAATATATATGATGTGAGATTATTTTGTTTTTACTTAGTTGTTGCATGTTTAAAATCAATAAAAAAAACGGAAAAGAATATATGACTATTAGAAATAATTGTTAAATCTATGCAAGATGAGCATCTAGCTTGTTTTCATGAATAGCCGCACAGCCTCGACTGGCAGTCAAATAGCCGCACAGCCTCGACTGGCAGTCAATGTGAGCACCACTTATTACTGTCCCCTGGGAACAGTTTCTCTTGTGTTGTGAGCCACACAGCGGTTTTCTGAATGCTACGCACGCGTCATCAAGTTGATGTTTCAGTGTGTTGTCAAGTTGGTGAATGTTTTTCTAAATGCTGCACATGTGCGATCATGTTGGTGAAGATGCTTTTCTTTTGCACAAATACGACATAACGCTCTACTGCACACCTGTGAGAGCAGCAGGGCAGCGGCATGGCTGTTCAGTTGACTGAGGTTCTCCTGGCTGTAGTTCACGTCCTGACCACAGAGGGGCAATGTCTCCCTGAGCACAGCTGAGCTGAGCACCTGGAACTGCTCCACCGGCGAGGAGAGGAGCGACTGAACCCTCTTCTGAAGCTCTGGGGGCAACCTTTGGAGGAGACACGTGACACTAATGTTATGAATAAAAGCTGACAGTGAATATTCGAGCGTGCAGCAGAAACATAAGCAGTAAATGGGAGTTTAGAGGAGAGAGGGTGAGCTGGTGAAGAAGGGAGGTGTTTTATAACGATGAAGGGGACCGGGCAGAGGGCTATATAGGAGGCTCTTACGTCCTGGTGTACTTGGTGGCAGAGAGGATGAGGTGCAGCCTCTGCAGGGAGTCGACAGCCTCGTGACCGAGCTCCTTCCCCTGGAGCAGCTTCACTAACCGGCTGTGAAACTTCTGTAGCTCAGACTCCTGGATCTCTCTGGAAAACACACACAGAGAACCTGCTTGTTTTGACTCCGTAAAGTCCTTCCGAGACAATTACAATAACTGTTAGCCACGCTAACGGTGATAGACAGCTGTAAAAGAAGTGTACGCAAGGGTTTTGACAGGCTACCTAGCTTTAGCATTGCTAGCGTATTCGAGTAAATGCTAACAGGATGCGGGTGAAGCGGCGGAGAGCGTTCTTCTTTAATGGTTTCCTACCTTGCCTGTTTGATTAAACTCTCTGAACCGTGAGAGTACATTGTGAGAGAGAAAAGGCATCCCTCTGCTGCTACCTGTGTCGGCAGCGGAAGGTAAACAGTGCGATCGCTAATCAGGTCCTGACTGGAATCACATGACCGTCACTTCAGTTCCGCCCTCACCATCACAAAGTTTTAAGTCAGCTCCGTTCATTTGGTAGTATAATATTAATAACACTTTACTTGATATTCTTCAACAATTGAATTGTCTAAAATATAGTTAACACGTACATTTTAACGTTATATAATTTAGGTGTCATTTTTCATTCCACAAGGACCAAACTGACACAAAAACCTGTAATTTAAAGCTTAACACGTAAAATGCACACGTTTCTTTTCTTCCAAAGTTTACGCAAACAACAGAAACAAACAATTTTAGTTAACTGCATTTTGAGGTAATTACTCTTTAATATTTCCATTTGTGTTACTTTTACATGGCAGCATAACTTTAACAATATTTCCTATTGTTACATCCTCTCTCTTGAGTTTTTTTCCTTTTTCATTTCTAACATTTATAATAATTCAATGTCCAACTTTTACCTCCTTATGAATGATCAAACTTTAATTTCTTGCAGATAATACTACAACAAAAATTCATTACAAGGCACATTTGCTTCTACTGAGAACAAAAAGTTTTCTGCTTCTCATGTATCTGATCAGCTCAAATTTCACATCCAGTCTGAGTAAATATTCCTGAAAATTGAACATAGCCACAAGCATAACATAGGCTATGCATACATCAACATCACAGATGTTTGTTTTATTTTCTTCTTTAAGTCACATAGTCCTCGTAGCGTCTAAGTCTCCTTTTCTGGGTGTATTCTCAGTCCATCAGACATCGGGTGATGTCCAATGTTCACAGCCTCCTGTTGTCTGTTTAGTCTAATGTCCTTTTGCTTACATCAGTTCAGAAACAGTCTCAGTCTCTCGTCATTGTCATGCAGCTGCTTCTTGTGTCTCACCTTGACCTGTGATCAGCACACCATCAGCGATACAGACCACATGCTCCAGAGCTTGCATGCTTTGTTTTTGTTGTACATTAATAGTATAGTCTTTATTTTTTAAAGTTTTATGTCAGTATCAGGTAGCTTGATATTACAGCCAGCACCAGTCAATTTGGAATCTTACCTTGCCAGAAGCATGCCTGCAAAGAGCCGAGTCCTCCACCTTGTGTGCATTCACTTTCTCCGTTGCTGTCTCAGTAACACAGATCCTTTCTACATACCCGTCACTTTCACATTCTGGTGAAGGCTGCAGGGTTCTTTTTCCTTTCACATTTAGCTGCAAATAGATTCTCCGTCACACATTTATTTTTGCACTTCTTACAATATTTCTGGCATTTCTGTTGCCTTAAAAAAAAAAAAAAAAAAAAAAAACTAAAACAATAGTTATATTGTTACATTATCTTTTCTCGCACGTAAAAAACACATAAAGGATCTCAGTTAAATTGACTTTTTAATTGAAGCAAAAGTGCTCATAATTCAGAAGAAATTTACTTGTGTTTGCCTACTGTTATATGCTATTTGAATATTATTATTATTATTACTGATGCATGAATGTGTAACTGCGTCATGTATGTGTGTGCATGTGGGATTCATGGGCAAAGTGAGACAGGTCAACGTCAAAACTCTTCCTCACCTCAGTGAACTTGTTATTTCCATCTGAGCTCACCTCCACCTCCACAACCCCCCCCCCCCCCCCTCTCCTCCTCCTCCTCCTCCTCTCTCTCTCTCTCTCTCTCTCTCTCTCTCTCTCTCTCTCTCTCTCTCATAAAGTCAGTCGGGGCCAAAGTTCCTGTGCGCTCCTCTCTCACGTTAAGAGCCGCCTCTCTCCGGGACACATGGAGACAACCTGAGCGCCTGCGATTTAATGGCAAACCAACCGGTTTGAAACAAACAAGAAAACAAGAAAACAAACAGGCGACCGCGCCTTGTTCACGTTTGATTTCCCTCCCACTCTCTGGACAACTCGCCCGCCGCATCCCAGGTAGGCAAACCGACTCATGTTTACGCATGTCGGCTAGAAAGAGCCGATCGGTTCAAACGCGAACGCGTGAGAAAAGAGTCTGAGCTTGTGAAGGTGCGCACGTCTGAATGGAAAACCCGAGACGCCGAGAAGTGGCGACGGCCTGCCCCGGTGTGTGTGTGTCTGTGTCATCTAGAAAAACACACATCTGTCCCAACGACTTTCAGGAGAACTTTAATCACTAGAAGTGTGAGTAAATGTCAGAATCTCGTTTTTGCAGCTGCGTATCCTGCAGTTAATGGAGGCTTGTGTAATCTATTCCCTGACAGCTTCTTGGCTTGTAAATTAGGGCAGTTATTAGTTTGGCAACACAATAGTTGATCGTCTGTCATCATTATCTGGCATCATCAACGTGTTTGGGATTCCAGAAGCAGATGCAGAGGACAAAGGGATCCAGTGAGGGAGAATCAGGGAGACAGAGGGCTCATGTAATGCATTCTGCTTATTTAGTAGGATTGCATTAATCTCAACCTTTTACTAGTTGTTGTTTGGCTGAAACATGTTGTAATATGACGGTTTACTAATACGCTTTAAGCAATAGAAAGATCTCCTCCCCTTTAGAAGGATGCGGTTGTAGTTTGGACAACCAACGTGCATCAACCTGTACGATTAAAAATTAAGCAGAAAACGCCCAAAGCAGATTTCATTCAGTCTTTGATGGCAGTGCAGCTTCTAAAATTGTCCAAATTGGAACATAAACAAAATCCCAAATAGTTTTTTTTCTGTATGATATTAAGTTGACTGTGTCCTTTTTTTTCAAAGAGCTGGATCTGTGTCTCTCTTCCGTCTTTCTGCATGGACAGAGCCCACATATCAGATTCCTATAAGCGCCAGCTATTCTGCTGGACAATGGAGCCTTTATGATGTTTCGTACACCTGAACCAATCATATCTGCCCATCAGCTAGCCCACCGGCCAATCACAGTCCAGTACACTAACAGTAAGCCTGCCACACAGCCTCTATAGACATGTGGACACATGGGCTTAGAGGTCAAACCACTATTTTCCACAGTGAAGAGCATGATCACGTATGTGCTGCGTAGATGTGGAACGTCATCAACAGTGGAAAGAAAACATCACGTTCAGAGTATTTGGTACACGGTTTAATTTTGGGTTGGATTACACATAGTCTATGGGTCAGTGGCACCTGTACCTGCTTCAGAGTGTGTGTGTGTGTGTGTGTGTGTGTGTGTGTGTGTGTGTGTCTGTGGTTGGCTAAGAGTCTTAATAGTAAAAGTGCAAACTTGTCTGATTAGCAGTTTAAAACAAACAAACAGATATTTGTGTCGTATTGACTCCACACAAATATCGTAATGAGTTAAAGTGACGTCTGCAAACAAGACATTCAGATTAGCTGCAGGTAATGTCAGCATACTGGGAATAAATGGAAATTAATATTCCTTTTCCATCAGTGTAAATTAATGGCCATTCATCATGAAGATCTCTTCTAAAAACGCTGACGCAGTGACACAAAGTTACTGACTCGTTTTTAAGGATGCTAAGTCATCGTCACAGCAGAAGGCATTAAAGGCGAATTAAATATAGATTAAGACACGTGAAGCAATAAAATAATCACATTTAATATAAGTAATGGTATATGAGAAGGATGCACTGAGATCAATGCTAGCAGGTTGCTATTTTGGAACCCTGCAAGATGTAAATGTAGCTCTTTATCTTTAAAAGGTTAATCTCAGCAGTCCTTGATTCCGATTCAAGAAATGTTCACGTGCACAGATTTGATTTGGATTTGTGTTAATGCCCAGATTTAAAAAGTGTGGTCCCAACATCTGATATGCACTATAAAAAAGTGGAGAAAAAAAAGACTTATTTTTTCATTCCATTTTCGATACGAGTTGTGACACAGTCTCTGTCGAGTGTCGTGCCGGTGCAAGCTTTCCCACACGTGAAAGGGAAGGGCCTCACTCTCTTTTCTTTAAAAACCAGACGCAGGACTTCACTCAGTGCACTTAAGCTTCTTTTATTTTATTGGTGAAAAACCTTTGACAAATCCAAAACATCCAAACATCGTCTCTGCAGACCATCTCCTTCTACCGAGCTTGGTGAGATGTCAGCACTTCAGGTTACACATTCAAACACTGGCAAGTCCAATTCCACTGCAATCATACTGTAAACGATGTGCTCACGTGATATGTGAGATGAACTCTTAGTTGGTTAGTTTCCTTTGCTGGCAAAATGGTGGTCGACAACGCCGCGTGTTTTTTAATACGCATGTATTTCCACTCACGCGGCAGACTAACTGATATTCAGTATGCTCATGTTATCAGTCTTAATCCGGTGATTGTGGTGTATAAAAGGCATGAAGACGGAGCGAGGCGAGGTGGTAAACAGTTCAAATACTGAGATGGGTGTTAGAAAATAATGGAAACAACCACGCTGCTCTCTGATGCACTCAGAGTCCTGCAAGACAAGTACGTCGTTGTGTTGTAACAGGGAAAATAAAAGGTTTAGTGCAAGGACACGCATGTGCACACACACACACGCACACTCACACACACACACACACTGCTCTAACTTTGACCACAATACTATGAAGAAAAGTGGGGGACTGAGACGTCTAAAAGAGACTAGAGGAAGAGAGCTACTACTCACATCTGGTTGAAAAGGAGGAAGCAAGGATGAGCTTTTCTCGGTAATGAACTCCAAAATAAGAGAAGAGAGAAGAGGAAACATGCATGTGGTTACTGACGGAGACGGTGTCTGTGTGTGTGTGTGTCTGTGTGTGTGTGTTCTTCGTGTGTCTGCACTTCTGCATGAGTGCATGGGTGTGTGTTGCTGTGAACGCTTGCGGTTTCATCATCTGCTGTGACTGTGACAGTGTATACACACTGGAGATAGAAATAATAGCTTCAAGTGTCGAGAGGGTGCAGATATTTCTGTCCGCCTGCATTTGCTTATCATTAATGTCATTCATTAAGATATATATGTATATTAATAATAATAACATGGAGAAAGTCAGTGAAATGAGCTGAATTGAGTTGAGCTGAAGTCTCGATGTGTGCAGCATGAAGGCACGAGCACACCTTTTGACATTCATGGTGCAGAAGACAGTTGTATGCAAAAGTGTGTGTGATTGTGTGCGCTCACATGAGTAATGGCATCAGATAGCACTGATTTGCCTATCTGTAGGCTTCACGTCACAAAGCAGGATTGTAAGATTACACCCACGAGGCCGGACGGCATGCAAATCCCAGAGACGCGCGGACAGGGGTGATGCGTGTGTTTGTCTGTGAAATGATAAGAGAGAGGAAATCAAGTGGGAGTGAGATGAAGATAAGAGTAGAAATATGTCTTTGGAAAAGTCAAAAGAATAAAGGGAGAGGTAAATGGAAAGATGTCAGTTGGTTAAAGTTGATGTTGTTTTGAAGGGAAACGTGTGAAGTGGAGAATGTGTGGGACGCAAATTTGCAAAGCCACACTCTGTGCGGTTGTACTTCGACAAACCTCCCGTGCTTCTTTTGTGGATGATTATAATCCCATATTACAAGGGGTCTGTCAGTTGTAAGTAATTCAAATGCTAGCCGATGTAGCACATTGCAGAAATATCATTGTCTGTGTTGGTTGATGGGGTTGGGGTGTGACATGATGCAACAAAGGTCACCATTCGTAACCGTCGGCTACCGAGGAGCTCCATCACACAGAGGGGTAGATTTAGTAGTTTGCGCTACGTTTGTTATTGTGAGTCCGCACATGGCGCACACTGTGCTTCCTCATTTTACGTTGTATTTATCAAAGAGAAATTGGACAATCAGCGCATACTCCGCCCTCTGGTGTAATTAGCACGCCTCTCAAAGAGTAATGAATGGGCCCGCATGTATCTAACAGGGATCTTGCAAAGACAAAAAAGCACATAAAGCGGAGGTAGAAAAAGGTGGCGTACAACAGGGGAGAGGCAAGGATAACCCGTTCAGGTCCACCAGAAATGAAGGTCTAGTAATGTGCAGCAAAACCACAAAATGGGACGAAATGATGGGCAGAAACTGGTTTGCGCAAATAATGGAATGGCCAGAGCAGAAACCAGGGACCTCCGACGTTCCATCCAGACCTGAAACATCCAGACCTGAGACATTCAGACCTGAGACATCCAGACCTGAGACATCTAGACCTGAGACATCCAGACCTGAGACATCTAGACCTGAGACATCCAGACCTGAGACATCTAGACCTGAGACATTCAGACCTGAGACATCCAGACCTGAGACATCTAGACCTGAGACATTCAGACCTGAGACATCCAGACCTGAGACATCTAGACCTGAGACATTCAGACCTGAGACATCTAGACCTGAGACATCCAGACCTGAGACATCCAGACCTAAGACATCCAGACCTGAGACATCCAGACCTGAGACATCCAGACCTAAGACATCCAGACCTGAGACATCCAGACCTGAGACATCCAGACCTGAGACATCTAGACCTAAGACATCCAGACCTAAGACATCCAGACCTGAGACATCTAGACCTGAGACATCCAGACCTAAGACATCCAGACCTGAGACATCCAGACCTGAGACATCCAGTCCTGAGACATCCAGACCTAAGACATCCAGACCTGAGACATCCAGACCTGAGACATCCAGACCTAAGACATCCAGACCTGAGACATCCAGACTTGAGACATCCAGACCTAAGACATCCACGTCCGCGACCACTCGTGTTCTCAAGAAAATAAAAATACCTGAGCAAACATCCATCCATCGTTTACTGATTATCCTACGGGACATTTAGAGTCATCAATGAACTTATCCCCATCCTGCATGTCTTTGGACTGTGGGAGGAAGCCGGAGAACCCGGAGAGAACCCAAACTCACACGGGGAGAACATGCAAACTCCACACAGAATCGAACCTGGGACCTGCTGTCAAGCAAACACAGACAACATTTTAGTAATAAAAAAAAGTGAACAATACATTTAAAATCAGTGACATTATTTTAGATTCCAAAAAGGACAAAATCGGATTACTTTAAAATGTAACCCAGAGTAATCCCCTGGTCGAGATTAAAAGTCACCAAACGCGATCCAATGTCATGACAAGCCATTCAACAGTTATTGAGACATTTCTCCCCAACTCTAACATGGCTAAAACTAAAGTCCACATGCCATAGATTAATTATAAATAATAACGTGTGACTGTGATAACCTGAACCCATTTCCCTTCAAAGCAGGAAGAGGAAACAGAACAGATTGTGTTTCAGGGCCCATTAAAAAAAAAGAAAATTTGGTTAATATTGCTAACTTACCACATGTAACCTGAGACATGATATCAGTTTGTGATTCCTAAAACTTTAAAGAAATCCAGTCTTTGTTACTCCTGTCTTTGCATTCAGCATCTTTGTCTATAATGCAGGAGAAATGCATCAGAAAACAACCACAGATGCTTTTTACTACTTTTCAGGGTGTAAGAGATGGAAAACGGGACATGCGACGACGTGGATGCGCTGTGGGAGAAGGTGGAGTGCAAACGTTACGAGCTGTGTCGCACCATCACCCCGTCGAAGCTCACCCCCTACCTCCGCCAGTGCAAAGTCCTGGATGAACAGGACGAGGATGAGATCCTCAACTCCATGCTGCTGGTCTCCAAAGCAAACCGCACAAGTAGGTCGAGATACGTGTGTGTGTGTGTGTGTGTGTGTGTGCGCTTTTGTTTTCACGATTCAGGTTTTCTTTCTTATCTATTATCTATATTTCTCATCCTCTTAACCTGTGTGCAAGAAAAGCGCTTCTTTGTGTTGAATCAATGTCAATCACTCTGCCAGGCCGTCTGCTGGACATCCTCCACATTAAAGGGGAGCGGGGCTATGTGGCCTTTTTGGAAAGCCTGGAGTTTTACTACCCCGAGCTGTACAAGCTGGTCACAGGGAAGGATCCCACACGACGCTTCTCCACCATCGTAGGTGAGACACACACCTTTGCATGCACACACACACACACACACACGCACAAGCACGCACACACACACAGTGAAGTGAAGAAAAGATCTGAGCATTATAAGCACGTTGAATACCGGATGACTTTATAAAATGAAAAGAAAAAGATAAGAGAAAGAGAGTTACATGAAAAAGACATGTCATTGGGTTTCTAGTTCGTATAAATACACTCTTCATACATCTCGTTCTGCAGGTTTAAAGTAGAATTTCTCTTTATAGTGCAGTCCTGTTACGTTTGTAGAGTAGATCATGTTTTATACTATATGATATATATTATACGCTGCGATGCGTCCTCTACCTGACATCCATTTCCTCATTGCAGTGGAGGAGGGCCACGAGGGTCTGACCCATTTCCTGATGAACGAAGTGATGAAGCTGCAGCAGCAGTCCAAAGTCAAGACCCTGCAGCAGGTGGAGCTCAGCAGGAAGAACTGCACGCTGGAGGACGAGCAGAAGAAGCTACGGCTGGCCAATCAGGAGCTTCAGGCCTTTCAGCAGAGTAAAGATACACGTTATTATTTTAGGAAACGCACAAGTGTTTGTTTTCTGTGTCGCAAATGATTTGAGAGTTAAATCCCGAAGCAAAAACCTGCCACCTTTTATCATGAAACTGCTACTCAACCACAGCAGCTTGGTTTACCCTGCTTGGTGCACCACAGTTGGGTCTATTCAGGGTAAGTTGCCAATCACATTGTGAGGACACTGTGGTAAAGCTGCAGCTGGTACAACAAGTACATTCACATTCAAACAAATGATAAAAACATTTCTAATCATTCACTTCAGGTCAAACCAGCTTGTGTTCCTCTGACAGCCTTTTGATCTAGGCATGCATCCAAATGAGGAGGACATGTCGCAACTTTATAGCAAATTTCCTGGTCAGGGTGAATTTTCAAAAAATCCTTCCCAACACTAGAAATATTATCTTATGGCCTGCTTCACTTTCATTTTATATATATAATATTCACCTCTCAGCATAACAGGTTCATACATTTTGCAATGACTAATAGCCCTGGACAACACCCTCACACAGGATGTGGCGGTGTATAAATGACTACGCTTGGTTCTCCAGGGTACAATAAGTTGAAAGAAGAGAGGAACACCTACAGTGACGAGTTGCTGAGAGTGAAGGATGAAAACTACAAACTGGCCATGAGGTACGCCACGCTGAGTGAGGAGAAGAACATGGCGGTGATGCGGAGCCGAGACCTGCAGCTACAGGTAAACAATGGACACCCGAACGCCTGAAAACATGACCTTTATATCGTGTACTTGCAAGTGTGTACTTATTATTAATGCGAAAAATGTATCATCATAGCTCCATTATTCCTCCCTGTTTGTGTAGGTTGATCAGCTGAAGCACAGGCTGAACAAGGTGGAGGAAGAGTGCAAGATGGAGAGGAGGCAGAGTCTAAAGCTGAAGAACGACATTGAGAACCGGCCAAAGAGAGAGCAGATCTTTGAGCTGGAAAGAGAGAACGATATGCTCAAGATCAAACTACAGGAGCTACAGTCCATCATACAGGTACACACACACACACACACACACACACACACACACACACACACACACAACACACACACACACACACACACACACACACACACACACACACACACACACACACACACACACACACACACACTCTCAACCTTCTCCAGCAGTTTGATTGATGGATGGATGTCATGATATTATTGGTTGGTACTATATACTACAATATTGGATTTTGAGATAAAAATACAAAGGAATATGTTTTTGCTTGACACATTCAGCAACATTAGGATTCATGTTTCTGGCTGGGGAACATGTAAGTGCAATGTTGACTCGACTTTTAGCTCCGTTTTGGGTTTCCTTCCCCTAACGAGCCGAGGGGACTTTGGTTCATCACTACCAAGTTGAAGTCCTCCTGAGACTCTGTCCTCTCGTGGACACGTTTGACCTCTCATTGCACATTACCCAACAACCAGCTGCAGTTCATAGCCAACGATGCGTGTTTCTTTCTACACAGCCTGGTCCACTACCGGAATCAGACAAGGCCATCCTTGACATTTTGGAACATGACAGACAGGAAGCACTAGAAGACAGACAGGATCTGGTCAACCGCCTCTACAACCTCCATGAAGAAGTCCGGCAGGCAGAGGAACTACGAGATAAGGTAACAAACACAGAAGCAGGCAGTGGTGGAGTATATCTACTTATGGAAGTACAATTCTGAAGTACTTGTAGAGTATTTCCCATGAAATGCTACTTGATAGGTCTCAAAGTGTCTGATCTCTACAGTTACATTTCATATTAACATAAGCACTAAAGACAGACTTCCCCTCTAAACGTTCTAGATCTTAAAATACGATCCAACATTTCAAAACAAAATCAAAAAATCTAAAATTAAAGGAAAGGATTAAACCATAAACATAAACTTTAAATGCTTTTCTTCTTCTTTTCTGCCTCATTAATCAACTCTTTGGAAAGGTTGGTCCCTTATGAGAAACCAGACGACTCAACTACCAAACAACAAATAAAGTAGTTGATCTTATCTTGAACTAGCTTCACTTCGCTACAACAATAACATGTTTGCGGTCTCTATTTTTCATGTTAAAAAGTGGTTGCCACTGATGACTTATGAGCCCATTTAATAGCCTATAGTCACAGGGGATGTTATTGCAGAACAGGTGCTTTTATCTGGATACCAACGGAGGCGTATGTGGACGCGGGATAAGCAGCCTCGGTTGCTTGTTTGAATCCTTGTTTGAGAGTGTGATTGTTTGGGACTGTGCGAGTGGGAGGGGAACAAACAAAGGTTAGAGAAAGCAGACCGTAGAAACATAATCTCACAAGCAGAGAGCCTCATGCCCATGAGACCATCTGTGAAACACACCCTGTGCAGAAACCCCCGTTTCAGGCCGCCCTCTCTGTGTAACCTGGTCTTTCTTTTTTTCTCACTCTGTTTCTCTTCCTATATCTGCCTTTGTGTTATGCTTAGAATTAACCCCACTTGTGGTGTCTTTGTGTGTGTGTGTGTGTGTGTGTGTGTGTGTGTGTGTGTGTGTGTAGTACCTTGAGGAGAAGGAGGATTTGGAGCTGAAGTCCTCTACACTGCAGAAGGACTGTGAGATGTACCGCAACCGCATGGACACCATCACTGTCCAGCTAGAAGAGGTGGAGAAGGAGAGGGACCAGGTGAAAGAACACACACACACACACACACACACACACACACACACACGCACGCACACACACACACACACACACACACAGAACATGAATGGTTTGTTGTGCTGCTACAGGCGTTTCGAGCCAGAGACGAGGCCCAGCACCACTTCTCCCAGAGTCTCCTTGACAAGGACAAATATCGCAAGCAGATCAGAGAGCTGGAGGAGAAGAGCGATGAACTCCACATCGAGATGGTACGCAAAGAAGCCAAGCTGGTCACCTTGGAGGCTCGCCTGCGACGGATGTCCAAGGACATTGTTTTGGACCAGGTGGGTGTATGCGGTTAATACGTGTGTTTAAATCGTCTCATTGCATCCATTGGGCCCTAGTTTCGTAGACTAGGCACAGTCAGCTTTCAGCTCACCTGCGCCACGCCGACGGGGTGTGTCCGCCTGGACTTTGCAAGTTTCGTGCACCGCGCAGGCTCGCGCAGGCCCACCTCCCGTCACTCCCACCCGCGCAAGTGGGAAAGAGGGAGGAGAAGAAGGCGTGAGTGGGAGACGAGGAGGAGGCGAGGCGTGGACTGGGATTAATACAGCCGATTCAGATCTTCACCAATCAAATGAGCTCCTCTCCTCACCTTTAATGCTTTAGGGGAGGTTCAGTGCAAGTTTCGTCACTTGACAACTAGGGTTGTAAACGATAAACCGATGCGCCCGGGTATTCGGTTCAACAAGTGAGAGATACGGCTGCATCGGTAGCAGCCTCCTCAATCGATACGAATTATCAATGGATTCCTAGATGAATCGGTTACAGAGTCATGGATCGGGTATCGCGAGACTTTGAAGCGGTTGGCGGCACTACACTAGCGTCTCTAAAACAACGCGAGAGCTGAAGCTGCCCGTGAAACGCTGTAGCTGGCTAGCTTGTATGAGTTATAAACAAGGGACGACACGGAACATGGAGGAGGTGGAGATGGAGAGGCGGGGTGACCGCAGACACTCCACGACCACACGTGAGAGACGGACGGCTTTGAATGTCAATCGCTTGTGTCTCAACTTGCGCCACAAGAGGCGGCCGCAGCACGGGTAGCGTCCACGACACTGTCCTGTAACCACCAGCCAACGATTCAGACAGACTTTTTGTTGGTCCATGTCTAAAAATAAATACATTGACATGTGATTTTGTTGTTCTGTTTTTTTTTTTTTGCTAGTGCCATACAGCCACAATGCTTGGGGATATGTGGTATTTTACATATTTGAAAAGAAACTATTGTACTGTCACTTTCATAGAATCGGCTTCTTTATTTTATAAAATATCTACAACAAATATTAACCGTAGAATCGAATCGTATCTGTAATAAAAGGATATCGTTTTTGAATCGAATCGTAACCTGTGTATCTAGATGCATATCGAACCGTTTATCACAAAGAGATGTGCAACCCTATTGACAACCCGATGACAGAAGCAGCGCCGCCGCTCCCACCACGCTCATCACGTGCTGTCCGTGCGTATCATAATAATAACATTGCCGATATTATAAAAAACAGGAGAGAGAGAGGGAGATGTTTTGGTTCGAGAGGCTGAGTTTCCGTTACGCGTGCCATCCGCCTTTGATCTGACGTCAGATGTGACGGGACAATCTATATAGATATAAATTCACGTGTTGATTCAATTAGTTGCATTAAATAGTGTTTGTTGTGATTATTTATTGCATTTAAATGTGCCTGGAACTGTGGAAACCTGCCTGTGAGGTCTCGGTGACGTGTGCGCACTGCGCGCCGTCAGCCAAACTTCCACTACGCCAGCTGTGATTCGCCTTGAATGAATGGACTCTATTTGCGCCTTGTGCCAAAAGTAGACCAGGTTGGAGCTGGCGAGCTTTCGGCGCAGTCTCGGCGAGGCTTTTTGCCACGAAACTTCCGCTACGCCAAGCTGAATCTGTGACGCCTCCCCCTGCTGCGCCACCACACCCATCTTGGCGCAGGCGATCCACCAAACTGCCAAACTGACCGTGCGCAAGGCTGCGCGGGTCGAAACTTGCATTACGCCGGCTACGCTGCCCTGCGCCGCGCCGCGCCGCCCTGCGCCGCCCCGCCCTGCGCCGCGCCGCCCTGCGCTGCCCCGCCCTGCGCTGCCCCGCCCTGCGCCGCCCCGCCCTGCGCCGCGCCGCCCTGCGCCACGCCGCCCTGCGCCACGCCGCCCTGCGCCACGCGCCGCCCTGCGCCACGCCGCCCTGCGCCACGCCGCCCTGCGCCACGCCGCCCTGCGCCACGCCGCCCTGCGCCGCGCCACGAAACTAGGGCCCATTGTCTTGTTTCGATCATCGTTTCCCTCTCTGTCTATGCAGAGTCTGACCAGGGACCTGCCTCCGACCATAATCTCTCAAGCGGGGGACTTTAAACCCGTCCAGGACCAATCAGAATGGTCCAGCGATGAGTCGCCAGGCGAGAAGTTCTTACCTGAAGAGCCTCGTCTCAAACGCCGACCTAACCTCAAAGCAGGGGTGAGACGCGACCCCCTACTCACTTTAACTGACTTTATATTATGGCAAAGGCCAGGGCCAGTAGTTACCAAAGGATTTTACTTAAGACCCAACTTAAACAAGTTCACATTAAGCCACTTACTAACCTTTAAGAGCAACTTAATCATGTGAGCAGGTCAAATATTTTCCCTACATCTGTCATACAGTTAAGTCCTTTGAAAAATTTTACATTTTATTTAGTGCCGTTTTCTACAAGAACACATCTCATTTCTTATTTAAAGCAGTTCATTTCATTTGTGTGAAACATTAATATTTGTAGTAGAAATTAACATAATATGTATTTACTGTGTAGTAGAGATTAAATAACAGTAAATACAAATGAAATTGAATTAAAAATAAAACTGGAGCTGGAAAGACATTCTGCTGCTGGAATAAAGATAGAATATACTAGGATGCTTTAAGTAAAACATTTTTAACACTTACTTTCCTGTTTTGTGTTTTAGATCAGAGTTAAGTCTCCAGTCTGTGTACCCAAAGAAGTCAACTTCGAGGCCTCTCAGTCTGCAGGTAACACACCATCTTAGACTTCATTCCCACCTGATTTATTTTGTGCAAGTTTAACCATATTTGTCTCGAACTCTCAGCTCTGTCGGTCAACGGAGGAGATTTGCTGGAAGTCCAGACACGAAACTCGCACGTCAACAGCACCTCGCTCCCTCCCTCCCCCAGCATCCTGACGTCTCCCACATACCCTCATTTCTCAGCTCCCCCCCTCTCCTCCTCAGCTCCCCCCCTCTACTCCTCCCCGTGCCCCTCCCCACTCCCCTTCACGATGGGGGAACAATCCAACAGGCCAAATATGGTGAGTTGGTTTTAAAACACGTTCTCCAGTTCTGATCCACTTGGCTCGACATGGCGAGTCTGTATTTGGAACGTGTGCTTTGTTCACTTGTAAAACCTCCAGCTGCGTTACCGTAACGACAGCATCCTGTCCACGCTGCCTGAGCCGCCAGAGAAAGCGTCGCTCTACCGCAGAGAGAGGGAGAAGGAACATGACTTCAACCCCCGCAGGTAGTCTCAGCTCCAAACCAGATTAGACACGGCAGCTCATCTAAAAATGTGCATGGTTATGTGTCACACTCATTCCATCCTTTTTTACAAGTCTGTGCTAGTTTGTATTAAGTCTGGCACTTGGTCTCTTTCAGCCTCTCGGACTTTGACAGTGACAACATGGAAATGGAGTTTGGTAAAGTATACTTTTACATCAAATCCTACTAATGACGTTTCTGACCTGAACGACCATATTTGTCTTGTGTCTGACACTTTTTACATGACGTCTCTGTCCATCTGTCCTTTCTTCTAGAGGACGAAGTACAGCGTGGTCCACCCTCCGTCCACTCGTCTTCCTCGTCCCATCAGTCAGAGGGAATGGACACGTACGACCTGGAGCAGGTCAACAATTTATTCCGGAAACTCTCTCTGGAGCGGTACAGTACAGATACTCATGCACTCCCATGCACAAGAACCATTGTCATGCTTCCTTATGAACGCCTTGTTCTTCTTCTTGTTAATGTTGCTCTTCTCGTTCTTCTTCCTCCGTGTGCAGGCCGTTCCGTCCATCTCTGTCCTCCTTCTCCAGGATCAGCGCTTCCCTGAAGCCGGTGCAGGAGCTGCTGTTGCCAGGCGACAACCTGCTGAAGGACATCACTCTGGTTGGCGGGAACGACAGCGGGATTTTCATTTCAGCCGTCCAGTCGGGCTCCATGGCTGAGAAGGCGGGGCTTCGGGAGGGCCACCACCTCCTACTGGTATGTAGTTTAGAAGCTGGACCAGGTTCACACCTTTCCAGAAGAAAGTCTTACAAATCCAGAGTCTGAGACTCATCTTTAACATCAACAGCCCTTTTTTTTCAGATGCCTGTTAGTTTTTCCACTTCCCTTCTCCAATGGCTATAAAACACATTCATTCACACAGTCATTAATTTGTCTTGTGCTGCGATTGTCTGACCAGCTCGAGGGAAGCATTCGTGAGGAGAACCAAAGCATTTCATTGGATACCAGCACTCAGGAAGAAGCCCATTGGACGCTGCAGCACTGCTCTGGACCGGTTAGGCTACACTACAGAGCCAACTTTGACTGTAAGTGTTGTTTGTTTGTCCTTGTGTATATTTGTGAAGTACACACACGGTATGTAAATGAAGATGTGTGTATGTGTGCGCTGCAGCCTACCGGCGCCTCCAGAGAGACCTGTCAGAAGGCCCCAAGGTTTCTGGCGACTCCTTCTACATACGGGTCAACCTCAACATCTCTGGCCAATCAGACAGCTGCTCTCTGAGCGTGCACTGTGACGAGGTGGTGCACGTGCTGGACACCAGGCACCAGGGCCGCTGTGAGTGGATGTGCGCCCGCGTCGACCCGTACAGCGGCGCCGACCACGCCGAACGCGGCACCGTACCCAGCAACTCCCGGTACGGAGACGTTCTTTCACAACCAAAAGACTTTCTGACGTCAAGTGTGAGAGCATTAAAGCTTTTTGTCTCGTATATGAAGCCGAGCACATTAAGAGCACATGTTACAAACCGGAGTGGCATTTAAATGCTGCAAGTCATTGAGTATCATGCATCTGCTCCAGAGCAAAACGTGACGTTACAGTTGAGCAACCATGCAACGTTAAGCAGGGGTCTTAAAGGGTCTACATCTGCTTTTTCACACACACACACACACACACACACACACACACACACACACACACACACACACACACACACACACACACACACACACACACACACACACACACGTGCACACACAGATTTAAAAAATCAAATCAAAATCATCTTATATATGTATATATTTGTGTTTGTGTGTGTGTGTGTGTGTGTGTGTGTGTGTGTGTGTGTGTGTGTGAAGGGCCCAGCAGCTGCTCCTGGTAAAGATTCAGAAGTTGGTGTCTCGAGGGGGCAAAGAAGAGAACGAAATGAACCGCAATAGGGTAAGAAACCTTTAGAATTATTTTCTCGTAATGCTAATATAGCAACACACTCACATTTGACTGCTCATCATGATTGTTATTATTATTAGAATAGTTCTGTTTTACTATCTCACAGCTTCTGTGTTCCTCTGTTGTGTTGTGTGGATGTGTCTGTGTAGACCTACTTACAGCCAGAGGAAGCCGGCCCGTCTCCTGAGCCTAAAGCCAGCCCACGCATGTCGAGAGCCAGCATTTTCCTCACTCAGATACTACAGGTAACCAAACCGAAGCTCCTGTAGGACAAAACCTCTGCCACGGCCTTCGGGCTCAGGCGTTGAACCGAACAAAACCTCACTGTAGAGAATACTTCACCACCCCTCCAAAAATAGGTGTTTTATAATGAATTACATGCACCCAAAAACATTTTATAACCACCCCTCTCGCAAAGCTTTGAAAACAATATTAAAACAACATCTGTAAATAACTCAGTTTGTATTCTAAGTGTATTCCAAGCATGTATACTAAATTCTTGTTAAGCCGTGACACGTCTGACATATTTATAGCAGGCTGGCCAACGTGACCATACGTGTGATCTCACAACCTTATTTACAAATCATCTGCACAGTGCTGCCCTCCATTACTACTTTTCTGTGTCTGTTTTGTTATACGTAGTTTGTCAGCAGGGTGGATATCAAGTACAAGCGAATGAACAGCAACGAGCGCGTTCGCATCATCAACTCGGCTGGTTCAACGCTCCCCAGGCAAGGTTTGGAGACGCTTAGACCAGAAGGTGAGTACAAAGTGATGCAACAGAACAAAACTCCACATGAGCAACTGAAAACAAACAAACAATATGATGAAAATTCACATTTTTACATTCACGTTGAAATGCTTGATGTTTTTAAAGTGGCAGCTGAACTACAAAATCAGATAAGATGGTGCATATGTACATATGTATTGGCTGTGTGTGTGTGTGTGTGTGTAGATGTAGATGAATTAGATATTCAAATAGAAGTGCAGAAAGTTTCAGTGAAGCATCGAATGAAGTGTAAATTTAAACGCTGTTCAAGCACTGAAAGGAGTTGAATTAAAACTGTGGAAACATATGAATGTAAAATAATCTCATTTCACCTGGCTAGCTTGTCTGCCAATAGGTGTATCATTGTGTGCGCCTCTTTGTGTGTGTGTGTGTGTGCTGTAAACAGACGCTGCTGACCCAGACAGTGAGCTGAGCAGGAGTTTGAACCTGATTCCCTACAGTCCCGTCACCCCCCAGCGAACCCAGAGGAGAAGGCCGGTCCTATTCACTCCCGCTGCTCTGGCCAAAACCATTATCCAGAAAACACTCAACATGGGGGGAGCGATGGACTTTAATATCTGCAAACCAGGTCAGTGTATGACGGGAATAAACACACCTACTGTCAAACACACCATCCGAATGTCTAACACAAGGAATGTGTCCATCGCGTTGGTAAATTCCCAATGTGTTTTGTGAATCAAAGATGGAGGAGATAGCAGATCAAACGTGGGGAGAAAGAAGCTACTATGAGGATTCAGGTCATGCATTGTGTTGCACTGTGGTGTAAATGTTATGGGGTGTAACCAGAGAGACGGATGGGAGATGGCCCAGTTGATAATTGCAATGATGGATGATGGAGGGATGATGATGATGCTGACACAGAGATTTTACAGTCCAGTCCCGTGCTGCTCTCAGATCAGCAGACTCAGTGATACAGAGTCGCACATCTGGCAAGCCAAGAGGCTGTGTGACGTCTTGGTTACGTGGAGATTCCCCCAGGGGCAAAACCCTCAAAAGTTTCTGTTCCTTCTGCATTTATTGATGAAACCGTTCTTTTCTCTTTATCTCAAGTATGTATACTATTGTATTTGCTTTTATTCTGTTGTTTAGACTCCCTGTCCAAAGAAGAGTTTCATCTGAAACAGAATGTGGAGCCCTTCATTCACTACAAAGAGAGACACACCACATTTGAATGCATCACCCGAGAAAACATAGAGGCTGTCGCTTCTAAGGTAGGCTATTAGTGTGTGTGTGTGTGTGTGTGCACCTGCATTTATCTACTTGTGTGTTTGTTCCTTAACATTTCCCTCATAATTAAAAACTGATTGTTGACTGTTCAGAGGCTCATCTCTCATTTAACTCATCAATCAGGCACAAAACGCCTTCTGGAAAAGTTAGATTTTACAATGTATTATACAATGAGTGGCGTGCCTATGTATGGATGTGTATCAGTATATATCAGTGTATGGATCTGTGTTCTTTCCATCCGTCACCAGGGCAAACACTGCCTGCTGGAGGCTGAGCTGAGCTGCGTCAAAGACCTTCTGCGGAGAGAAATCTACCCGATCATCATCTACATCAAGATCTGTGAGAAGAACATCAAGAGGATACGGTAGGCCTGACGAACCCCCCTCCCCGTCACCCACAGCCCCAACCAACACTTTTTCCAAGCTCCACTACATCGATGCCATTTTGACTCTCTTAGCAGCTTGAGACAAAGTTAACAGAGTCGTTTCTCTCAAGTCCACAAAGTTGTGACTTGGACACCTTACTCTAAAATTAGACAATATGTCCTGTGTGGATGACAATGTCATGTTTGACGTATATTTTAGTGGATCGCACCTTTAAATGTTACATCAGCCCAATGTTGTCAACTTTTCTGAGAATCATAGCAAAGCACACAAACCACTGTTGCAAAGTGTCGACAGGATTTCATCAAATATAAGGGGATCCAAACTTTACCACAGTCACCACCACAGCGCTGCTTCCTTCCTGTTTCCTGTCCACACAGGAAGCTGCCTCTGCGCGTGGAGTCGGAGGAGGAGTTTTTGAAGTCGTGTCGGGCAAAATTGAAAGAGCTGGAGGGCATTCCCTGCCTCTACGCCAACGTGGAGCCCGAGGCCTGGACAGGGACGGACGACCTCATCAGGGTCATCAAAGAGCGAATACTGGAGGAGCAGAAGAAGACGATCTGGGTGGAGCAGGACCTGCTGTAGACGCACAAAAACAGATACACGCGATGGTCTGGACGTGAAAATGTGTAGCTGAGCACCAGAGAACACCCTCGAGCATCATGCTATCTTGCATGCTAAGACTAAAACATGCACATGTGGACACTTGCACTGCTAAGGACAATAAATGCATTATATATTTTGTAAATGTGTGACTTTACTTTTATTTACATAAATAAACAGATGAGAAACATTAAAAAGCATCTCTTTTTTTTTCTTTTAAGTTGAACATTTAAAAGTGAAAGTGTTGAAACCGTACTTTCAATTTTAAGTCTGATCCGACTTAACATTGATTATACTGCCCCCTTGTGGCTGAAATACAATTCAATCACATTATTTTATTCATAGAGGATGTTTTTGCTGCAAATATGTCATGCAGTGCTTCTCCTAAGTGTTACAGAAATAAAAATGCAACATAAAACAATTCATCACTGCTATTTGAATGAAACGCGATGCTTTACAGGAAACCGTGACTGACTTTTATGAACACATTTTAAAAAGGTCTATAAAGGGTTTCTTTTCACCCATAAAAGCAACATAGGCATTAGTGGTGTAAGCTAGCTTAGCTGTTCTGATTTTTTTCCTCCACTGGTGACCTTTTAATATGTTCTTTATACATTAATGAATCCATAACTCACTTTGGGTCACTGTGTTGATTTCTACAGCGTATAAATCTGTGTTTAGACAGTTTTTGTCAAAGGCCACCAGATGGTCCAATTTGACAAAACTGGGTGGGCCAGAGGGGGATTAACCTGTTTCATAAGGGTGCTGGATAATCTCCTCATCTAGGAGGAAAGACATGTATTCAGTATGCAATACCCACCAAAATGCACATGACAAACACAAAACACTGTAGAAGCTGTACTTTAGTCGGTGCTACTGGATTTGGCTCCATGTAGTGAAATGCAAAGGCTAATATTTACTTTGACTACTTAAACTGTTTGGTAAAATGTCATTATAATGGTATAAAGTACATGAATAATATCACTTTTTCCTTCACAGATTTATTTTGTGCTGTGGTGCATTCATGCTTGTGTGTGTGTGTGTGTGTGTGTGTGTGTGGACTGCCAGGGTTCAACGTTATATCAAGATGATTTATGAGACCACAGCGCTGCAAGTAAAATCAGGAGTGAGTGGGGGTGAAATGTGTGACTCTGATTGAAAGCAGCTGATGGTGTGTGTGTGTGTGTGCGCGCGCGTGCGCGTGTGTGTGAGAGAGAGTGTGTTGCAACGTGAATCAGCTGCTCTGTAGAGGCTCCTTGCTATGTTTGATGTCACAGGATGAAAATAGTTGATACATAACAGGATTTAACCGCATCAGCCCGAGGCAATACAAATAGACACAGATCCCCCACAGCCACAGTTTCCTTAGTTATTATCATTCTTCTTCTTTTGAGTGAAGATGACATTTGTTTTTGCAGGTACAGCAGGTTATTTTCAGCAGCACGCGGCTCCAGCGGGAGGGAGGGAGGAGGGAGGAGACTGTCTACATAAATCATCCCTGACTAGAGAGACATGTCGCGCTGGAGCTGACCCAGAAAAGTGCATTTTCCCCCCTCGTGAGCTCACTCTGCAGAAAAACCTCAACTACAAAGTCTCGCGGTGCTTCGCGTGTTCTCGCTCCATCTTTCTTCCAAGAGAGAGAGAAAAAAAAAGCGGACTCGCATCACAGGCAGCTCAGCTGACGCGGCGCTGG
This sequence comes from Eutrigla gurnardus, assembly GCF_963514095.1. Taxonomy (NCBI): domain Eukaryota; kingdom Metazoa; phylum Chordata; class Actinopteri; order Perciformes; family Triglidae; genus Eutrigla; species Eutrigla gurnardus. Next base: position 14,359,427 of record NC_139931.1, on the reverse strand, counting down.
GAGCTCGCGGGCACAAAAAAAAAGGTAAGAAGGTGTGTTGTTTTTTGTTTGTTTTACTCGTCTTCATTATTATTAAGAAGAAGACATCTTGAAAGTAGCGTAACGTATCGAGCCTCGCGTGTAGCTTTGCCCCAATGCTGTGCACTACTTTGAGACCCAGACACCGCTAAACGCACACTGACAGCGTTTATTAATAAAAAAACAAAAAACAAAAACCCTGTCCGGAAGCGGGTTGTCGTCTCCTGCTGCCCCGCGTTGCCTCCACGTAAATGTGACCGACGCCGAGCCACATGGCGGAGGAGGAACAGCCCGTCCCCGCAGCGCTGCTCTCCCGTCAAAAGCGACATTGTGTCCGGTCCGGCGGCGCGGCGTGATCCGTCTCCCGTCGGCTGAGGCTGCGGCGCTGAACCAACACACGCGGACGGGTCTGGAGGCAGCGGACCCTCCATGTGAGAATGAACAGCCCGCAGCGTGGCTTTGAATCACATCGGGACTTGTTGACACGATGTTGGCATCCAACAAAATCTCAACACCCACAAAGAAGCGCGTGTGAAGTGTCTCCTCTATAAGCTGGAAGTAATGCTCCAGTGTTTATAGCTACAGGAGACAGTGGAAGGAAGTTTTCATCCATATTACTGTCAGTAAATATTAACGAAGCTCTTGATAGCCCCAGTCTTATTATATTTCGTATTAATATAATTAGAATATATATTGTGATATATCATGGGTTATTACCCTTAACGCATTAATGTATACGCATTTCACTATTATATTTGTTCAAAGTGTAGCCCCCAACCCAACTACTACTGTTGTTTAACATAGTTTTTAAATCAAACAAATATGTAGACTGTATAAAGCTACTAAATCAGTGTACTGTTTCTTACTCTTATCTGAGTTCCCGTTACACATTCCACCCCAAACATTTGGATGATTCTGCCCCCGATAAGCCCAATTTAAATGTGCATTATGGAACAGCAGTTAATTCATTGGTGTGTGAAGAGGAAGAGGCGTGCAGCCTCTGGAGAGAGGGGGGGGGGGGCGACGGTTTTTCCATGTCAATGGTCCCCTCTCAGCTTCAGGAAAGAGGAAATAATATGAGGACTGTTGCACGGAAGCTACACATTTAGCAGAGGCGGAGTGAAAAAAGCGACGCCCTGCGACTTTCAAACTGCACCAGAAGGAGAAGATGGACTGGAGATGAAGTGGAGTCAAGAAAACACGAAACTCAAATGACATGAGCCACAGCTAGAGTGGACAGAGGCCATCTTTCTGCCGCTCTCCGGGCCATTTTGTGCATTGCATGAGCACAGTCGGCTTCTTTCTACGTGCAGAATGCATCTTCTTGCTTAGGTGTGTAAAATATATGCAACTGGCCCTCTTTCAAAGCTTGCGAACATAGAGGCTTTTATTACTTCAGGCGAGCTGAGTATTAAAGTGTACCGACGTTGTCCAATGATCCATAGGAAGCCCGGTGTGGGTACAGCGCCATACTTGTCCAATGCAAAAGTTATTACTTTTTGGTATGCAGAGCCCCCTGGCATGCACACATTTGACAAGCACTTGTGATTTTACAGCTGGGAGTGGGAGTTAAGTCAACTCAGAGGTGAAGGAGAAATTCAGTAAAAGAAAAAAATGAAGCCAATAAACTGTCGGACTCTCTCACATTGCTCGAGTGTTCGGGCTATTTTTATGATGAGAAGAGCACGAGTAACTCACTCCCAAAAAATATTTTCCTTTATATATTTTTTTTTTTTGCCTGATACTGTTTGCTTATGTCAGTGTGAAACGCTGCCTAGATCCTGAACAAGAGGAATTTAGAGACAGTAGGAATTTAGCAACACCCGTGAACACTAGTGATCTCCAAAGCGTTGGTCCACAGCCGTTGTCTGTTATTACACTTTACGTGTACCTGGGTTTGTCATTAAAGCGTCTTTGTCCCGTCTCTCGCTGCTGAATTCCCTGTGTTTTTCTGAGCTCATGTGTACTTACTTGCTTTTTTTTAAGTTACAAAATTACAAACAAAAAAAAGAAAATAAATGAAGTGATTGTATAAGGATGGGCTATCTAATGGTGGTTCTCTCTGTGTGTGTTGTTGCAGGTATGGAGCACAGGTGAGAGCCGGTTACAACCCTGCAGTGCAGCAGCATCATGATAAGCCTGCCGTCCTCCTCCTATAGCGGCCATCTTCACATCTATTTATCTATTACCATGGTGAGAAAGAGCTCCTGGACCTCCACTCTGTTGCCATGGTGACCCTGTAGCAAGAACCGTATGACTCCAATCTGTTGCCCCGGCGATTGCATTAAAAGACCCACGTAACTTCAATCTGCTGCCATGGTGATTGCGTAGAGACACCTTGTAAAGTAATAGTCGGTTGCTATGGTGATCCTGTAGCAACCAAACAGTCACTATGGGAACATCCAGGATGTTCCGCGTTTTTGTCGTCCTGGGCTCGGCCTTCATGATCCTCCTGATCATCATCTACTGGGACGACGTCGGAGCCTCCCATCTGTATCTGCACACTCCCGTCTCGCCGGGCCCCAAAATCCCACACCCCCCTCCCCATCAGCAGCCGCAAGCCTCGCGAGCCCCGTCCTTCCTGTCCGACATCGATGCCTTCGTTAACCAGTTCTTAGAGCCGGGAACTGGTGAGCCCACGGACCCCGCCCCCGCTGACACAAGTAACCAATCGGAGAAAGCAGAGGAACGGTACATACCGCGGCGGGAGTGGAAGATTCACCTGACTCCAGTGGCAGCCGAGCTCCGTGAGAGACAGGTTAAGATCCAAAATTCTAATATATTATACTTGTGTTCAATGTTTAATTGTTATGGTGGGCTGGGTTTGTTGAATGCATATGCTTGAAAAGCACAAATATAAATGGTAAAATTAATAAATAAATAACTATTTCAGTATGGATTCCAATTGTATTTTGGACTATGTGGGTATGGAAACACCGTTTGGTCTCTCATTCATTTCACATTTGATCATTTTAACTGCTAATAATTGACGTGTCTGTCCTTTACCGATTGGTCCAACCAGGAGCAGCGGCGGAGGTTACTCCAGGAGATGTGTGCCAACGACAGCGTGGCGTTTCCCGGGAAAAACCGTACGTTTGACGACATTCCCAACCGTGAGCTGGATCACCTTATTGTGGACGACAGGCACGGTATCATCTACTGCTATGTTCCCAAGGTAGGCAAACACTCCCTGCTTTGTTCATACGACGTTCAATGTACTTACGACGCAAGTCTGGCAGAACTTTATCTTCTCTCTGAATGATCAAATACTTTAAATGACATTCAGATCTGTGCTCTGTTCTTAGGTAGCGTGCAGTAACTGGAAGCGCATCATGATCATTCTCAGTGAAAGTCTGCTGCGGGACGGCGTTCCCCAGAGAGACCCGCTCGCCATCCCCAGGGACCTGGTCCACAACAGCAGCATGCACTTTACCTTCAACAAGTTCTGGAAACGTTACGGCAAGTTCGCAAGGCACCTCATGAAGGTCTGTTCCACTACGATACCACACGTCATGTCATTACGTCTGCTAGCTTTACGTACGTCCCACACCAGGACAGCAGTTTTATTATAGCAGAGGAATCTGAAATAAGTGTGTCACAGTGTGCTTGTGGCCACAAAATGACCAAAAAAATCACAATGTCACTCACATTATTAGTTCCTCTATTTATTATTTCCAATTGCCTCATCTCGATTAATTGTCCATTATGTGTGTTGATAATATGTTAAATTATTTTCTGTAGGTGAAGCTGAAGAAGTACACCAAGTTCATATTTGTGCGGGACCCGTTCGTGCGCCTCATCTCCGCCTACCGGAATAAATTCGAGCTGCGCAACGAGGACTTCTACCGGCGCTTTGCACAGGTCATGCTGCGTCGCTACGCCAACCAGCCGACGCCTCCCGCCTCCGTGGATGAGGCGTTTGGCGTAGGCATCCATCCCTCCTTCTCCAACTTCGTCCAGTACCTGCTGGACCCTCAGACGGAGACGGAGATGCCCTTCAACGAGCACTGGCGGCAAGTGTACCGGCTTTGCCACCCGTGCCAGATTCAGTACGACTTTGTGGGCCACCTGGAGACGGCGGAGGAGGACGCCGAGCACCTGCTACGCCAGCTGCGGGTGGACAATGTGGTGGAGTTCCCCACCTCTCACAGGAACCTCACAACCAGCAGCTGGGAGGCTGACTGGTTCAGCACAGTGCCTGTCGAGGCCCGGAGAGAACTCTACAAGCTGTATGAACCCGACTTCAGGCTCTTCGGCTACGACAGACCGGACTCGATCCTCAACGAGTGACTCACGTTTCTACACAATTAACATGCACACACACTTTTTTTTTGTTAATGTAATGAAAGAATACACCAACAACAGCGACCCCTCCCGTTTGCAGATGTGTCCTCCAGTCTCGTGTCCTACACTGAATGTGCACATCATTAAGGACACTCGCTGCTCCGAGGAAGCACACTAATGAGACGGATCCAGGCTAATAACCGTCATCACTATGGCTTTTCTTTTTAAAACCACGCCGACAACAAGAAGCACACAAGTCATAGTGACACAGTCGATGTGTGGATTGTGCAAACGGCTCGTGTCCCCAACGTGTTGCACAGTCAGTGTACGTCCTGAACAATGTCGATGTCACGCCAGGCCTGTCACTTGTGATGTCACAGTTGTGTAGCGATGGTCACCCGGGCTTTGTAGCAAGACGCCGTAGTGATGTCACAGAGCCATACTCTATGTTTGCGATGTCATCGAAACCCTTTTGGTCGTGGAATTGCTGGATTAGTTGATGAGTGTTGTCATCTAATTTATTTCACGTGGTGTAAATGTTTATGTGGAGCACGAAAGGGATTTTTATGGATGTTTAAAAAGGACATGCTAATAATGAGAGACAGGTAGAATCCTTTTATACCTCATCCACGGATTGAGAGGATACTCTGCATGCTGGGTAACGCATACCGCGCTGCCGCCTTCACAGCGAACCCTGCTGCTGCTTCGAAGCTGCCACATTCGGTTTCACAGTGGACGAGTCCACGAGACGATATTAACAGAGACATTTCAGGCATGTTTGCAGCTTGCTTTTTTTTTTTTATTCTATCACGTCGTCGTCTAGAAGCACAGCAGCTCTGGTGAACGTTGGACTGCACAGCTGTGTTCGCCTCAGCTCGTCTTTGAGGCATAAAACTGGAGTTTTACGTTCTTTTCATTTCAGATCAGCTGGATGTTCACAGGTGAACCTGTGTGAATTATACACATTTTTCCAAGGGGAAGATTTTCTATTATTGCTTGTTGTGTTGCCATGACGCTGTTATCATCAGCATTTGATCAGGCACAAGCTGCAGCTATTAACATTGACCTACTTTGGGTAACCCTGGAGACTGCAACAGTGTTGTCCCCCCCACCCTTAATATGATGAACAGTTTTTTCTTTTTAACCATTTCAAGGGCAGCATTTTAATGGGATGCAGTATTTTTGTAGCAAGGAGCTGAATGCATTACGTGAAGCCAAACAAGGGAGCGTTTTTCTGGGTTGATGCATGATGAGGCTACGCCAGTATTAACGTCAGAGTACCCAAAGGTGTGATCATGGTGAGAGTCTGGACCAATCACATCATGCATGTTTTATAGGAAGGGGAAGATAGTGCCTTTGGTTGCAAAAGTTTACACAGAAAAAAGTATTTTTGTAGAAGGACTTGATTTTTACTTTGAACACAATACAGTGGGAGCTGTATGAAGCCACAAGGTATATTTGATATACTGGGCCTTGTTTATCTTGTGTGGTTCTTCTTTGGAAAGAATATGAAACCGCAGAGCCCTTCAGCAGACATGCCTAACAGTCGTCATGGGTGTGATTTATGGCTGGATTGCCTCGTTTAACACAGGATTACTGTGCGTGTCGTATTGTATGGGATCCTTCTGCTAGATGTACATGTTCACACTGTCTCACTGCCTTTTAGTTCATTTGTTTTGTAAAAAGAAAAGTGGGGCATTTCTGAGTCCTTCGTGACTTAGTTGAGTCAGTTCTGGAGAGGATGGAATTATTCAGGTTTTCCTAAAAGTCTGTTGTCGTCATTGGATGCGTTTCTTTTCCATGTGGGTCTAAATATACTGACTGGAAAACAGGTCTATGCTAAGCAAAAAAAAAAAAGGAAGAATAAAAGAAAACAGTCATTACACACTCCCACCTCAACAGTGTTTGGATGTGAGATTTTTTTTTATATCTCCTCTGTGTTTTTTTTCTTTTCTTTTGTCGTATTTTTCTATGTTATGATTCTGAGTTTTTGCTCTTTGCTGTATAAAAAAAAAGAAAAAAGAAGTGGAAATCATATATGATCGAATCGGTTGAAAAGGGAAAAATAACTGGTTTATTTATTGGCAGAATAAAATCTGAGTACATGCTGCTCTTATAATGGGAAAATCAGTCTTGCAGTATTAATGGATCTTTATGAAGATAAGAGTTTGAGGTGATATATATATATATATATATATATATATAGTGATTAATACAAATAAAATACACACACACACACACACACACACACACACACACACACACACACACACACACACACACACACACACACACACACACACACACACACTTTCCCCCCCCATTGTCCTGATGCTACAACAGCAGTGAAGCTTTGAACAGCTTACAGGTGTTGATGCTCCATAATGTGTCCTATTTGTCAGTTCTTAACATTAATTGGTGTCATAGACCAAAAAACAACAAAAGAAATCTCGTTTTTGTAAAACATGTATTCATATTTCATAAAGTCAGAAGATTTTTTGCTGTCTGACAAACGTGTTCCCTCTCATGTATGAGGAAAATGCAAAGTATTCATTCAGTTGATCGGTGTCATGGTGTCATGCATCATCTGCTCTTCTTGCAAGAGAAATAAAAGATTGTGGGGCATGATGTCGGTCCCTCTTTGCTTTCTATCAGTATTATATGATATGACACTGCACACGGATTAGATAATCTAACACGTTTAGAAATGTGGGCACACAAAGTGGAAACATGGCCATTATTGTTTTGCAGCTTCTCATACCTCGGGAGGAAGAATCAATCAGCGTTGATCGGCGTCCTTCCGGGTCCCGCTGTAGCCGAAGACCATGATGGCCCCGATCCGCCTGGATCATTAAAAGCCACAGTAGGCGGCCGTCCTCCACCGCATATCCAATGTGGCGCAGGAACATCCGTATTTACGCGCAGTCAACCGTTTCAAAGTTCATAAAAGCCCGTTTTCGACCAACATAGTGGGCTGTAGGAGCTGCAGTGCTGGTGACCCGCACAAGGTCCAGGCGTGTCCTTAAGTTCCTATATTTGTTGTTACGTTTATTGTTTCATAGTATCTTACATCCGGGTACATCATGACACATTTGGCAGGTTAACCACCTTTAGTTACCGCTACCTGCAGACGCCATGATCACGGTCCAAAACCGTGTGCGTTGCATTCAACACACCTGGTAGCCGTCCTCTATACATAAAGTCCCATTGTAGGTGACTGCCACCCAGAGGTCAAACACATGAATTACACCCGAATAAACAGGCAAACAAAGCTCTTACGATCAGTATAAACAGCTTTAGTTCAACCATGTACAAACATAGCACATTACTGTGATTAATACAAATAAGTTTTATAAAAAAAAACTGGAATAACTGCATTGATAAGGAGCATTTTTGGTAAAGACCCTCCATTGGTTGATTAGAAACAAACAGTTAATTGTTGTTGTGTTCATAATTAGGAATATAACACCATATTTATGCTGATTATACTGTTTTAGTATCATCAATAATGATATTTATGATCCTATTAGTACAGACTATTCTGATGTATCAAAAATGTCTTTCATAGGAGTGTTAGTACCAAAGTTAATTATATATATTGTGTCATAGCTGACATGAGTGTTTTTAATGTTCTTAACTTTTGACTTGTCGGATTAGTTATTAGACCTGAGTTCATATACAAAGCACAGTTTATCTCCATTCACTTTATAGTCACATGACACCATAATAAATGGGTGTGTGGGGGGGCAATTAGCACCTTCTAGCAAACTCTCAAGTACTTTAAAGCAAAATCATATTTCAGCAAAGTTCAGTTAGCACCATGATTTAGCACCAGATACAAAACAGTCCACATTACCAGTGATTCTGTTAAATCAGTGTGATTTTTCTGACCATATTTGATTCCATGAACCGCTGTCCAGTTAATTTATTACAGAGTGAGAACACAAAATATCAGATTTTCAAGGATTTCAATACTCTTATTGCTCTCTGGGCTTAACCTCTAAAACATGTATTTTGCATGTTTATTTTTGTATTATTATCTTTCTCTCACAGTGGCACAAGAGAACATTAGCAGCTTGTGTTTGACATTTTGGGAAGTTACTTAAGCCGTGACAGCCCGTGGCTGGTATTGTTTTCTCTATCTTGTACTGTTGTCATAGCAACACACGGTTTTGGACGCCAACTGTAGTGAAAACTACCACAGAGACGGTTTTGAGGACTTTGCCAGGTCTGTTAGTGGAGACGCACTGTGATAGCGTCACAACCATGCAAGATTAGAAAACAAATAATTTGATTTCCCAAAATGCTGGACTATTCTTTTAACAACGCATAAGCAAGCAGTATTAAGAGAATGAACCTGCTTTTATAATTTGGACAATTTTCTATGAGGGTGATGAGTATATTCGGTTTATTTCTTCACACAGAGGTATTGCTCATTCTTATTTGACTGAAGCACCATTGTGTAGCATGCATATCTAAATATAAATGGAAGAAGACTGCCAAGTCACTTCACTTTGTTTGCTTTCCATCCAACTGAACTCCTCGCCTTCCCTCTCTTATTCAGTTTCCCTCTACGCTACCTTTGATGAGGTATCCATTGAACGTGATATACACATCCACATCATCACTGTAAATTGCATTCTCTCTTTCCCTCTTGTACAGGCGGATCCACACCTCGTCTTTCAGCTCCAGGTCCAGCATCAGGCTCTGGCTCTGCATGATGGAGCGGTCGCTGGGCTGGGCGTACACGATGGCCTGCTCACTGTCGTTGTGCATGATGTGCAGATACGTCTCTTTGAAGTTCCACGTGTGGATGTTGACGTTGAAGAAATAGATCCCTGGGACTCGGCAGAGGAATTTCCCGTCGAACATGTTGAAGTGGTCGCCGAGGTTGACGAAGACAGTGTCAAACACAAGCGCCTGGTAGGACTCCAGGCTGTGGAGGGCTTTGCGACGGCCGACGGAGAAGGCAGAGTACTGGACTTTGCAGGGGTCTCCTGGGAGACCTGCCTGGCCCTTGGTGCCTTTTGCACCCATGGGCCCTCTGGAACCTGGGGGACCCTCTTGTCCAGCTTTACCTGGTGTTCCTCTGTCGCCACGATCTCCTTTGTCACCTGCACAGAGTGATATTAGGAACAGATCAGACATAAATTTAGATTATGCTTACAGACGCCACATTTCCTTCCTTCCCTGGTTGGGTTCAATTAAAAACAACTGTGTTTTGGTGTTGAACTGTTAATAATCTCTGGACCTGGTGTGGAGTCGCCTTTGGTTCACCTGCTTATGATGGATTCATAAACATGTAATGGATTTTCTGCAAATGGTACAAAGTGTGAGAGTGTCTTTTTTTTATCAGTAAACATATGTTAACCTTTAAAGCACCATAAGACAACAATGTTTGTCTATGGAGACCAAACTACATCAACCAAAACAAAAGTTGAAAATAGCAGGGTTCTGACAGACTTGTAAAGGATTTGGGGGTCTGCCAATGCTGCCAAGTGACATAGATATAGCACCTTTGAGGATGGTCATGTTGATGTAGGTGCGGACCTCTGGCACATGGACGAACCCTCCTGTGGGATGCTGGTCTCCGCTGCCCTCTGCTGGCTCCAGGTGATCACAGCAGTGCCTGCAGGGGCCAGGAGGAGTTCTCAGAGGAGGCACCAGGGCCACCGGGGTGCTGAGGGACAGGAGGACGAGGACACCCAACATAGCTGTGCCTACAGGAGGAACCGAGGGAAATGTCAAAAGACCAGAAGAGCCTAAAATATTTTCCTTGGCTCAAAAATTCATTTCTGTTGGTGGATCTGGATTTGGGTAATTTGCCAGATTATTTTACTGAACCCACTGTGAAAATTCTCTGTCAGTGCTACAGTGAACCCCCACCTAAAGCTCTGAATGGCAATGCTAACATGCTGATTTTTAGCAGACCCGTTAACCATGTTAGCTTAGCATGTTAGCATGCTGACATTTGGTAATTAGCACTAAATACGCAGTACAGCTGAGGCTAATGGGAATGGCATAATTTCTGACGGTAATTGGTCATTAACATTTTGACTGGATGGTGGCACTAGATGAGAATGTAAGTGGTCAAGTCATTATTCATCATCATAAGGGGAACATGAATGTCTGTAGTAAATAATATCTATAATAAATTATATAGTAAACCCAATATCATGGCAATTCATCCAATAGTTTGACATCAAAGCACATCATGCTGGCAGAAGAAAAGTCTGAGCATCATAAAAGTCATTAGGATTCATCCTTTGGGGACCACGAATGTACGATAATTCCGAGCAACTCATCCAATAGTCAAAGAGCTATTTGAGCCGGGACTGCCGAACTTTCCATTAATTTTGTTTGACTGTTGATCAAACACAACTCCAAGATTGAATTCACTGAATGGGAATTATGCAGACTTTGTGTTATAAATGTATATGAATGATTCAGGGGGAAAAAATCCTGTAAAATGATCATTCTCAGAGAGTTGGCCATGCATTCACAGTGGCATTTTAAAATGCCATGGAAGCTTTCTGGCATCGCACCGCCACAGAGCTGACTGAGAGGCCAAATGGTTCCTCAAACACTCATTAATGCAATTCTCATCCAAATCCCTAAAGTACAAATGTCAAAATAATGGCAGCAGCACTGCTACAAGGATCATAAATCACATGAAAAATGACCCTGCAGGCAACCCCTAATGCATCAGCAATTAGCTCAGGAAAGGCTGAATCATCACAACTGCTTTTTTCTCCAGAGAGCCAAGTGGAGTAGCTTTGAATGGAAAAGTGATGGCTGCCTGCCAGACTCTCTGTGATGAGTCTGTGTGGACTGTAACTAGAACAGTTTGTGCTGCTGTGTTTATATAGGGCAGCTGTATCCATGCTGACTACGGCGTCCTTCATACATGACCGGAAAAGTCAGGAAAAGATCATAAACACAGATATTCTAAACATTGAAAAACTTTATCGACTCTCGCTGCTGAGACAAACACAACTGGCTCGCAACAGAGTTCTAAAACCGGACCGGAGTGTATTTACGCTCTTTCACAGCGAGATGCCAGTTTATTAGCTACACTCAATTACAATCTTAATAGTCTTACTGAAAGTCTTTTAAACTGTAGCAGAAACATGTGAAGGATGGAAGAAATCACAGGGAAGGAATAGGCCAACAAAGAGATGCAAAATGACTAGAGATGCACAAAACAACCTCAAAATGATGCTCAATAATTATAAAGAGACACCAAATTACTTCCAACAGATGCTAAACAAGACGACTTCAAAAAGGCTGTAGCACTGATGGGGAAAGGGCACTAAGTGAGATACCAGACCACAAAGATACCAGAATAAATAGCTGTGGATACGGTAGGGCTGTCAACAAATATTTTACATTTGAATGTAAATATTTGAGTAAAAAAAGACTGATGGGTGAGTTGTACTTGCTTTGGTCCAACGTTTGTACATTTTTAACAGAAAACACATGTTTTATATCATCATTGTTGTCAAGGGGAGACGTTGCTGCCATTTTTTTTTCAGCTCTGGAACAACAACTTGGTCAGGAGCGAAGTGGGGTTTGAACCCCGGTCACCGGACACTACACTACACTTCCACATTAAGAACCCCAAAGCAGAGGCTGTTCTCAAAAACAGGCACCAAGCTACCAAGTCACCGACTAAACAGGACTCACAGACGGTTGAATGGCAAAGACTGAACAAAGACAAACATTAAAAGGATTTAAATACACGGAGCAAACAAGACGAAGCACGTTAACTAAATCACTACAAGTCAATAGAGTCGCCATCTGGTGGCCTAAAGAAAAAGTAACAGTCCAGATCCTGACATACTACTGTTCAGTGTCATATAGTTGTTTTCATAGAAAATTACATTTTCAATGGTACAGGGTATTTATTGCAGTGAAACTGGTATCGATAATTCATTATTTCAACTTTTGATGGGATCAGCAATTCCTCGTCCAGCAACAACAGGACTAAATAGAAACAGCGCCACCTCCAAAAGTTCAGCTCAAAACTATGTTAGTACATGGTGTCATGTATATAATGTACACAAGTTGATGCAAAAGTCCGATGACATTTTTTAAGAACAAACATTGGACCGTCACTTTTGGCCAATTTTGACAGCATAAGATGAGAGGAGGGGCCCCATTGAGAATCCCTCACTTGGCCCAGAATTTTATGCTATACGCCCCTGAGAACAAATACAAAGAGACAATATGACCATAAAGAGACATAAACTACTTAAGACACTGTAGAAAGCAATATAAAGAGAGATAAGACGACTGAAAAGAGACACAAAACAAATACAAAGAGTGTTTTATGTCTCTGGGGGCCTTTCACAAGTTACGAGGCCACTTGTCTCATAATCCTGCAACGCACGCCGCCGGCCGTTTGCTCTCCTGTAAGAATGGTTCGGAGGGACAGTTGAGTCACTGTGTTATGCATCGACACTCTGATTGAGTGTCTGAGTGTGTTTCCAACAGCTGCAGGAATCATTCAATCAGAAACCAGAATCGTTGGTCCTCGTTGTGGTTCATCTGGTGTCCTTCATTCTGCTGCTTGTGTTCAGGTCCTGTTGGGATTTCAACCCTCAACCACAGATGTATACACTGACCCGGGACGTGCCTGTTACATAACTGGTTTCCCTGGAAACCCCTCCTTGAAATGGAAACGTCAAACATATACAAAAGGCTGGAGTCCCATCTATCTAGTGTGGCAGCTGTAGCCGAACCCCGCCTGCATCTTGATGTCTTTTCCCTTTCCTAATTCTAATTGCACACGTGGACGCATTCAGTCTGACCAACCAACAGTCCAAACAACACATTTCATGCACATGTTGCAGACTGCCATGCATTATACAAGACACGTGGTTTGTGGTCCCATCAGCCTATCGATAACAGAGATGTTTATCTGCATGAATCTCACCTCGTTCGAGTCTCTGCGGCCGCTTCAGTCTGCCGGGGGAGAGAAATTCCAGAGTCAGCAGCCCTCACTCCCTGTTTGTGGGGGAGATGTCTCCGAAAGAACGCTCCTACTTGCATGCACACTGAGGCAACAAGTGTCGGTGCATTCAGCCTATTTGACAAGAACATCCAGGGGTTTGGCAGGAACCGGCTGTGAAAGATCCAGAAGTGATGAAGCTCCTTAATGCATGCTCTGACTGGATAGTACCAGCACGTGCATGTGTAGCATACAACGCATAACTGTGGTAGATACCCTCCAGGATATTGTTACTAAGTCAGTAAACTCCTGGTTGGTCCCCCCTGGGTCTGCACTTCCTCTGTGCTGAATTCCTCCAATCCTCATTCCTTCCTCTCTGCTGCAGCTGCAAATGGGGAGAGAGAGAGAGAGAGAGAGAGAGAGAGAGAGGGAGAGAGAGGGGGGGGGGGTTATAATCTATATTTCCCTGAATTGAGACTAATGTTCTGCTCCAGGTTTGTGTTGGAGAGAGTCGGGGAAATGTGATTATACACAGGACTCATTGAGAGCACGCATGGAACAGAAATTGCAGTGAAAGAGATGAAAAGTATGAGAGAAGGAAAAAAGACGGCGAGCCCTGGGCGTGTTGCAGGATGCGATGTGCTTATCTTCTGATCATGAATCTCTCACACAGACACCAAAGTAATCCACATGTTCCCAGATCAGCTGCTGTAACAACACAGGTGCTCGGTGCTGCCTCTTCTCTTGGCAGATGAAAAGGCAAAAAGGGACGCACGTTGCACAAGTACAAAAGGGATGAAAAAATGCCTTGTTTATTGGACTTGGCGTGACATGGTTCTGTGATGTCTTCTTCTAAGACAGTGACAGTGATAACACTCTTTTGCCTGGTAATCGGCAGCTTGTTAGCTTAGTTTAGCATCACGGGTAGAAACAGCATGGTTGTCGTCAGACTGTGGTTTTACTGATCACACACAAACATACATGTTAGCCTCACATGTGCACGGATGCAGGTGAGTGACCATAAGCGTACTGAATGTAGGCCGGGTGCTAAATGGGGTCAACCCGAGTGTCTTGCTATTGGTTGGGACTGTGACTAGGTTGGTTCAAATTCACCAAAGATGCACATTTTAGAATTTGGTTGCCACTGTTATTTCTGCACATGTGCAACCGTGACCTTTATGGCTGGTTTCAAATCAGCAAGCAGTGCAGTTTTAGAGTGATAAAACATTAAAGATGAGAGATAGCTCAGATGAAATGATGATAAATGCACACATATACACATTGGCCGTCTCCTTATCGATGAGAGAGGAAGCAGAGATGGCTGAAATAACTCATCAACATCCATCTATTTTATGTTGAAGTTGTCTGCATATAGAACGCCGTCCTGTCAGAGAACAAGAGGCGGATTAGGCAGAATTTGTGCACACGTGTAACATGAGCACAGCTGTTGAACATTACTGCCTCTGGGTCCCAAGGGTTTACATTTCATAGGCTGTTCAGCAGTTAGATCAGGAAAACATTCCTCCGCTTTTTTCCGGCCGACATAAGCTATAAAGAGACTCGAGTCTGAAAGCATCTGATGATATCGTTCTGTAAACATTTACTTTTTGTCGTCTTTGAGAATCAGACGCTAATTTCCTCGCGGCGCTCATAGGTCAGCTGTCTTGACCTCAACAATCCTTCTCTGGTGTTCAGGCTGTGTTTCATTTGGAAGCATTGCGGTTGTAAATCAGCAGGCTCATTAATCTCTCTTTGGTTTCTATTTTATGAGCTCCAGCAGACGAATTCAGCAATGAATTCTTCCTCTCTCTGACCTCGGAGTGACGGAAAGTCCCACGACCTTTGAAATTCAGGTGAACCAGTTGCTCTTCTGGGTGTGGGAACTACTGATTTTCACTCCACTCAGTGGTGGTGACTTTTAGAACCCGAAGCAGAACTATATTTGTCCACCACATGCTCACCCCCATTTTCCCAGCTAAAACAAAAAAAGGTTAGTGGCTGACATAATTACGGGGCTTCGCATTCAACCTTGAAAACCCGAGCTGGAGTGGAATTTTAGTCCTGAAGACATTCTTGTGGTTCAGCTCAGGATAAACAAGGATGGCCAGTTGGTTTGCAAGCATAACGTTTTAATTCAGTATCTGATGCTCACATCCTGAGCAAACCAAAGGCTATAGATCCATTTCATGCACACATTTCATCATCATTTGATTCCTTGTATTAAAGTTACATGAACAATGCATTTGGTGAGATTTTTAAATTGGAAAATACTGGAGAAAACTCAACCCCTGAAATGAACAATAACACTATTATTCGAAATAATATCAAAGTCTGGTGAGATATGATGAGATATCACAGGGAAAACATTTCATCAAATGCATTATTACCACTGACTAAGAGTCAAGAGTTTGAAATAGTGTTTTGATGGGGATTTACACCAGCACAATACATTTTATCAAAACATTTCATTCAATTAAAGGTGAGAAATTAGGAGATACAAAAGTCTTTCACATTCTCTCGCTGTGCTATTCAGCTAAATGTAAGATCACACAGAAATGGGTGTGATCCCAATTTGAGATATATTGGCAAAAATATCTTCTGCCAAATAAATAAGGGAAACTCAAGCAAAAAGCATAGGATAAGTGATAAGCCACACAGTCACAAAGCGACACCACGACACTTAAAGTTTTACCTTTTAATTGCACGAGTTCTCCCTTTAGAATATGGTAAGACTAGGGAAATGTGCTTTAGATTGAAAAACCCCTCTAGCCTTTAGGTGAATCACATGCACATGAGGTATAAGAATGTTATTACCTCCGTCCTTAGGAATCCCACTGTTTTTAGGGGGAGGGGAGGTTTGGTCGGTGGTTGGTTTAGGTTGGTGGTAAAGAGATACACAGGCAGGTTTTTTTTTTTAGATTATTTTTTCGGCTAGAGCGCCGTTCAAGTTAAAATTATTTTAAATTAATAAATATCTACATTATAAAAAAAAATCCCAATGCATTTTACAAGCCTAAAATCGATGACTTAATACAGTTGATTGTTGCATGTGAACCCATGTGGGGCAGCATAAAGAGAGAGGGAAACTCTCTCTCTCTCTCTCTTTCTCTCTGTCTGCTTCCTCTATGATTGACAAGCAGAGGAAATGTAAACATGCTGAGACCACAAAGCCCACCATGCTGAATGCTGCCAGTAAACATACTGATAATATTCATTGACTCGGGGCAAAGGGAATGAAAGTACAACGACTGAGATGCCAGTTTGTTTGGTTGTTGTACATCCAGCAGGAGGAGGAGTCATGATTCATCTGTGTTCAGTCTCCTCATGTCACCTAGTGACAGAATAAACGTGGTGCATCAAAGATACGATAAGATAGGTCTAGTCTGGGACCAAAATGAGATGTAGTCACACAGACACACACACACACACACACACACACACAAACACACACACACACACACACACACACACACACACACACACACACACACACACACACACACACACACACACGTCATAGCATCGTGACGTCAAAAAAGTCATCTAAAAAGTCATAAAAACATCATAGCATAGTATGTCAAAAAGTCCTAATTTATTAGGTAAAAAAAGGCATAGTGTAGTCTGTAAAAAAAAAACACAGCAAAATACTCAAAAGAAAGTCAAAGTATAGTGTAATGAAGTCCAAAAGTCACAACATTTCACCCCCATGTGTACACATGAATGCATCATGAGATTCACATGATATGATGCACATTATTCTGAAGTGGCCACATCTTCACAGGGACCTGGCTCAAGAGTGCTGGACTGAGTTTACATCAACGATTCTCGGTGCTCAAACACACTCAGAGCTGATGGACAATATGGGTTGTGGTTTTAATTTGATCTGTTTCTGCTGTTTACATTCCTTCTGATGCAATTTTTTCATTCTCTACATGAATCTTTTTCTTTTGCTGCATATATTTTGTTGTGTTTTTCTTGTGTATCAAATGGACTCTAACTACATTTCATTGTGCATCTCTGTGTTTTGCCATCTGTTAGAATCTCACATGTTGTTTATTCATGACTGTTAAAAGCCTGTGTCCTTTACAGTTCTGATACAAATACAACCTTGTACGACTCACAATGTGTTTGTAACACAAGGTCAAACTAGTTGTGTCAAATATACATAATATTTATTTTATTTTAGGGAAATAGCACAACAGTAAAATAAAACATAGTACAAACACTGGGTCGAAATAACCCATTATCTTGGATTTAAATGGGGCCCCGATGACGTTAACAGAAAGATGCTGATTCTACTTATATTGCATATTTTCTTTCCATTTGCGTCAGCATTATGGGCCATTTAATTTGGGTATGATGTAGATGAGAAGTTTCTGAGTGATCTGGCTAAATATCATAGTACATTCTGTGTGAGGTGAACGGATGTCGCTGGTTCCGTCAGAGTTAAATGTCAAACCACACTAATACACACACCATCTCTCAAACACACCACCAGGACCACCTGACAGGACATGTCAACACACTCTCACACTCTCTCTCACACACACACACACACACACACACACACACACACACACACACACACACACACACACACACACACACACACACACACACACACTCTTTCTCACCTCGGAGCACATGCCCACCACTCAGCCCTCACAACGACACAGGAAGTCAAAGGGTGACCCATTTCTACCAGAAGTTTTATTTAGTTTGGTCTCTGCACAGATGTCACAACAGAGGATATGGAACAGAAATAAACAGTGTGTGGAGGTGAGAGCGGCAACATTTACCGATGACCTCAATGCTTTACGATTGAATTGAATCTAGAAGTAGTAATCTAAAAATTTGCATACTATCGCACTAGCACAGTTCTTCACTAAACCCCACCAGGTGGAAAATCTGTTAGTGAAATAAGGATTAATGACGATCAATTAGGTGAAACAATTCATAAAGATGTACAAACAAATGAGATCGATGAACAAAAACGTTGGTGGCAAACCAGCTGCCTTTCTGTTGACATTAGATCAGTAGAGACTCACATCAGTGAATGCTTAAACACCAGCTTGTGTGAGTGATAACAGATTCACTATGATGCCATTGCATGATTCAACTCTAAAGCAACACTGAAAGTAACACTACGCACATATAATCAAAAACATTTAAATCATGTCTCACGGCTTTCAAAGTCCCAGATCTGCCTGCAGGCATGGGGGATTTTTGTCAGACTTAAGTTAAAGTAAAGTTTTTGTAACTACAAAACTGCATTCCTGCGTGTTTTGAAAAAAAGCAGTGATTGATAACTGACAGTAGCATTTAGTTTAAAGTACTGTCTACTTTCATGTTTTGCTTTGCAATGTTATTTTAAATGAAAATAAAGCTAATTGAAACAAAAAAAGAAATACTACTAGGTAGGATTTGTATCAGCTAAATAATGACCCAGCAATCCCAGTCGGTATGTCTACAGTATATATTTAACCTTTTCATTATTTATCCCTTATATCTTCTAAAAAAATCTCATGTAGGCAAATGAATACAATTATTGTTGTAAGTTAGCAAAGTAAATCAAACATTGATTTGAGGTGAATATATCAAGAAAAGTTAGAATGATGTGAAATTGTATAAAATAATTTTAAAGCTGCTCCAATGTTTTATTTTTATGTCCGTCACCAAACTGCAGACAAAGTTAGCGGTTCGCTAGTGAACATGGTGGAGCATCTAGCAGCGAGGGAGCCAGATATCTCCCTCAGTAGCTGGTGGAGACCAAAACAAAGCTAGAATTAATTTGGGATTAACATTCATCAAGTGGTCAGAAACATGCCTCAGTATAAAAGCTGATGTGTGATTAGACAACTGTTTGCTACGACTTCAGATGTCACGTTTGTGCTTTCAGCTCGTTCTGCTGCCCCCAAGTGAGCAAAAACTGAATCAATGCAGGTTTAAAGCACAACAATCATGGAGATGCTTGCTTCCACAAACTGAATAAATCAGTCAGGTTGAACACTTTACATTTAAAAATGATCATCATTCAGAGATGCTATCAGATACATCACAAGTGTTTAGATAGATTTATTGCTGAATGTTGTCTGCAGCTCTTTGAGGGTCAGATATCCTGTTTTACAGGGCTCAACAGGCATGGAGGAGGACCTGCACATGGCACCAGCCATAGGCCAGGCCGCATAGCTGCCGCTATCAGTGGATGGTACCTCCACCTGTTGGCTATCAGAGGACGTCGGAGTTAGACTGGAGGCATTGGGAGGGGCTGGAGCTGAGGAGGGTGGGCACATCTGGGATGGAAGGCAGAGAGGGAGAATGAAAAGAGGAGGGCTCTGGTCATCATCCTCTTCCCCTTCTACATCCGCAACCCTCTCATCTTCCTTTCCTTCTTCATCTTCCTTATCGATGGCAAAGCCAGAGTCTGGGCTGTGTGGCTCCCTCTTCAAGCACTCGTAGGTTGGAGAGATGAAGGTAGGGCAGAGCTGAAGGTCGTGGCGGCTGTGCAGACGGTGGACGTCATCCTGATAGGTGAAGTAGGCTGGATTCGGGTCAGTTCGAGCTGAGCTGCCGGAGGAGCTGGACATGAAGTAGCCCATGTTAGAAAAGCAGGATGAAGAGGAGGAGGAATTGTCAACAACCCCGCTGGTGTCCGAGCTGGCCATGGGGTCTCTCCTGAAGTGGAGCAGGGCGCTGGTGGAGCTGGAGGAGGGGGAGGTGGAGGGCACCACATCCCCGCTCTCACACAACTCAACCGGGGAAATGCGGTCGCATGGCTGGGCCGTGAAGAATGAATCCGGCGTCGACAGAGGATTCAGCCATTTCTGGGGGAAAAGAAGAGCGAGTAAGAGAAAGAAAACACAGCCGAAGAAAGACACAATAGTAGAGTTTCTCAAATTTGTAGTCATGAAAGTTTGTTTTTGTGTATGGAAGCGCATGTTAATCTCCATTTTTCAGAGAGTCTTCTCTGAATGCAAGGTTGCTTTTTCAATGATGGTTTGAATACAAGCAACAGACCAACTACATCATAACTCAATCTTTGTGGTTTTGATAATAGATTTTTCTAATCTGGGACAGACTGTGGCTCTTCTTTTTCTTGGTAGCGGTTAGCGGTTAGTGACGTGCTTTTACTTCTTATTAACCTGAACCCAAGCTAACTGGAAATAGGCAAGGAAGTAATTTAACGGCAGAGGTCTGCCTGTCTGTCTGTCTGTCTGTCTGTCTGTCTGTCTGTCTGTCTGTCTGTCTGTCTGTCTATCTATCTATCTATCTATCTATCTATCTATCTATCTATCTATCTATCTATCTATCTATCTATCTATCTATCTATCGGTAGCATCTATTTTTACCTTTAGGTTTCCTCCGTGAACAGAGTGGAGAGTGTGGAAGTATCTGGAAGGGTTTGGTACTGGCTTCTCTTTGGAGAGCCTGAAACGGGAAAAATGGGTGCCATTAGATTAGACATAGTGCATGCAAACACGCAAACACAAAGACGAACACACAGGCCAACATTATACTCACCCCTTGCTTAAACAACACCTGTAGATGACCAGCGCTGCACTGGCGAGACCCAAGATGAACATCACTAGCTTGACGACCGGGAACTCACCAGGAATCAAGTCTGGATTTCCTTCGAGACAGACATGCTGTTTTCAATATCCTTGATACATTCTGATAAATACTTGGAAATAGTTGCGTGTCATCAGCATAGTTATTGTAACACACATGGTTTTGTTCTTGATAAGTTGGTTCATAATGTGCAATAAATACTAATGGGCCTAAAATGGATCCCTGGGGAATAACACTTAGCATAAAAATGGTTTTGGGCAAAAGTTCCCAAGACACACATTAAATCACGTCCTTTTAGGTATGATAAAAACCAGTTCAGTGCTGACCCAGACAGATCAACCCACCTCTCAAACCTCACCATTAAAATATGACAGATGCTATTAGCTTCAGCCTACTGAAGGCTATGTACATGTTTGCCTAAACCTCACTAAGTAGTTTTGTTACTTAAACCTAACCAAATTACGACTGAAAATGGGAAATAATAATAAAAACAAATTTTAAAATCTTATCTTTATATTATATTGTATCTTAGATGTTGGTCTATTGTTACAAATAGGAAAGATGGTTAGAGAGTGGGCTTCTTCAAAAGTGGTTCAACAGTTGAACCAGACTGGATGACCTCTGTACACCTGAGAGCTGTTTCAGTTGTCACTAAACAAGCACCCTGGAAATGTAAGGTGTTACCGTGATCCTGTGATGTTTCCACGGTGTCTGTCGCTCCAATCCAGGAGGTCGCCGGACTCCAGTTGCTCCAGTGGCTTTTGTACGATTCTAAAGTGGGTTTGACTCTCACCCTGACATGGCAGTGGCCCTTAAGTTGCCAGGTAGGTATCCGTAGCTCTTGTTTCTGTGTGGACAGAGTGCTGGCCTCCTGATAACAGATCACAATTTCACAAATCATGTCTGGTTGTTGACGCACACCATCATTTTGATATTGTGCCAAAGTGATTTTAATCATGAGCAGCATCGGCTTTGCTGTATGTGCTATTACATATATAACTTATGTGTAAAACCAAGCACGGCCTTACTGTGCAGAGCATCGAACAAATACAAGCATGCAATCTTGTCATTTTGTGCCTGTGTTTACTGTTATGCTCATATAGCATTATAGCAAGCTATAAAAAGCCCATTCATGCACGTGCACAGGCACTCACGCTCCATGCCTGCTTCTTCTGTTTGATGTGAACTTGGAAGTGGAAGGATGTGAAGTAGTCGGAGGGAGGACGAACAGGACTCCATGATATCCATGTCTCATTGGCAGTGCGGCTGACATTGGGGACACCAGGAGGTTGCATTTTGACTGTTTAAACACACACAGAGTAAGAAAAGCTTGATTGTTGATCAATTATTTGGATCACTTTTTATTGAAAAATTAGCAGAAGCTCTATTTTTTTTATTGTCAGAATGTGTTTCTTCTGGTAAAATGCACTCACTGTGATCATATGGTGAATAGTTGGTGAGGTTGTCCACCAAAGTGCCGTTACACTCCATGCGTATGTAGGGCATGCTTTTAAAAGGGTTGAATTCCTGAAGAGACCCATAATATATCAATTTAAGGGAGAACGCAGAAATGATTATCTCACTTAACTTTGCATCAAGACTGTGGCTTATTCTTATGGATTTATTCTTCGCATCAATGCAACATTTTTTTTCTGATGACGGATCTTTAAATGAAAAACTCAAACAGCGACTCAACAGGCTGTGATAGAGACCCTAAGAGATGTTTACGAGTGATATGTTAGTGACTTACTTCATTTTCAAAGACAAAACTGCAGCCTGGAGGAGAGTTTCTGTGTTGTTTCAGCTTGCAGCTTCGACTAAGTAAAAAAAAAAAAAAAAAGGACAAATATCGTCACAAACTGCTGCCGCCATCATGTTTTCATCTCCAAAACCCCAAATTACTGTAACATCTTACATAATTGTTCCCGGCAATCTCTTGTTGTTCCTGTAGATCCAGGTGGTCTTCACACCAAAGATCCAGCAGTCCACACCGAGACCTGATGGAGAGCTGTCCCATGTACAGCTGACATTGTTGACAAAGTCGTTTACGCAAGAGAGTCCTTGAGTGACAGAGACATAACAGAAAGGGAGAGATTAGGATGGTGTGTCTTCATCGGTGTCACTTCACAGTGTCATTCAGATAAACCAGTGACGGTGCCGCCTCGCTTTGCTCCAAAAATAAGAAATACATTTCAAAAGACAAAATGAAAAATGTCTAATATTATAACAAAATGTCTTGTTATTTTTTTAATCCCAGCGACATAGAGACAGTTACCTTGCGAGCCTTTGTGAGAGTGGGCAGCATGCAGGGAAAACAGAAGCACCAGGACGTATGAGGACAACAGCATCTCCATGGTTATGGACACAATACGACTGTGAACAGAGAGAATCAGTAGCTGAATCAATCAGTGTTTCGTTAACATATTCATCAGAAAAATGGTCACATATGAGAGTTGAATGTAAAAAGCACAGAGTTGTACACATGTTTAACCCAAATGCATCACCTACCACGACGGTTATGACTTCTTTATTCCCTCAATATTACCTTTCTTGATTAAACTTTTTATAACATGTCAATAAAGCATACATTTCTTCCTCTATATGAAAATGTTTCTTTTTAAAATCTTATTCCTTAAACGCCACTGAGTTTCTAAACAGTATTATACCCACACTGAGCAATACTCATCCTGAGAGGGCGGCAACACGCAGTTATAAGCGAAACTTGACTGAGAACAGCCATCTGTGCTGCTGTACTACACAGAATGATATTAACGCTATCAAGTAAGAGCCTCTTACTGGCCATACTGATAATTATCAAGTGATAATTGTCAAGTTTAATTTATTGTGTAGTTTAATTTAGTTACACTCTGAGTGAGTTCCATGCATCTCACTGAAGAATAGAATAGAAGCAAATATTATTGTGCAGATTGTAACCATATGACTCAAAGAAGGATATTTGATCTGTAAAGACGTCGTATTACCAGTCTGAGTCATCAGCCGTTACATCAGCCGTTACTGTGTTTTTCCATCGTTAGTAACTTTATGGAAAGTGCAGATGTGTCACCATAATTGATATTATAACAGAAAACAAAACCACCTGCTCTTAAAAAATAATATAATATTATATTATAATACTATAATAAAAATAATAAAAGTGCCAGCGTGAAAGGACTGTAAAAAAATAAAAGTAGTAGAAAACATAGACTCAGGTTGTTACAACATGATCCTTGAATTATTATATATATTATTATAAGATAAAGTGCCACGGTACCTGATGAGCGTTGGTCAGTAAAGGTAGCAGGGGGTCCCCGAGAGGAAACACATCGCCGCCTCCTCTGCTGGACTGAAGCAGAAGACTTCCTTTTCTTCTTGTGTCTTTCTACTCACACATCACTATCTCCCTCCCTCCTTCTCTCTTTCTGTCGCTCATCCTTCTGTCTCCTCATTCTCGCCCCTCTGTCTTCTTTAAAGTGCCCAGTGACATTTTCCACTTGTAACCGCAGCATCTGAGGCGACTGAGCCTTACAGGAAGCCCCGTGAAGCTGTGTGTGATGGTGTGGGGGAGGCGAGGTGGGACCGTAGAGCAGAGCACCTCCCCCCTGCTCACCAGCAGCAGCTACCTGGACGCCGTGGAGATAATAATTGCAGTGAAAACAAGAAATACAAAGCAACCCACATCCTGTTTCAATCACAACGTGAAGTGGGTTGTATGGAGGGAAGCTCGTACGTTGCCCTATGAAGTGGTTTATGTCAATGAAACTCAGCTTAAACTGAAGATTCAGAAGATTAAAGTGGCTAAAGCTACCTGATTGAGAACGACGGGGTTATTTAAGATACAAACACACACAGAGTTGTCAAAGCAGTCCAAACCGCTGCCGCAACCACTGCAGACGCGTAGATATTTCTTCTGTGCTTCTATAGAGGGAAGCAGTCTGCTCTTCACTCAAAGGTCAAGGACCATTTCATTTCATAACCTCCTTTTGTCTCCAATGTTACTGGCCAAGAGAGGCGACTAATATATAAAGGCTCTATGTAAATTATCAGGGAGGAGGGAGGTCATATATTTTTTTCTTAAGGCTAAACAGAAGAGAGTTTTTGGAGGGCAGGAGAGGGTCTACTTTTTGTAAAAAAGAAAAAAAAAAAAATATTTGACCTTTTTATTTGATAGTTACATGAATGTACAATTTATTATGTCTGGCATTAATTTTGCAATTAATAATTCCACTATTTGTGTGCGTTTTTGCACTATGTAGGAATTATCGTTCAAATAACACACAAAGTCTGAAATCAGGCTTTGTTTGATACATGTGTGAGATGTTGTCGCTGTTAGGATGCATTCACACTGTACGTGTCCGTTAACGGAGCTCATTGACTTTGCATGGGCTTTCGTCACATGATGCCGAAATTAATTGTGGGTCCGTTCTGCTGCATCGCTTGCGTGAAAAAAAAAAGAAAAATTCAACTTTTCAGGCACCGGCGGATGCCTTCCCTCGTTTGTCAACGGACATGTACAGTATGAATGCGCCCTTAGTGTCTCATACATAAACCTCAGTCTCTTTCAACGTGGAGGATACTGATGCTTTACGACATCTGATTGGTTATCTACTTTAAATAAATTCAATATCAAGTCATGGGGAGGGCCCAAACCACATATAATTTCCATACAGTCCTATTATCATAATGTGCTTGTTCATTGTGTCAGTACCTCCGTGATACAACAATATACGATACAAGACGTGAAGATGCTGCCTGGAGAATTTTATTAACAAAACGTATCCATGCAAATTAATGTCAGTCAAGCTAAACATGGAACATATCGCTGTGTTGCAGATGGAGAGGAAAGCCAAAGGCATGGCGAAACACTTCTAAGAGTGTCTTTGTACCCAAATGCCAAAATGCAAGTGTGTGGCAGAGAAACGCTGAGATCAGTGTTCTAGTACCTACAAGTCTTCATCTCAGTCTTAAAGTTCAATGAAGGGCCCTTGTGCAACACTCATCCACGCTCAACAAGGTCTACAAACCACAAAGCATCCATGCAAACAACATGTTGCAACACATGATGCTTGAAGTGAGCAGTCAGCAGCTGTCTGGTTAGGGTGCGTGAGTGGCTTTCAGGCCTGCAGTGGGCCAGAGGACGAGCTGATGCACTCACCGAGGCATCAGCATCAGCTAACAGCAGCAGGAAGCGCAGGGCAACAGGAAGACGAGCAAACGTCTCTTGTTGAAAGGTCAAAGTTCGCCGCGCCTGAGGCGGGAAGCTGCCGAGAAGGCCACAGTGGTGTTTGTGGGCAAAAAGCAAACAGTCTCCATCAAAGGGGTGGAGGGTGGGGGAGGTGAGAAGGGTGAGAACAACAACAAGGGAGGGCACGCTCATTGTCTATAAAAACAGCTAGCACTGTTTATATATTGCCAATTTGAAATCACTAAATCAAAAAAAGTATTGGACAAATGATCATTTTGACCATTTAATGCCTCAAGATTTCAGAATGATCCCACAATCATTATATATGTTAACTGTTAAGCCCTGGCAGGCAACACCATATCTCACATATGAAACTAAAACATACTCATCTAGCAGGGCAGGAGTAATAGTGTGGTGTTGGCTATATATATATATATATATATATATGACATGATGTGAGAACAGCTTTAAACTGACTCCAGCTATAACATTAGCGTCGTCTGAGGGCCAGATGGGCTTGAACAAGAAGTCAGTGCTCTCCTTTATCAGTTCCTCGCTCCTCGTCGAATCACTGTATGCAACTTCAAACAGCCGCCTCAACCTCCCTTTCTCTGTGTAGTAACGAATAGATCGGATCATTTCCACAGATACTCATCGTATGGGGCTGGCTCGGCAGGAGAGACCGCGGGTTGTGAAAAATGCAAGTTTCAGTGGTTATTGTTGAAACCACCTGCATTCTGCTGCCTTTATTAGGAGACACGAACAAGCCTTTCAGCTGCTGCTAGCAGTCGGTGGTTTGGGTTTCCTTCAGTTTTAATCTCAGGTAGGGACTCCTGTGCGTTTTATGCACCCTGAGTTCAAGTCAGGACTCATCAGTGACTCATTTAAGGACAAGATAAATGTTTGATTTCCTTGCTGCCACATCATAGCACCCAACTGATCACAGGTTGTTTTAGCCACATCCGAAGGTTTATCACAGATATCTCTTGTCTAACCAATTATCTTTTAGCGTTTCCAAAGTAACCCAAGGCGTGAATCACAAAAGCAGTGTGTGCTCTGTGGTCTCAGGCTCGGAAGCAGGGCCTCATAATGTGTTGCCCTTTTTTCATATCCCTCCGTGTCTTGTCAAGCTTCTGGTTCGTGATGTTTCTCTCCGTCCACTGGACTGCAGACAAGCCACAGAAGGGCACGATATACTGAAGCACGTGGGAACAAACGGACCAGAACAATGAAGGAGAAACAGAACCTACCCATGTGATCCGTCTTATGTCTGTACCACAGGTGGGGGTCAGTAGGTCAGGCTGCCGGGGGGTGGCTGACGTAGGAGTCCCTGGAGAGGGATTTCCATGTTAAAGGAGCACCTACAATAAGGAAATAACAATTTTATCATACAGTCACCCTACTTCGATCTTAATGCTAACATCAGCATGCTAACGTGCTAAACATGTCAAAGCAGCTAATATATATTATAATGTTCATCTCTGTAGTTTGACATGTTAGCATCTGCAAATAAGACCTAAATGCAAAGTCAGCTGAGGCTTCTGGGAAGGTGAGTATATTGCAGGTCATAAAGTATTAGCAAGTACTGATATTGATATTAAGAAAATGCTAGATGAAAAGTTATGGTTGTTCATCCTCAGGGGAGCATGACTCCCCAACACACACACAAAAATCTTATTAGATTCATTGATGGACGGTTGTCATGATGTTATTGGTCGGTAATCGATCGGTAGTTGCAGATGTAAACATGCGTCATATTCTTTTTTTTAAGGCAGAATAAAACCTTTTGATATAAAAACAAATGTTTTTTGTTTGTATTTTTTTCAGCATATTCAGGGTCGCCCATAAAGTTGGAATAATTTACAAATCTCTTGTGTTTTATAGCGCCAAACAAATGTCATGCATGAATTCATTTCACCTGGGTAATTGGGACACATGATGTAATCATTGCAGCTGCTCAAAAGTGATTACTGATGCATTTAAATAGGAATAAACAGAAGATTGTGTCTGAAAAGAAAATAGGCTCTTCCAGCCTGAAGATGTGTTGTGTCCACTCATGTTCATGGTTTACATTTGCAAATTGAAGGAGAGCTTTTATAGAATTAAAACGTACAGATCTGGAAATATGTTGGTGTGAAGACAGTGGCCCAAGTTGTAATAGCTGTGATGGTTCCAACAGGCCAAGTCAGCATCAACATAGCGAGGCGGCGACAGGGACAACACCGGGGGGCTTTTTACTGCCCTCACCTACAAAACACAATGTTCAAGAGGAAACCAGTTAACCAGCAGCAGCAACAACAAAAAGAAAAAGACAAAGAGGAAAAAACCCAATGTTCTCACCTGTGTCTCTGCTGGTTTAGCATCTTTTTTGGCCAATTGAGGTCATACGGAGATAATAAACCGCAGGAGAGGTGAGGCGAAACAAAAGGTGTTAGATTTCTTAAGAATGTCATGCAAGACACCCGAGAGCATTACATCAGTTATCCTCCGGACAAGAAAGTTAAAAGCTGACTATTTAAGACAAGCAAACAACTCTGTGTGCAAATCCCCTCCAATGCGCACACTTTTCTTGCACAATTATTTGCAATTTAGGCCTGTGCACCTACTGCTTTGACATTGGCATCAAGGACACTTTGAGATCTGTAAGATTACACAAACACTTGCAAGTCATCATCAAGACCATTTTGACACATCAACGAAACGCTCATAGGAATGATATTTAGCTGCTTTCTGATGCATTGATATGCTGATAGTCATCAGTTTTCCAACCCAAAAGTCAAAAACAAAACTTTTTTTCAATTTCTTTTATTCAACTTTATTTCACAATTTTTATGCCATTTATTGTGTTCTTTGTTATAATACCACACACAAATGTCAACTGGCTAAAACAATATAAAACATAACTTCCACAATTTTTCATTATTTATATTATGTACATGCACTCATGTATTTAGAGGCAAAAAAAATCTCAGGCCTTCGCTTTCTCTCAAGTGCACTTCCTTTTGTCTTCCTTGCTGGTTGAGAGGCCATTCCAATGAGGATTCTTCAGCTTCTGTTTGCCAGATCGACTTGAATATTTAACAGCATTTTGGTTTGTACAGGTTTGTATTCATTGTGTGAGCATTGTGGGAGAAAAATAACCCAAAGTGATGGTATGCGATTTCTAACTGATCTAGTGGCGTGGCGAACACACGCACGTTTTGTTACTTTAAAATGCAACGTCTCCTCTATCTTATGCTAAAGCGGCGTGGGAAACAGAGGACAAAGTGGTGTTGAATGTGCATGAAGGTCAACACTGTAACCGACAAACAGTTTCACTTCCAGCTGGATCGCAGCTAGTCTGAACATTGAGGTTATCTTAGCTCCACTGCAATAAAAGAAGATTTTAACTTATTGGTGGAAACAAAGCCCTGACCCATGTGACCCATTTTCCTCCTGCAGCTCTTCCCTTCCGAGGTGGACGCCACTTCCTGCCAACGTAACTGCCACAGTTTACGGCTTACAACAAACGCAGGGATTGTCATTGACCCGAGTCCGACGTGTTGATGGTATTCGTTTGATGCTTTCCTGGGAACTCAGATGTGAGGGACGATGGGAAGGAAAGAAGGGATCAGGAACGCAATTGGACCGACTGCTTTGACCCAGTTCATGCCATTAATCATGAACTATCTACAATACTTGTGGGGTTTAATAAAAACTGGAAGTTTAAGAATAAACGAAATCTCCTCCTCTGCCACAAGTGACTGGACTAGACACAGGGTGGTTTGGACGTCTTATTTCTACAGCTCTGTTGATAGATTACTAGGACAGTATCAATGGAGGCATGAGTGAGCTCAGCAGCACTCATGATAAAACTGGAGACATGGATTATACAAGAGTTACAAATAGCAAAGTTGACAGCGGAGTAGGATCATCAGCTATGCATTGAAAATGCATACGTATTTCTTGAAGATAAAATTATAATCTTATTGAACTTTTGTTGTTTAAAAAGAAAGAAAGGAAGAAAAGAAAAACAGGCTCTGATGTCACTTGTGTAATAGCATGATAATACTTAAAACTGGATTCTTATTGGAGTGGTCCATCAGGTGCTGCCTGCCTCCTGTTTGTAACCTCCATCAGTTCAGGCTGCTAAGGCGGGATTGAGGCCGGCGCTCCTCTCTATGTGGGGGCAAACTTCTTGGCCTGTGCTCTTACCCGCTTCTCGTAGTCCATCCTGTTCTGACTGCAACACAGAAAAAAGAAATTTTAACCGTGCTAATCTTAGTTACACATTTATTCAGAGGTCCCATTTAATAGCCGATAACATATCAGTGTATAAAGTACTGAAAGAACAGGAAGCATTTCTTCCTTTTTCATGTTATGACTTGCCTCTGGTCTCCAAAGGTCTGTGACACAACTTATCTTAGGAGAGCAGTACTGCCCTGACAATTCATGACCTTTGGATGAAATTACAACTTGAACCAAAGTCTTCAAAAATACCAAAAATATTTTCAGAATGGCATTCGTCTGCATTGGTCTTTGCTGAGTAAATAGGATTTGTGGTGCGCAGCAAGGGCACGCTATGAAGAAGAAACAACTCAGGCTTCAGTTCAACAAAGCAGTCACACTTACCAGTAAATTGTGTAAGCTTCTGCTTGTGCTGGGTCTTGAATGTTGGGCTCATTCAGCAGCTCTTGGATACCCAACAGGATCTGTCAGAGTGCAGCAAGATAAATATAAACTATAAAAATAAAATATAATAAATATATAGATACATTAATTGTGTGTGCTGAATGCAGCTGCACATTTGGTTGCTATTGGATTTTTAAAAATTAGTATTTAGAAGACAATTAAAACACTGTATTTTAAAATACATGTTTTTTTTATAAAGGTTTGTGTGCATTTTAGCTGAGCCATCATAGATAATGTTTAAATCAAGGAATTTAAAGTCTTTAAGATGTAGCCACCAATATTTGTTGTATTTTGTTTTTAAACCTTTAAACCATCTTTCTTAATCTGGATTTAATGACTGAGTTTGGAAACTTGCATGTGGCCAGATTGATAAACGGGTTAAAACTTCTCTTCTTGTCTCTGTGTGACACGAGTACAAACTAGAGACTTTGGAGTGTTCAGACCTGTTTGATTGTGATGGCGGGCCTCCAGTCTTTGTCCTCCTCCAGAATGGACAGACACACTGTGCCAGATGGGTAAACATTTGGGTGGAATATCGGCGGCTCAAACTTGCCTGAACAGAAGCCATTGAAAAGAAAGTGAGAGGTTAAAGCATGAAGCAAGACTGCTATGGGAACATTTCAAATACATAGTCAAATTGTATAATTGTAATAGACTTATTATCTGAACACAAGAGGATCTACGAAAGTGCTGTCATTTTGTGATGCAATTTTCCTCACATCTGTCTACTAACATCACTGATGAAAGAATGCATTTGTTCAACACCTAATGTTAACAATCTGCGCTTTAGTAATATGAACATGCAGGTCCTATTTGACACTCAATAATGGGTGTTATATACACAAAGTTCTGTTATTTTCTTGCAATACGTTTTTAAAAATTGACAATGCCATGACCCCAGGGAATTCTGGGACAGACTGGTACTTGTTTTGTTGTTGCCAGAACTCTTTATTTTCTGAGGTTTTAAGCTATGTGCTGGCTGTGGAGCGGTACTCACATTTGGGTGGTGAGGAAGGGTAGTCATCTTTGAACAGCATTCTGAGTTTATAGAGTCCTCCCTCCCACAAGGTCTAATGAAAGAATAAGGGATAATAACTGCTTTAGTAGACACAAAACAACAAATAATAAATCTGCCTTTTGTCTGCCTCTGTATGACCCGGCAAATTTGTAAGCATCCTGCTTGCTTTGCTTCGGTAACAAGGAAATGAGTCCTTTAAATGAGGACTTTTAGATGCTGCTCCATGTGTTGTCAGTATGAAATATATGTGTGACAATATGACTGAATTGAATTATACAGCTGGCAAAGTATTCTGAAAGACTTGATCCACTTTGATATGGAACTTTGCAAACTTACTCCTTTCTTCCCGGGGATGGCACACTCCCAGTTCATCAGATTCATGGTCCCATCTGGATTCTTAGTGGGCACAGCAACAAAACCCTGTGGTGGTTCACAAGACACAAAACATCATGAGCCAACCTGAATGCTAGTTACCTTAATTTGTGAGATTATGATCAACCTGTTGCTGCTTACAAACGGGTGGTCTTTTCTCCAGGCTTTGCGCTCCTGGGACAGTCTGCTAAGAGCGATGCCAGACATTGCTGCTCATCAACGCCTCCCTGTGGAAAAAAACAATCCAAAACAAATGAATTATTCAATTAAAACCGTTAAGTGTACATTAACGTAGCCCTAATTATTTCTTCTGAAAATTCAGTACACGCTACCCCATTTACCACCGACTTTAATTTACGTTATTTGACTACGGGACTAGAAGAACCCACAAGGTGAATTTGACCACTGCGTGTGAATCTCCCCCAAAATGGAAACCCTCAAACAGTAGCAAACGACGCAAGGTATCATTTCAAATGAACTTACCTCTTATTTTATTTGTCTAAATACCAAAATTACGTGGGTCTGACAACGTTAGCTTGAATGCTACGCTAACGCCAACGGCACGGCTGTCTTAACGGCGACCGAAAAACACACCCTTCGACGTTCAAAAACAAAACTACTGGGCCAATTAGGTCGCAAAAGACCACACCGAAATTAACTTCGACTTTCTCAACCCTACCCAAACAACCCAATCGACATATATTGGCGCTATTTTTGACAATTTAACACAGTTGTGTAAAACAATGTGACTCGTAACGCCGTTTCGACGGCTAGCCTATCGCAAGAAAGGACCCCAATTTGTTTATTTCGTGAGGACCTTCAGGCAGTTTGCGGGACAGCCGTGTGACACACGTCAGAGACGGTCGGCCATCTTTGTTGTGGCATTCGATTCACGCTGGGCAGTTCACGATTTTCGATGATTCGATCATTTTGAATCATGTCCCCTGCCGCTTAACCGAATCACCTTTCCGCTTTCTTATGTATCTATTAATAACAATTTATTCTATGAATATATGGATTATACTTGTGCACTAGCCTTTTATTTAATGTTATTTAAGTAGGCTAGATGGGACGGCGTACTATTATCATTACATTTTGAACAAAGCAAAAATCAAGCTCAGTGGTAGTCGTGTGCAAATGTGGTCTTGTCTTATTTAACGGCTTTAAAGTAATTGATAATATTTAACACAAATTCAGAAAGGTTACATGGTGTGACATGGGGTTCTAAAAAAATACGTTGTGAATTTTTTTTTTTCATCAGTCCATATTAATACTGTAGCATAGCTAGGCTAAACATGTCACCTGCACATTTTGTAGCCCATCTGCAGGTTCATCTAAGATCAGTAGCACCTCCACCATACACTACTTTTGTTTTGCTAAGTTTCTGTTTTTGAATAATGGATTGATTTAAATGCTACAAATAATATAACACACACCCGGAGCATCTTCTCTGAGCGTCTTATAATGATGCAGGTGGATTTACATAGCAGTAACTTGAATGCCCTGTGCCTCTCATTCAGATGCAAAAGATGCAATGTGTGTTGGTATCAGATGCCAAAGGGTCTTGACAAATTGTCAAAAATCCTACACACTCTGCCTTTAATTAAGCTGACTAGGGCGTCTCTGGGAGAGGGTCAGAAGCCCAATAGATATTGATGAAGCTGCTGTCAGTCACAGAGAGGGAGGTTTGATTTAAATGAATCAATACGTACCTCAGCAGATACAGCAAGCAAAGACTGCAGCTCCAGAAGAATCGTTCCAAAAGAGCTTGATCGTTCTCTTTTACCCAGTGTTAACGTTCCATTGTTCTTCTCTTTTTACCCCAATGGCAGGTAGCAACAGCTGACATCACAAACAATGGTTAAAATAACTTATTACCGTCTACATTTAGCAGCTCAAAGACGACATTTGCCTGTACCGAAAAGATGTGATGCAGGTTTGAATAATTGCCCGGCTTTCACAGAAATCTTCTTAGCCATTCTCAAAATGGGACGCTTGCTCAGTAATTTATCCATTATTTTTCATATTAGTACACATTTCTGAGCCAATATGAGTTAAATACTCTACATTGTACAGTTGCACATAGTAACCTACTACGCGGTGTTAAAAAAAAAGCTAAAATACAAAAACATTTTTCTGAAAATCGGGCATATTGCCAGACACCTCAAATCAAGCACAAGAACCAGTCTGAACCGGTTTTGATTTCCTCTGTGTCAGCATCACATTTTTTTTCTCTTTTTTTCTTTTCCTTCTGCTTTAGCCTTCTAGTGGGACTACTTATTTACTTTATTTGTTTAATTTGCTGGGTTTACACCAGTACTATTATGTTAACAATAATAATAATTTAAAATGTAATGAAGTGAAAAACAAAAGCAAAATATTGGACTTCAGCATAATAATAAAGAAAAATCTGATATTTTCCTACGACCTCATGGATTGTGAGGAGACTGTCAATCTTTCATCTACTGTATTTTGCCCTCCTGTTTTCCACGGCCCTCTAACTAAGCAAATATTTACTTTCCTGGTTACTGAATAAACGAGTTTTCCATGACAAACAAAACAAGGACTACATAATTTATTTGAACATTTGTACATGAATTCATCAATATATCCCCATGACCCTTCTCCCATCAAGAAAGTGCACTTCTTCACCAAATGTCACACATCGTATTGCCCTCTTGGAAGAAACTCCCATCACTGTACCTCGAGATAATACAAATAATCATGTTATTTCACAATATTGCAAACAGTTCTCAAATACACAGCCTTCATATTAAGTAAAGTCACATTATTTGCATAAGTAGACTAGTACATTTTAATTACAGGTTTCTGCTGAAACTAGCAACTGTTAAGTTGGTGATGAAGTTTCATAACAAACTCACTGAGCCGGAAGACTACAGCATTCCTCTAGTATTAGTAGGAAGCACACAATGAGGCTATAGTCTTACAGTCTTGATCAATCCCTCCTGTACGCAGCAAACACACTGCTTTCCCTAAAAGAAGGATCATCACATCCTTGCTTGTAGGAGTCCTTCCTTCACACCTTCTTTCCCTCTCCCTCCGAGATGATATGCTCCGGAGAAGCCCGTTTAAACCATTCAGACCAGGAACCGTCATAAACGCACACCCCCGGGTGCCCGAGCAGGTGAGCGGCCAGAACAACATGGCATGCTGTCACACCAGACCCGCAGGAAGCCCAGATCGGCTGCTCCAGGTCCACCCCTGCCTCCCTGAAGAGTTGGGCCAGGCCCTCGGTTCCCAGCTGCTTTCCAGAGGCATCCAGGAAAGAAGTGAACGGCATGCTGATGGCACCGGGGAAATGTCCCGGCAGCGTGTCTGAGAGGGACGGAGAAACACAGTGAAGGTCTGGGGCAATAATCACTCATTACAAAACAAAACACACCCCTCAAGGGCTTTCAGCCACATCTCATGCTCCCCATCAGCAGATGGTGTGCTTAAAGAGGCTTCAGCTGTCATCAATGCTGATGAAGACCATGAGATGTGGCTGAAAACCTTGGAAGAAATCTAATAAGTGGGTCACTTAGTAGCCAAACTAACTCCAAGTTGATGCATCTGCACAAAATGAAATAAAAATAATAACTTTCTAACATGATCAGTTATTTTGGTTCATCACCATAAAACTCAACAATAATGACAAAGGAAGGAAGTACCTGATGTGTCATATGCATGTATCATGTACTTCCTAAGCATACATTGAGTTAAACAGCCCTGCTCACCATCTCTGGGCTCCGGCTCGGTGCCCCTGAACCTCCCTGCAGACCGGGCATCCACAACCTGGACCTTCTGGGTCCTGATGTTCTCCAGCACGTCCTCGTAGCTCTTCACCCACGTCGGATCCCGAATCACCGCCTTGAACTCTCTAAACTCCGGCTTGGAGTAGTCCGAAGTCACCGCAGAGCCGTCCGCCAGCCAGTTCCTCATGCCTCCGTCCAGCACCGACACCAGC
The DNA here is from genome assembly GCF_963514095.1 of Eutrigla gurnardus. NCBI lineage: Eukaryota > Metazoa > Chordata > Actinopteri > Perciformes > Triglidae > Eutrigla > Eutrigla gurnardus. Next base: position 14,323,393 of record NC_139931.1, on the reverse strand, counting down.
CCGTGTCCGAACAGCCGGAACATCCACCAGACGCGGGGCGCGCCGAACGAGCCCGAGTCGCTGGTGTCATACACGACGACGTGCGTGTCGTTGCCGATGCCCAGGTCCCCCACATACCGGGAGAAGTGGCCGCAGGTCGGCAGCATGTGATCCAGCGGAGAGGTCTTGTCGCAGCAGTCGTCTATGTCGAAGAAGGAGGCGCCCGGTATGTGTTTCTGCGCGAACTCGGCCCGCGGGTCCCGCTGCGTTTTGGGCAGGTACCACGACGCGTCCAGGACGCGAAGTTTGGGCCCGACGAGGTTATTTCTGACGGCGTCCGCCAGCCACTGGCCTGAGACCAGAGCACGGGTCTGCGCCGCCATGACGAGGACCGAGATAGTACTGAGCTCTGAGCGCTAGAGGGAAACGTTCAAGACTTTGAAGGACTGTGGGACAGGAAGCAGGAGACACGTTTACCGTCAGGGATTCAGAGATGGACAGCACCAATCGGTTCATACGACCACAAGTTAAATGAAACAAAGACGCACACATTCTTCTCAAACTTGCTTTTAATAATACAAAGTGCGAACATTACAAAATAGATTACATTTAAATCGCTTATCAAATCTCATTTGGACAAGCGCATTTGAAGGTTCTGCAGTTTCTGGCTGGAATAGAGGACAAGCCGAACTTCCAAAGTCGCAATTTGTTTTTTAAAGTGCACTTCCTCCATCCACCCAGCAGGTTGCGCCACGTGGGTGCATTTCATTGCCCACAGGTGCTAAAATAGTACAAAACTTGTCAGGTACAAGATTTAGATGCAAATATGATCCCAAATTAAGCATTGTTTCAAGCAAATATATTGTGTTAAATTCACATTCGTAAGCACGCATAGAATAAAGGTTAATATCTGTCAATTCAAACATTTTGATTAAGGTAAAAGGTGATTATTCTTTTTTCCATTTCAAATGCAGATTTGTAGGTAAAATATTGTCACACCGTCATCATTGTCCTTTAAGGTTGCTTTTGGCCTCGGATACAACGTGCTCTGGCGGTGCCTTGGTGAACCACTCGTACCAGGATCCTACATACACGGACGCCTCCGGGGCGCCGCACAGTTGGGCTGCCAGCACCATGTGACAGGCGGTCACACCGGAGCCACAGGACCCACAGATTGGCTTATTCAGGTCTACTTTTGACTTCTCAAAGAACTTCTTCAGCTCGTCCCTGGAGAGCATCATGCCGTCATCCTTGAGAAAGTTAAAGAAGGGCATGCATTTGGAGCCAGGGATGTGACCCGGTTGGACACCTGTGGGGCAATGACATGTTAGTTTACCTCTTTGCACACAAGTTTCTCAAACCCTGAAAAACAAACGGCTCATTATTATCCTCCATGAACGCAACCCTTTGTTATAAGTTACAACGGTTTGGTATTTTTCACGAAAGATTTCTGCAGAATAATTAAGTTTTCAATAGGAAAAACATGATTTCCATGCACCAATCATGATTTAGTAATATTATGAAGCAGAATCTTATGACAGTTGTGTGGCTGTTTGCTTGTTGCAATCCACATAGCAAACAAGCAAAGGCCCATAGGAAAAGTTAGAACATTTGATACAGATGTGCACAATATTATGTAAGCATAATAATGTCAGATCTTTGGAGTAATCTTAATTTATTTCCGTCATACACCTCCCACTGTCACCAATGGTGCAAATCGTTGTAACCTGAAATACCTTCATGAAGCCAGACTGCTCAGAGTCCTTGTACGTGTCAATACTTTATCTTAATGTTGATTCTGGTTGCCTTCATAACCTGTCAGCTGTTACCTCAAAACATCATCTTTCCATGTGTTTTTACTTCAAAAAACGGTGCGTGTCCATCGAAAAAAAACATATAAATTGTTACACACACATACGTTTGACAGTTATATTGTTACAGCTAAAAAATAAAAAAGCAACAATCCAACAAGCAACAATGTGTCAGGCCAAAATTTACATTTGTCTGTTGCTTAATTAGCAATGACGATGCAATGTGTAAGAAAAATACCTTGCATTGAGAAACCAAGTTTTAAATTAGGCTGAATTCTGGTTAATCTGCTGGATATTATTTAAAAAATCACAACATAGCTTTTAATCTAAATTGACTTCTGAATAAAATGACTTTGAACAAAAGAAATTCCAACAAAACAATAACACCTGTTCAGGGAATCATGTAAAGGAAATGTGAACTTTGAGATCATCTCTCTGCAGACTGAGAGCCAACTGCACAGAGACTGAAACATGCATATTTTCCCCCTCACCTGCTGTGGAAGAAATATGTATATTTGGGGTGAATTGTACCTTTAAAACTAAAGCATTTGTGAGTACTATGGGACGATATAGTTTTTGATCGTGGATTGAGATACAATCATGATCATTGTGAATTTCTGTTATCATGGTAGTGAAGGTAAAAAATAGAGCCTTGTTATTGATGCAGGAAACCTTATGATTTATTAATTGATTATTTTTCACGTAAAATATGTTTAATCTGTGATGCAATCAATTTTGTTTCTTAAACAAATAAAAAAAGTGATTCATGCATTTATAAGAGTTATATAATACTGTGAATCGTAACTATGTTGGCCAGGCTAATCGTGTCATTACATGTTTGCAGATATTCATTCGGCTGCACACAAAAGGATACGTACCCTCTCTGGGTTCGGGCTCCCTCCCCAGGAACCTTTCATAGGGCCTCACGTCCACCACCTGGAACCGCGGACTCGCAATGTTCTCTGTAACGTCCTCGAACGACTTTACCCACGAGCGGTTCATAGTGGCGCTGAAGGGAACTGCTTCAGGTCTGCTGGACTCGCCCGTGACCGGGTACCCCCCCCTGAGCCAGTCCCTAAACCCCCCGTTCAGCACCGACACCCGAGGGTGACCAAACAACCGGAACATCCACCAAACCCTTGTGGAGGAAAACGCCCCGAAGTCACTGGCGTCGTAAACGACGACATGGCTGTCGTTCCCGACGCCCAACTTGCCGACGTAGTCCGCGAAGAACTCCTCGGTCGGGAGCGAGTGATCGAAACGGGAGTTCCTGTCTGTGCACTCGTCTATGTCGAAAAAAGACGCTCCCGGGATGTGAGACCGCGCAAATTCCTTCTTGCCGTCCCGGTTCATCATCGGCAGGTACCAGGACGTGTCCAGGACCCGCAGACGCGGTCCGGCAACACTGCGGTTGACCTTGTTTGCAAGCCATTTTGCAGAAACAAGCGCTTGAGTTTGCAGCCCCATGTTTACTTCACAACGACCAGACCAGACTAGGGGCAACTCAGGTGAACGCTAGGGGCGTCGCCATCTATTAAGGGGGCGCCAGAAATGGGAGAAGAAAAAACATTCTAAATGTCTAACTTTCACTATTTGTTTTAACCAATAATATGACTGCTTATTTCGAAATAGTACATATGCCCACAACAGCATGAGTGCATAGCAAATCCTATTAAATAATGCGAAGGTATTTTTTCTGGGCTCCCCCTCCCTGGCTCGTACCACTTTACCCAGGGCAGGCTATAGGCATTTTGTGCCCGAGGTAAATTATGATTAGGTGCGCCCCCAATGCATTGCCACTGCACAGTCTTCCACAAAAGGTTCCTATTTATGTTGTCAGATTTCACTGTGACCTTTAAAATCAGTCTTGGTTTATTCTACTGTATACTTTATGACAGAAACATGACTGAGCAAAATCACACTAAATCTAACCCAATCTACAGTACAGTAATTGGTGTAATTAAATGACATTATTTAGACCTGCAACTTATCTAATGGAGAGAGGAATTAGATATGGTGCCACTTTAGGACACATTTACATAATCAGGGCCTGTAAAGCATGCAGCTCTAATGTGTCTAAAAGTTAACATTATAACTCTTGTTCAACAGAAGAGAATGGAAGAAGACGATGTCTGTTGCTTTTAACTTGTTACTCGACTTCTTCACTGGTTGTTGTGTCATTCTAATTGGAGGAACATATCAACGTCACACCACCGGTCGCTTCCCAGCAGCAGCAACCCCGAGGCCGAGACGGCCTCCGGACCAGACGACACCAGCTACAAAACCACCACAGAGTGGTGCTCACGGTCCTGAACCAGAGTGACTGGTTGAGGTTCAGAGGAAAAGCTGAGACCATGCTGCATAACGTAAGACCGACACAGTCTACACTCAGTTGGTGACCAGAGTTGAAGCGAATGGTGAAACTAATTAATAGCGTTCTCGTTGAGGTATTATGCTTTATTACTAAGAAAGTTCAAATTCTTAGGAGAAACACACACTCGTCCTTATCGCCAAACTCCCTTTCTTCATGGTTAATCAGTTTCTTTCAGTTATACTTCTTGTATGTTCATGTGTGTTTATGTTGATTCCACTTATACTCTTTTATTCCCTTTGTTTAATCCTTAGTTAAATAAATACAAAGCATAGTCGTTGTCTGTGGATATTTCTTCTGAGCAGAATACAAAGATCCCTATTTCAAAAGCATATCATCTAAGGAAGTGAGACTGATTTATTAAATTATATTGATTAATTGTTAATTAATTAATAAGTGGTCATTAGAGTCATTAAAGTGAACTCTATAAAGTTCTGTCCGACCAACAGATGGTGCCCCTTTTTACAAGAGCAGGTATTCAATTTGTATATTAATACACATTGATATACATATTTTAATATCATCCTTAGTTTCCTTACATACCTTCCTACATAATACAGTCCTAAACAGATGCAAGTGCAAAGATTTCATATGCTTCTGCTCGGGGCTTAGCCCCCCCTGTCTTTAAATCCTAGTGACATCCCTGGTGCAGAGTGTCATTTCTATTAGGGGAAATGCTAATGTTTCCCTGAGAAACCTGGTAAGCAGACTGGAGGTATGTCTGGAGATATTTAATCTGAGGTGTCAAAAGTTAAGACATTTTGGCCTCAAGTAGAAGTACAGATACTTGTGTCCAAAAGTAGAAGTACTGGTTCAACTTCTTGATAAAGTAAAAAAGTATAGGATTTGAAATGTACTCAAAAGTATAAAGTAAAATGTATCCTAATGAAGGACATTTCTACTGGCTGTTAGTAATAAAATAAAAAACAATTTCATTCAAAAAACATTCAAACTTAAATAAGTTTTGAAAATGTAAGAAACTAAAGTAAAAAAAAAGTCCTATGTATGTATGATGTATACGCAGGAATTAACTGAATTAATTGTTTTCATAACATGATTTAATCCATTCAGCTGTATTGTTATGGTATCTATGTATACATGTTAACTTAGCTACCCTGTTACCAGCATTATATGACAAGAATGTCACCTCTTCTCTGTCAGCATTATGTTGGTTCACTTACAAATCCTTTTTACATAATACTGACAATAGGGCTCTCATTCTGAGAGTGTGAAGAGGAGAGTAACTGGAGAATAGACTGGATTTCCAAAACTACAAGTAGACCTGAAAACAAATAGTTATTGAGTTCAGTTCTACGAGTGTGCGGGCTGTTAATCTGATTCATTTTAAATATCTTAGTCAGGAACATTTTAACCGGTTTATTAACAACTTTCAAAAAGTTTTCCAGAAACATTTGGCTGAATATAACACTGACACAAAAATATTAATTGATTGATTTTTATTGATGATTAAATTACAATATTACCAAGACAGCAATCAAATTAATTCTGTATCTAAATAACAGGCATGGACATTTAACAAACTACTTGTACACTAATCATGCACATATCTGATGTTATTACAGCAGGACCTACACATTCATCAAAACATATAAAAATATATTGTCATTTGTAAAGCTAGACAGTTACTTGATTGCATACTATTTGATTTGGTCAGTGAAATTTTAACAAAAACATCAACGATACTTTATCCATAAAAATCACAAAAAGGCAGATAGATAGAAAAGATGGATTAGAAAACATTTTGAGTCATATATTTTGTGATTATAGCTCTAGTTTGTACTTCTCGGAACCTCTCAAACAATTTTCAGGGCTGAAAAACAGGAGTAGGCATACATTTGATCAGGGCATGTACTTCATTCCCTTCATCCTAGGAATGATATGTATATCTCTGATGTCATCATGCTGAAGCAGCCAACACAAGTAGCGCTCCGTCCCCATGCCCCATCCGCTGGTGTGCAGTGGTTTCACTTGCCGCATGTCAATGTACCATTTGTAGGACTGCTCTGGGACTGCATGGTGCCTGAGGGCCTCCTGTACCATCTCAGGGGTTGGATGACGTTCACCAAGACCCAGGGTCTCCCCCAGCCCGAGGAGAAGGTCAGCAGCTTTGGCTTTGCACCGCCCAGTGCCCTCCACATAGGCCTGGTAGAAGGGAACTCCTAGATGGTCCATCTCAGTGAGCCACACAGCGCCACCATATTTCTCTATCAAGACCCGCTCTCCTTTGCGTGTTAGCTTTCTGCCAAACTGGGGCTGGCCATCTTGTACCCACTCTGAGCAGTCAGCAGAGGGCATCATAGGAATGGCCTGGTCTAGGGGGACTCTCGGGAGTGGAGTTTTTCCATCCAGCTTACTCAGCATGGCTTTGACATGAGTTAGGGTCCCAGCAGTGTTGAGGATCATGTCAGAGTGTTTCTTCAGCATGGACTTGGTGAGATGAGCCAAATATCCCTCTGCTGTAGAAATGGCATCGTCCATGTCACCCAACAGTTCACACTCCACGTGGTAGAACTGGTTCAAGTGTGTGGCATCAGGATCTTCCCCTCTAAAGCTGGGAGAGATGTAATATGTCCCTGGTAGGTTCTCCTGGAAGCGAAGGAAGTATTCAAGTACAAATTGCATTGAGTCAGCCAGGTAGATGTCCTGGCCCAGCAAGTTAACAGAAACTGGTTCTGAGTCAGATCCCAAGCCCATTGGTGAGGAGATGGTGTCTGTGGTGAGAGGGGTCAGAGCGTAGGAGAACTGGCAGCAAGAGTGGAAATATTCCACTGTGCTGTGGAAGAGCGTGTTTTGAATCTGGAAAAGGTTGCGATACCACTGGCTCTTGATAGCAAGTGTGGAGTGAGACTGAGGGTCTTGCCATGAGTGAGTAGGCCTGCACTGGGTGATTTTTGAGTGCATGTTTTTGAGGGCCTCAGGGTCAGCAGCTGGGCCATCCACTGATGACACATATCCAGGGTAGGTGTGGAAGAACTCTGGTTGCAGATCGGTAGGCTTAGTACCATCTGGTGAAGGTAACACAGGGATTAGCTTGGCATGAGCATAATCAATCTCAAAGCCCTCGAAGATCAGTGCAACGCCTGGAGCTGCCATCCCCTTTTCCAGTAGATGAGCAACTTTATAAGTGGCTAAGATCAATGCTTTGTAGTCTTCTTGCTCCAGTTTGAAGATGTCACTGGACAGGTGTTTGCGTGGCACCACCACAGTTAGTCCAGGAGTGTTTGGGTACGGTGTTAGGAAGGCAACATGCTCACTGTCTTCCCACACCCTCCACTGTTGATGCTCCCCACGTACAATACGACTGAAGAGGTTATCATTGGAAGGGTCTCCACAAAAGTCAAAGCAAGAAGGTGCATTTGGTGTTGGCAGTTTGCTTTGAATCTTAGCTTGAACTTGAGCCAGTGCCTCGTCATCCCAGCGTGGACCGCTTTTTGAGTTGCAGTAACCAGGATTGTAATTTTGAAATTCCTCTTCATTTGCAAGATGGGGCTGCCAGTTCGGCTCTAGGCCATGAAGAGGGAGCAGTCTGATTTGTGCTGGCTGATCAGGGGTTGGATTGAAAACCATGGCACAGCGCTGCACTCCCAATCGCTCACATAGCAAGCTTGATACAGCTTTTGCTCCTTCCAGAATAGCCACAAAATCAGGCCAAGCCAATTCAAAGATGCTGCTTGCCCCACTAAGAGTTTTTTTAGTCAGAATGGTTGACCCAGAGATCCAGGGGTTGGGATCCAAGTAGGCAACCAGCTCATTGGTTTCCCAGATCACATGAGAGAAGTTCTTGAGGGGCCTGAGTACCTCTACTCGTGATGTGCCACCTATCACTGAGGCCACGAACATCACTCCAGCATTCGTTTCAATGATGGCATCGCCTTTAGTGTCTACAGCAATGATTCCTGCACAGATTCCATCTAGATTTTCAGCCATCACTTCTCTACATGCCTGCCTAAGGCTGTAGCCTGTGTGGTGGTAGAGACTGGCTATTTTCTGTGCAACTGTGTGTCTCAGAAACACATCTCCATCTCCAGAGCAGGTAATAGCTAACTTGTCATCAGCATATATTCCTGCCCCGACTACTGCTGTATCCCCAACTCGGCCTTTCAGCTTTCCTACTACCCCACCTGTGGAAGATGCAGCAGCCAACCCATTCCAACGATCCAAGGCCACAGCTCCCACTGTCTGAGGGTGGTGATTAGTTTTTGAGGCATTTCCAGCAGCAAGCTTTGCGGTTAACTGCATGTGACGTGTATCAGTGTAGAAATATTCAGGCCCAACAGGTTTCTCCTTTTCCTCCAAACCTTGCAGAAACTCTTCAGCCCCTTCTCCTACAATGAGTGAATGTGAGCTTTTCTCCATGACACATCTGGCTGCTTTGATGGGGTTCTTTACACTTTGCACACATGCAACAGATCCTGATCTCATTGCATTGCCATCCACAATGGTTGCTTCCATTTCATTTTTGCCATCTTTGTTGAATACTGAGCCTTTACCTGCATTGAACAGGAAGCAGTCTTCCAGAGCCTCTACTGACTTCTGAACTGCATCCAGACTCTGTCCACCTTGTTGAAGCACTCTGGATCCCAGGGTTAAGGCTGTCTGTAGAGCAAACTCAATAACCCCAATTACTTCATTGTTCAGCATCATCTCCTCTCCAGCACCACCATGGATCACCAGAGTATAGTCTGTGCTCATGCCAGAGGTGGAGTCAACAGGGTATTCTCCATTTTCTGGACTCTCTGGTAGGTGGTTTGTCTCTCCATTCATTTTCAGTGTTTGACTATGATCCAGGAGATGCTCCAGGGCTCCCATTTGACATGCAATGGCATATCTAATAGCTAGAAGCATCACTAACTTCAGGTTTATCGTTAGGCTTTCTTGAAGCTTCTCCAGTGCAAGAGCAAAGCTCCCTTTCCCATTAAGCACAATGCGAACCCCGTCTCTCTTCCCAAGATAGGATACAACCACCTGATCTTGGGCATAAACATTCCCTACTCCACACTCCACACCCTCCATCATATCTGTACCTGTGAGGTACACAGTTGGGCATCCAAAGGGGTCCAGGTACTTCTTCAATGGGTTGTCAGATGGCAATGATTGACGCAGGATCGCTACATGGGGCCCAACTGCTTGACCACTTTTGGTGTTTCTAATGAGGCTCTTGTGTTCCAAAAATGCAACATGGAACAATCGTAGAAGGTCAGGAGTGTATTGCATTGTGTTATGTGAGCCAAATGAGGAAGCTAAGGCACCTACAAATTCTTGAGAATGCATGGTCATGGAGTATGTAGGATCACAACGGCCATGTTTGTAGTGGCGCATATGGGTAGGTGTGACAAGTATGTGTTTGGCAGCAGATTCTCCGAGGGTCTGCCTCAGAGAAAGCTGCAAAGAGAAGTTGATCCAAGCATCATACAGGCCTCTCTGCCCTCTGAGAGTAGAGAAGATATCAGGATAGGAGGAAACATCGAAAGTGAGAATTGAATGATTTGCTTGTAAGGAAGTGCTTAACTTTGGGCTATTTGCTCCTTGAAAGGGGAATGTTAGGGAATTTGGACATACAGAATTGGCATGGTTCACTGTGGCAGATCCATTCCCATTTTCAGTGTCAGTATTGACTAGGTTTAAGTCAGCAGTCTCAGACAGATTGTACACATGCTGAGTTACAAGCCCAGCCACCATCCCATCCACAGCAGTGTGCTCAAATACCATCCCAGTTGTGCTGTCCTTGAACACCACCACGTTCACCACCTGTTCAAGATTTTAAAAAGCATTAATTGGATGGTTGATCATTGGAATCTCTGTCTGTCAGTAAAACACATTTTTCATCATCTTCACTTGGTATTGTACACATATGGAACAATGCCTATATATTTGTTGTGTTTTTAGAGAAATTGCATTTTGAATTATATATATTGATGATGTTTATTGTCTATATGAAAGTGATGCCATAATGAACAGTTTCAATCTGAAATGTACTACGGATCATAGTGAGGAAGCCACGTAGGTAAGTTAGACTAATATCATCTCTTAAAACAAAAAAAGTGAATCCCTATGATGTGCAACATTAAAATGGAATATGAAGCAGATGGGGGACATAAATGGTCTTTATCCAGATTCTATCCATTACCTTGTCATAGTATCTCAGACACGGACGGTCTCCTCCAGCTCCCAGCCTCACTGCATTGAGGATATCAGCCAGTTCAGAAGGTGCGTTGCAGTCTTCCAGACAGAGTGTCAGCACAGCGCTCTCCATCAGCCCCAGAGATGTCGCTGCATCCCCTCCTTGGCCCAGGATCTCTTCCCTGGTAGCAGCCCAGACTCTGCGCTCCAGAGCTGAGAGGCTGCAAATGGCAGAGGGATCATTCTGTTTTCCTGCAACAGGTTGATCCATCAGCTGAATCAGCTGGTTGTAGATTTCAAAGAATGGTCGAGCAGAAACCGGCCCACCAGGGCTGGGACGCACCAGTATGTCAACAGGGAACACCCCTCCAACACAGGTGATGATGGCGTGAAGGCTATCTGGGTAGACCTGGAGATAAGAACGCTATAGATTAGAAATAGAGAATAGAATACATATGAATCTTACCAGTTATCTCACCAGTCATCTCACCTTAATTTCATCTCGACTCCTTCCAGGAATGCGACTGGCAGCGAATACCTCAGACTGCTGTGTGCGCTCCATTGGCACATTGCCTTCCAGTAACATGGGCTCACTGTACAGCTTTGCTGCTGCAAAGAGCAGAGCAGCTGCCCTCCCCAGCTGGGTACATTTCTTTGCTTTTGAAGGAAGAAGAACAACAGGGAAGGCAGTGGAGGTGGGCAGGGGGTCAGCACAGGACAGCAGACCTCTTTTAAACTGCTCCGTAACCCAGTTCTCCTGGCCTGAAGCAATGCCTGCCAACTTTTGCTGGGCCTCTTGAAGGAGCTCCTTCTGCTGGTCCAGTGTACTTTTGAACTCTGGGTAAAGCTCAGGACTTAAAGTGAGCTGCAGGACACGGCTCACTTCTTGCAAGGTAACATCCAATTCTGGAACAGGGTAGTTGAGAAGGCTCATCCTGCCGATATGGAGGCTTGAGTGACAGAAAATGAGCAAAAGTTTGTGTCATAAAAAGTACTCACTTTCATTGCCTCTGTTAGACTGTGGAAGTAGTATTAAAACATTTTGACACCAGCCAGGGGCATTGAATATGTGAAGGGGATCCTGTTTAGGTGGGTCTGTGGGACCTCCCCCAGAAAATTTTGAATTAAGTAGCATTTTCCCACATTCTGGTGCATGTTTTTGGAAGACATGTTTTTAGAAGATTTCTCTTCCATATCTAATGTCCGTTGTTCCTAGAAATGAAAATGAGAATTAAATAGGCCTATCATTGTTATACTGACATTCTTATAATGTCTTTGCAATAGTAGCCTAGTTATACAACTGACGACAGAATCAAAACAAGCTTTTGCTTTGTGTGTAGGAAACCAGCAAAACACGGAGTGGATTCCTATTGATGTGGGTATTTTCTGACTGATTAAGTGGAATGGATTTGATAGTGAAGCAATAATAAGATCATTGGACAAATTAGACTCATCATGCACTAATATTTTTAATGGCAAATGTGAGGGGGTCCAAAGGACTTTTTTTAAAAGGTGGGGAGGTCCCGACCCCCCCTTCAATTATATGGTGGTGACGCCCATGACGCCAGCATAGTAACAATGAAAATTGTCTGAGCACTCGTCTGGTTCAAATAAGCAAAGCAGCAAAGATTGACATTCATGTGTCTGCCAGTTTAGTGTAATCATACATTATCATGCGCTTAATTACTTACTTTGGGTTTTTCTATGCAGAACTAATGTTGGTTTTATTAGTAAAATAGACGAATCTCCAAAAGCTTTGATGTACCTGGGAAAACAGGTCTACTTCTCTTATTTACATATATACTGTGTGATTTATTGATTGATTTAAATCATAAAAAATAGAAATATGAACATTTACTATCAAATATGAAAATATACAATAATAAAAATAATAAATTATTTCTCTCTCTCTCTCTCTCTCTCTCTCTCTCTCTCTCTCTCTCTCTCTCTCTCTCTCTATATATATATATATATATATATATATATATATATATATATATATATATATAGTTTTAATTATGCTTTTTGAACAAAGCCAATTAAAAATATCAAGGGACAATGGTTACAATAATATTTTTCCCCTGGCATGTAACCCTGTGGGGACTATAAAGCAAGTTTTAATCATTACATTACTTTTCTTTTACAAAAACATTTAAATTGTCAATAATATTTAGTTTCTGAAAAGTCTAAATAAAAATGTACATTATTGAAGGAAAGAAGAAAAACATCAGCAGTGTATGCACATTATAGTATTTCACAAGGAAAATGCAAAGATTGAATGAAAAAAATTAACAACACAAGAAAAAAGTCAATAAGAATAAGCAATAGAAATAAAGTTTTCTTTACCTTCAATGCCAAGTAAATGCGGCTGCCTTGTGTTTATTCTCTAATGTACAACCAAGTTTATATAGGCTACAGATCACTCCTCCCTCCCATTCTCCCATGCACACATCCACACACACACACACACACACACACACACACACACACACACACACACACACACACACACACACACACACACACACACACACACACACACTCACTCACTCACTCACTGACTCACTCACTCATTTAAGTAAAGTGAATACGTTGCATCATTTCACCTACATTTTCCTTCCTTGTAAATAATTCCCGTCCTCATTTCAGTTCTACCAGAAAGATGACACACACACGCACACACACACAAACACACACACACACACACACACACACACACACACACACACACACACACACACACACACACACACACACACACACACACACACACACACACACACACCACCAAATCGAATCCTAATTTATTAGATGAAACTTCAGTGGGTCATAACTGTAATATCAATGCAATGTATTTTACTCTGATGTATGCCTGATGTTAAAATTATTCCTAATATTAAGCCGCCTCCTCTTAGCGGAGGCCTGTTCTGGTCGTGGCCGAGCCATAAGAAGGGACCATCTTCTAGGGTTGACTATCATGTCTTGTGTTGTTTAATGTAGTGTGTTTTTTGTCATGTGATTGTTTTTGTCGACCAGCCATGGGGTCACAGATGCAAATTAGCTTCTAGTTAACTCTGGTAAACTGCAGTTAACAATAAATATACATGTGGTCTTTTATTGAGTGGTGCAGGAATAATTCCTAAAACCTGGAAATTAGATTGTATTTTTGCACTTATTATTCCCTCATCTTGAAGTAAGTGTTTTGAATGTGGTTTTGGTGAGATGCCTGAATTAAGTAATGTGGTTAACACAAGCTTAAGGGATTTGATTTGTTTTGGTCTATAATATAAAATACATCAGTCAATACCCTTCTTGTAAAATTTGAAGCTTAAAAAAGATGGTTTCTAACAGGTGGGTAAATGTGTTCATTCGTGAATATTATCTTGTTGGATAAAACGAGGAAATGTAAAGTTTCGTTTGCCACAGAATAATTCCATTGACTTTTTGTCTGAGCCAGTACGACCTCTGGGGATGGCCGATAAGTCCCTGATCAACTGCATTCCCTCAAAGTATCTTATTTCTTCCTTATACATCACGCTCTTCCTCATTACTGCAGTCTCACCATACAGTAATTATTCACCCCCCGCAGTTTTTCCTTCCTTGTGTGACTAAGAGGATTGTATAGTTGTAACAACAAAGGACTCAGAAACAGGGGTGAGTAGTTGAAATGACACGAGGAAAGAAAAAGTCAGGTTGAATAATGTATTCATTCATTCATAAAAGAAACTCCAGCATGATTACTATCCGAACCAGAAACAAGATGTTTGAACACCTTGGCCCAGTCGTCCAGACGATAGTTTGCTTTAGTGAGTAAAACTTGGCCTCGGTTCTTCTCCCGTCACATTGGGCTCTGTAGCTGTGGCTCCCTGCTCTGCTCTCTGTGTTTCTGTGCCAAATTTAGACCCGAATGGAAGCGAGAAAGGCCACCAAAGTTTTGGTTGATGACAGACAGTGGGTTTGACCTGATAGAAGAAAGGAACACAATCATTGTGTTCCTTTCTGTTCCTTTTTTTCGTTCCTCTTTCTGTCCTTTTGTTCCTTCTTTTGATCCCTGGAAGTCAGTCCTGTACTCCTCCAGTCCTGTACCCCTCCTTGTACAGTGCAGCCTCAGCAGGGCCTTTGCACGACCTCTACAACTGGAATAAAGCTCTTTGGTTTGCTCATTGATTTCTCTGTTAAATGTCAGGATGGGTGGGAGGGGTGATGGATGGGTCAAACTAACACACAGCTCAGTTTGATGACCTACAGTAATGCAGTCAACGCAGCTATAGGAACACACTCAGTCACACACTCACTGCAGCATGCACAGTCCCTCCTTTTTTCATTTCTATAATCAGTTTGAAACGTCGATAGCTTCATGTAAATGTTCCATTTATAGGAGTGCATTTTCCAGTTCGCCCAATTCTTGATGTGTTTCAGATCAGAGGCTTCCATAAAGATAAACTCACATTACCATGAGCCCTGAGCGAAAAAGTAGTTCCATCCCAACTTTTAAAACTCAGCTTGAGATGTGTTCATTGAGTGTATTTTGTTATTGATAACAGTGATGGTAATTGTATTGTAATTTTAGGCTATTTAATTTTTATTGTGTGTTATAAATCATTGTGATCCGTGACAATAGTTGCATTACAATGGACTCGATTTCCAAGTGCCTTTGGAATCATATACCATTTATTACAATTACATGCATTGAATTTCCTTACACACACACACACACACACACACACACACACACACACACACACACACACACACACACACACACACACACACACACACACACACACATCCAAGTGAAGAAATCACCCTCACATGATTGAAGAAAAGTCAAACTGAAAGTAACACTTTATTAAGCCACAGTTGGAGTGGCTTAATAAAGTGCATTTCTCTTCTGTTTCCTAGAAACCAGTCTGGACAGGACTGGTTTCTGTGGTTTCAGTCCTGTATACAGGACTGGTTTCTAGGTAAGCTACGTCTGCTGCCCTCCATGTAAAGTTCAGCCTCAGCACAGACTTCCACATTGTTATAAGATCCTCTTCAACTGGAAAAAAGCTCTTGCTGTCTGATTACATTCAATCAGATTGATTTTGACGTTAAAATGGCTTTACATCAAACTGTACATTTTTGACTATTTATTACTTTTTAACTTGTTCGGTCTCCCATTTTTGTTGCAGCCTTTGAGCCGGGCTGGAACACATATGTTCAGTCAAATTCTTACTTTTAGAAAAGTCAATCCAATGATGTCAGCAAAGAAATCTCACCATTACTACTACAAAAAACAACATTGTGTTCTTGTGATATAGCTATCCAGTTATACAATACAATTTTCTGGCACTTCACTAAAGTACTTCAACTCCACTTTTATTTTACAACTGTTGCCATGTATAAAATTTTCATCAAAAATGGTGTTGAGATGTGCACAACTGCCGCCATGACATGGAGCAGGTTCAATATTACCAAGAGTTATTGTGAAAATAAGGAATGTGCTAAAATAGTTATCAAACTTCAAAAACAAGAAAACATGTTGCATTGCTTTTTTGTCCTTTTTTAACTTTCTATCAGGTCCCCCTTATCACGTTTTCATTAATATCCCATAAACAGCATTTTGTTTTGATTTTAGTCAACTTTCTATGATACATATTAATCTTGATTGATTGCACTTTAATAATCCCCAGGGTCATGGGCTACTTGCGTTACTTGCAACTGGAGATTTCCAACATTTCACACATGTGAAATTAAAATGGCTAACATATCACTGAGATTTAGTTGCATCTGTATGAACGATTGGGCGGACATCATTTTATAGGAATAAAGCCCTCGGACCCCCAGCACAGGCCCCAGCTCCCCCCAGGGTCACAAATACTGTAAAACAAAGCATATCAACCTCATACATAATAGTTTGACAGTAACACACAAGAAAGCTGCATCACATGTCTGACCCTTCTCACCCTGCACTCTAACTCTTCCAGCTGATGCCCTCTAGATGGTGTCAAAGACCTCTGTCTGTCAAATCATCCCATTTTAGAAATAGTTTCCCCCTCTGCAGGGGTAAGGGGGGCAGCACTGACAAGCTAAACTAAGCTGGTGGGTGGTTTAGGTTGGATGATTTGAATGATCTGATTACTTGAGAGCTGCTCTAAAAAGTTCACTCTGAATGATGGATGCTACACTTTCAGCAAAAAGAAGTTCACCCTGATGAGTAAAAGTTTATGTTTTATTCTCAGTGTTTAATAAGTGTAATTTATGCCTTAATCTGCCAGTAATTACACTCAGGTACTGTGCCTCTGTTCTTTTTCTCCACTCGGCCTCCATGTGACACGTCTCTCTGTACCGGACCAGACAGACTTCAGGGAATTCCTGCCTGTGTCTCCTCTTAGCACCACCAAGTGGTGTCGAAGGCCAATACAACAGGTTTCTGATTGATGCAGTGCTGGAGAGTAACTGAGTACATTTACTTGGATACTGTACTTAATACATTTTCAACAAATACATTACATATACAATATAGATTTATCTACCTAGTGCCGACATAACAAGCCGCAACACTGATTTGATGCAACGGCTCCAAAAAATGGGAGACATCAGATATTTTAAAAATAATAAATAGGAACATTTATTGTAAAAATCACAACAGCTAACCAAAATAAAATTTGAAATCCATAATCATTAACGTGTAGGTGTGGGAAAATATCTGAAACAAACAGAACCAAAATGTCAGTCATGTCAGCAGACCAATCCGAATGTCCCCCCCTAGCCCTAACCCTAAAGGGACATTGGGATTGGCCCAGTTAGAGTTAGAACATTCTTTATTTAATTTTGAATCTGAGGGAACATAAGGATGAGGGAAGATAGACACTCTCCTGATTGGAGGCATCATCACAGTAATAGCCTTATTACAGTTTAAAAGTAAAATATAAATTATTTTGAAATAGGCTATTCTTTAACTTTTGTTTTCTGTGTGGCAATATTTTCATTGTAAATAAGACTGTTAAGTCACCATCTATTGCCATAAGAGCAGGGGTGGATAGGGGCATTTTAGCTAAGAACCGACCCACAACCATTCGGTTGGATACCACCTAGTAGCCTACAGCATTCGTACCTGAAATGAAAACTGGAGCTGCAAGTCGAAGCTGATTTGTGGGTGCCAGGAGTTTTGGAGGGCTTGCTGGGCTTTTGTCGATCAAATTGGAAGCATACTGGGTCAAATGATGCCTGTAGATTGAAGAACTGATGCCAGGCATAACCTTACAGTATAGCAGGCCATGTTCAGAAATGTCAGAGAGAGAGAGAGAGAGAGAGAGAGAGAGGGAGATGAGGAGGAGGCAAGCAACTGAATTGCTTAATTGGAGTCACTGCTTCTATATTATAGGAAAACCCTTATTTTGTTGTCCAACCAAGTTTTTCCACTGACCATTCTTCCCCTTCACCCACCAACTGGCCAGATCTTAGAGACATTTTCACACTGAGGTAAGCTGATTTGCACTCTTAAAATGATAATAAAAATAATGTACAAAGGAGATGATGCATTTATAATGATGTACTACTTTTTTTCCTGGAAGTAAAAAGTAAATAAAATACTTGAGCAATACCCTCTTGGGATATACCGCTAAATTAAAGAACAAAATAATAAACACAAGAAGTCACTTTGATTGCTTTTTGGCAGTGTTGGGGTTGATTTTGTGTCTGTCTTTTAACATGGATGTATACATGTGTAGCTTTGTATGTAAAGAAGACCAAAATGGAATATATAATAAATAACATATAATATCGCATAATGCCATTTTCCACCCAGAAACAATGTGCCATTAGTCCTCTCACCTGACTGTGAAGAGAATTCATTGGGCCTATTTCTTGGGGTTGTTGGGGATTTTTTTTCTCAAATTAATCTGACAGCTATTTCCAATTTTCAATGCTTTGAGCGGCACCAACTAAATTAAATTGTGATTGTACTGGGGCAATGACAGAAATGTCAGTGACAGATATCTAAAATAGAAATCAGTAACCAGATCATCAAGGCTCGGCGTCACTGTTAGTTATGTTGGGAGAATTATTCAACTATTTACACCTGGCCAAGTTGAATATGCTACTTAATTTAGCTAGCTGCAAGGATTACTACCACAGTGTCCTTTCTAGCAGAAATATTTACTATTAGTTATAGTACTAATGAGAGCAGTAGAAGTATAAAGAGCAACAGAGTACACATAAGTATGTTGCAGGTGAGAGCCAAGGGAAGTCCTGTAAGATCATTTAGCCACATAATGTGAATCTAATATAATAAAAATGAGATGTACTGTATTGTTACCTTGAAAAAATATCTAAAATGTATTACATGATGGTAGTAGCACTACTGCTAGTTTCACTTATCTTCAGTAAAGGAGCTTTTGCAATCACACGACCAATATACGTACAGACCTGAGAATACAGCCTCACATAAAATACATACAACCGGCATTGTGTGGAGGAATTGCAGTGATGAGACAAGCCAGGACAAATCTAATTTTCCCAGCAGTCATGCAGCGAGGGACACATTCTGTTGACAACGTGCAACTAAAAATGCCCCGCTTTAGTAATAGAGGAGTGGTGAAGAGGGTGTAAGTGCTTTCATGTGAGAGCAGATGGGATCAGTTATCAGTCATTGTTATTAAGGTCTGTACAGTTACTGAGTCAAGAGGGTATTGTCTCACACAGAATAAAATATGGATGCATTCCATTCATGTTTACTACACAAGTACACAAAGAAACCTGTGTTCGACTCAGCTGTCCCTTTCCAAAAATCAGATAATTGCATTACTGGTTCCACTAATGTGAGAGGTTAGGTTGGACATCATGTGAAGGAAATGTAGAGGGGCACGTGCCTGTGTGTGTGTGTGTGTGTGTGTGTGCACTGTATGATAGTAAGACACTAGCTTAGTATGTAAGCACGCCAATATTTGCTAATAAGCACTAAACAGGGTTAGGGTTAGGGTTCAGCTGAGGCTGATGGGCATGTCATTTGTTTTACAACTATTTAGTTATGTTTTTTTTTTGTCAGATGCCTGAAATAAAGCCTGTGTTTACCGCAATATTTTAAAATATTTTAACATTTTCTTCAATCAGTCAATATCTCACTGGTAAAATTTGAAGCTTTTACTTGTTTTAAAAAATTGGCTACATAAGACTACTAAACGCCTTTACAGCCGTGTTATGTCAACCCTAAAGCACTCTACATGGTACACTTAAGATGCAGGTGCAAGTTGTTTTTTTCTGCGTTCTTTACAGTCCCAAAAAAGAACAGCACTGGCATCACCATTCATTGTTTCTCTCTTTCTCTCCTTCTCTATCAAGCCTCCATATCGGCAGGATGAGCCTTCTCAACTACCCTGTTCCAGAACTGGATGTTACCTTGCAAGAAGTGAGCCGTGTCCTGCAGCTCACTTTAAGTCCTGAGCTTTACCCAGCGTTCAAAAGTACACTGGACCAGCAGAAGGAGCTCCTTCAAGAGGCCCAGCAAAAGTTGGCAGGCATTGCTTCAGGCCAGGAGAACTGGGTTACGGAGCAGTTTAAAAGAGGTCTGCTGTCCTGTGCTGACCCCCTGCCCACCTCCACTGCCCTCCCTGTTGTTCTTCTTCCTTCAAAAGCAAAGAAATGTACCCAGCTGGGGAGGGCAGCTGCTCTGCTCTGGGCAGCAGCAAAGCTGTACAGTGAGCCCATGTTACTGGAAGGCAATGTGCCAATGGAGCGCACACAGCAGTCTGAGGTATTCGCTGCCAGCCGCATTCCTGGAAGGAGTCAAGATGAAATTAAGGTGAGATGACTGGTGAGATAACTGGTAAGATTCATGTGTATTCTATTCTCTATTTCTAATCTATAGCATTCTTATCTCCAGGTCTACCCAGATAGCCTTCACGCCATCATCACCTGTGTTGGAGGGGTGTTCCCTGTTGACATACTGGTGCGTCCCAGCCCTGGTGGGCCGGTTTCTGCTCGACCACTCTTTGAAATCTACAATCAGCTGATTCAGCTGATTGATCAACCTGTTGCAGGAGAACAGAATGATCCCTCTGCCATTTGCAGCCTCTCAGCTCTGGAGCGCAGAGTCTGGGCTGCTACCAGGGAAGAGATCCTGGGCCAAGGAGGGGACGCAGCGACATCTCTGGGGCTGATGGAGAGCGCTGTGCTGACTCTCTGTCTGGAAGACTGCAACGCACCTTCTGAACTGGCTGATATCCTCAATGCAGTGAGGCTGGGAGCTGGAGGAGACCGTCCGTGTCTGAGATACTATGACAAGGTAATGGATAGAATCTGGATAAGAATTTAAAATCAAGCTGAGATCAGATTCCTCAGCTCATTCTCATGCCACTCACATCGTTACTCCAATTGACATGACATTCAGAAAATATTAGCCAATGATTATCAAAGGAGGTGTGGCTCTGGAAATCAATACTCGTAACTACATAACCATTTGGCCAATAACCACCTAACTTGCCACATATGTTAACAGAACTACCTGGAACATAACCTGCAGGTTTGATTAATATCAAACTCTTGGGAGTGCTTCAGGAAAATTTACATTTTCAGCAGTTATAGGGGTTTCATCACTGCTCTCACCTTTAATTGGGAGTCGTATTGCTGCTAATGAAGACATATTTCATTGCCTTTACTAAGATTATGTAATAATGGTAGTATGTGCCACAAATTGGTTCTACATGCATTTTAACATTCATGCCATACTGTTAAAGATTTTTAGTTGCAACTATGTTTTCGGTGTGGTCAAATGAAGCAAAACACACATTATTATTATATTATTATTATCATATGATTTATACCAGGGTTCAAATTAAAATTGCCTCTACAATAGTAATTGAGTTACACTCTTAGATTAAACGGCAGTTAGTGAAATTTAGGTAATCTTTAACTATGGCATGTCAAAATGGGCCAGCATATCTACCATTTGACAGTCAAGCAAAACTAGGTTTTGATATGTGCAGAACATGTAAAGTCAAGAAATATAAATTCCACACGAGCATATCAGTATGTTTGCTATTAGAGGAGGTCGAATGTTAAAACAATAAATAAAATAATCTTCATTTTTCAACTCTTTGAACAGGTGGTGAACGTGGTGGTGTTCAAGGACAGCACAACTGGGATGGTATTTGAGCATGCTACTGTGGATGGGATGGTGGCTGGGCTTGTAACTCAGCATGTGTACAATCTGTCTGAGACTGCTGCGTTAAACCTAGTCCATACTGACACTGAAAATGTGAATGGATGTGACGCAGTAAACTATGCCAGTTCTGTTTGTCCAAATTCCCTAACATTCAACTTGCAAGGGGTAAATACCCCCAAAATGAGACCTGACTTGAAAGCAACACATCCAGTTCTCACTTTCGATGTTTCCTCCTATCCTGATGTCTTCTCTACTCTCAGAATGCATAGAGGCCTGTTTGATGCTTGGATCAACTTCTCTTTGCAGCTTTCTCTGAGGCAGACCCTCGGGGAATCTGCTGCCAAACACATACTTGTCACACCTACCCATATGCGCCACTACAAACATGGCCGTTGTGATCCTACATACTCCACGACCATGCATTCTCACAAGTTTGTAGGTGCCTTGGCTTCCTCCTCTGGCTCACAAAACACAATGCAATACACTCCTGACCTTCTACGATTGTTCCATGTTGCATTTTTGGAACATAGGAGCCTCATCAGAAACACCAAAAGTGGTCAAGCAGTTGGGCCCCATGTAGCGATTCTGCGTCGATCATTGCCATCTGACAACCCATTGAAGAATTACCTGGACCCCTTTGGATGCCCAACTGTGTACCTCACAGGTACAGATATGATGGAGGGTGTGGAGTGTGGAGTAGGGAATGTTTATGCCCAAGATCAGCTGGCTGTGACCTATCTTGGGAAGAGAGACAGGGTTCGCATTGTGCTTAATGGGAAAGGGAGCTTTGCTCTGGCACTGAAGAAGCTTCAAGAAAGCCTAACGATAAACCTGAAGTTAGTGATGCTTCTAGCTATTAGATATGCCATTGCATGTCAAATGGGAGCCCTGGAGCATCTCCTGGATCATAGTCAAACACTGAAAATGAATGGAGAGACAAACCCCCTACCAGAGAGTCCAGAAAATGGAGAATACCCTGTTGACTCCACCTCTGGCATGAGCACAGACTATACTCTGGTGATCCATGGTGGTGCTGGAGAGGAGATGATGCTGAACACTGAAGTGATTGGGGTTATTGAGTTTGCTCTACAGACAGCCTTAACCCTCGGATCCAGAGTGCTTCAACAAGGTGGGCGGAGTCTGGATGCAGTTCAGAAGTCAGTAGAGGCTCTGGAAGACTGCTTCCTGTTCAATGCAGGTAAAGGCTCAGTATTCAACAAAGATGGCAAAAATGAAATGGAAGCAACCATTGTGGATGGCAATGCAATGAGATCAGGATCTGTTGCATGTGTGCAAAGTGTAAAGAATCCCATCAAAGCAGCCAGATGTGTCATGGAGAAAAGCTCACATTCACTCATTGTAGGAGAAGGGGCTGAAGAGTTTCTGCAAGGTTTGGAGGAAAAGGAGAAACCTGTTGGGCCTGAATATTTCTACACTGATACACGTCACATGCAGTTAACCGCAAAGCTTGCTGCTGGAAATGCCTCAAAAACTAATCATCACCCTCAGACAGTGGGAGCTGTGGCCTTGGATCGTTGGAATGGGTTGGCTGCTGCATCTTCCACAGGTGGGGTAGTAGGAAAGCTGAAAGGCCGAGTTGGGGATACAGCAGTAGTCGGGGCAGGAATATATGCTGATGACAAGTTAGCTATTACCTGCTCTGGAGATGGAGATGTGTTTCTGAGACACACAGTTGCACAGAAAATAGCCAGTCTCTATCACCACACAGGCTACAGCCTTAGGCAGGCATGTAGAGAAGTGATGGCTGAAAATCTAGATGGAATCTGTGCAGGAATCATAGCTGTAGACACTAAAGGTGATGCAATCATTGAAACGAATGCTGGAGTGATATTCGTGGCCTCAGTGATAGGTGGCACATCACGAGTAGAGGTACTCAGGCCCCTCAAGAGCTTCTCTCATGTGATCTGGGAAACTGATGAGCTGGTTGCCTACCTGGATCCAAACCCCTGGACCCCTGGGTCAACCATTCTGACTAGAAAAACTCTTAGTGGGGCAAGCAACATCTTTGAATTGGCTTGGCCTGATTTTGTGGCTATTCTGGAAGGAGCAAAAGCTGTGTCAAGCTTGCTATGTGAGCGATTGGGAGTGCAGCGCTGTGCCATGGTTTTCAATCCAACCCCTGATCAGCCAGCACAAATCGGACTTCTCCCTCTTCATGGCCTAGAGCCAAACTGGCAGCCCCATCTTGCAAATGAAGAGGAATTCCACACTTACAATCCTGGTTACTGCACCTCAAAAAGCGGTCCACGCTGGGATGATGAGACACTGGCCCAAGTTCAAGCTAAGATTCGAAACGGACTGCCAACACCAAATGCACCTTCTTGCTTTGATTTTAGTGGAGACCCTTCCAATGAAAACCTCTTCAGTCGTATTGTACGTGGGGAGCATCAACAGTGGAGGGTGTGGGAAGACAGTGAGCATGTTGCCTTCCTAACACCGTACCCAAACACTCCTGGACTAACTGTTGTGGTGCCACGCAAACAGCTATCAAGTGATATCTTCAAACTGGAGCAAGCAGACTACAAAGCATTGATCTTAGCCACTTATAAAGTTGCCCGACTAATGGAAAAGGGGATGGCAGCTCGAGGCGTTGCACTGATCTTCGAGGGCTTTGAGATTGATTATGCTCATGCCAAGCTAATACCTGTGTTACCTTCACCAGATGGTACTAAGCCTACCGATCTGCAACCGGAGTTCTTCCACACCTACCCTGGATATGTGTCATCAGTGGATGGCCCAGCTGCTGACCCTGAGGTCCTCAAAAATATCCACTCAAAAATCACCCAGTGCAGACCTACTCACTCATGGCAAGACCCTCAGTCTCACTCCACACTTGCTATCAAGAGCCAGTGGTATCGCAACCTTTTCCAGATTCAAAACACACTCTTCCACAGCACAGTGGAATATTTCCACTCTTGCTGCCAGTTCTCCTACGCTCTAACCCCTCTCACCACAGACACCATCTCCTCACCAATGGGCTTGGGATCTGACTCAGAACCAGTTTCTGTTAACTTGCTGGGCCAGGACATCTACCTGGCTGACTCAATGCAATTTGTACTTGAATACTTCCTTCGCTTCCAGGAGAACCTACCAGGGACATACTACATCTCTCCCAGCTTTAGAGGGGAAGATCCTGATGCCACACACTTGAACCAGTTCTACCACGTGGAGTGTGAACTGTTGGGTGACATGGACGATGCCATTTCTACAGCAGAGGGATATGTGGCTCATCTCACCAAGTCCATGCTGAAGAAACACTCTGACATGATCCTCAACACTGCTGGGACCCTAACTCATGTCAAAGCCATGCTGAGTAAGCTGGATGGAAAAACTCCACTCCCGAGAGTCCCCCTAGACCAGGCCATTCCTATGATGCCATCTGCTGACTGCTTAGAGTGGGTACAAGATGGCCAGCCCCAGTTTGGCAGAAAGCTAACACGCAAAGGAGAGCGGGTCTTGATAGAGAAATACGGTGGCGCTGTTTGGCTGACTGAGATGGACCATCTAGGAGTTCCCTTCTACCAGGCCTATGTGGAGGGCACTGGGCGGTGCAAAGCCAAAGCTGCAGACCTTCTCCTCGGGCTTGGGGAGACTGTGGGTCTTGGTGAACGTCATTCAACCCCTGAGATGGTACAGGAGGCCCTCAGGCACCATGCAGTCCCAGAGCAGTCCTACAAATGGTACATCAACATGCGGCAAGTGAAACCACTGCACACCAGCGGATGGGGCATGGGGACGGAGCGCTACTTGTGTTGGCTGCTTCAGCATGATGACATCAGAGATATACATATCATTCCTAGGATGAAGGGAATGAAGTACATGCCCTGATCAAAAGTATTTAACATGTCTACAGACCATTAGATGTGATATACTTGTAATAATGGGGCAAAAGAGGTATATACATTATGGATTTTGACTATAGAATTGCTTCCCTACTTCTGATTTCGGGTCTTATAATCATCACCAGCGATATTCCCTGCATAGTCCATGCCTCGGGAAACCATACCACATTCCTTAATACTCAACCCTTGTACCCTTCAAAGTAAAATGTTTGTGAAAATGTAATGTTTTAGCCCTCTAAAACAAACTGGAGATATAATTGCAGAAAAGTTAAATTTGAGATTACAAGAAGTATCTCAGCATTTCTCACTTAAATGTAAGCATTCAAGAGTTGTTTTTTTTTTTTTGTTGGTCTGTCTTAGTGGTGAAGCTGTAGTATTGATGTAAGTGCAACTTGAGAATACACAACGTGTATGTACAAAATTGATACATCTTTCAAGCTATGTAAGGACAACATAGAGGATAAAATACCTTTACATCCTTAAATGTTGTAACATCATGTATGCAAGAACATTCTTTATATTGTTCCTCAATGTAAGGTTTTTGTTCAACTTCTATAATTTTTTTTTGTTTTTAATGGATTTTATGAAAGTCATGTAGTATTGCTTTTTTTTTAATAAATAGATTTGAAACAGCTATCAGGCACCATCTGGATGGATTAATGACAAGGTCAATGGGAACTGTTCTAGCATCTGATCACGCTCATCCCTTGGCACTGGGAGAAATATCACAGAACTGAAGTGTGTGTGCGTGTGTGTGTATGTGTGTGAGTGTGTGTGCGTGTGTGTGTGTGTGTGTGTGTGTTGGTGTGTGTGTGTGCGTGTGTGAGTGAGTGTGTGTGTGTGTGTGTGTATGTGAGTGTATGTGAGTGAGTGCATCAAGCGTGTGCCACCAGATTTCAACAACAACATGATTATTTTACAATACATGAATAAATTAAAGATGAACTGAATGCTTCTTGAATTTCTTTTTTTTTTACCTCCTCTCCTTGCTGTAATGATGTAGTGATGCTGGTCAGAGATGGAACTGGCTTGACATTTTCAATCAGAGAGGGGTGTGAAACATTTATTTTAGTTTCATTTGTTTTCTGATGTTGTGCTACCTTTTAAAATGAGAACAGACCCAAGTGGTCAATGTTAGTCAACAACATGTCACTCTTGCATACCTGAACAATAAGCTAAAACTGGCTGAACTCTGCATTAATCTGAAAAGTTGTGTTACGAGTACGACCAGGGGCGTAGCCATCATTTCAGAAGTGAGGGGGACAAATTGTTCTGAGGTCTATTGAGTGATTTATCATCCCCTTGCATTCAATTGCACCTCTCCTTAGTGGCTAAAGAACCACACAACTACAAACAGCACAGCACCAGGGGACCGACTTTAGTTCTTTAGAATTATATACTATCAAAATCTAAAGTCAAAATCTAAAATCTAAAGCTGAGTTGACACAGAATGACTCTCTAACATCTACAGGGTAAGTAGCCAGATAATAAATGTGCGAAGCAACATTTATAAATAGAATTAAGAATAGTAGTGGTGACATAGCTGTGGAAATTAATCGCAAAGTCACTTTTATGCTATCTGTATTTTTTCTCAGCTAGTTATATTCTCTTCTCACCTGTGACCCTGCATGATCATCCTTGCTGGCCTCTGGTCCACTTTCTCCTCCCTGACGCTGCTCTTTCTATTATATAAAGATTAAAAAATAATGTGCAAAACAATAGTGAGCACAAGTTCTGTGCAGAAATTAAGGAGGAGTGGGTATATTTCTAGGTGGTAGAGTAGCCAAAAATTGTAGTCAAGTAAGAGGGTTGTTACTTTAGAATAATATTGCTCAAGTAAAAGTAAAACGTATTAAATGTAAAGGAGTGAATGTAACTACTTACTACCACCGCACCTATAGCGACTCAACATAACTAACAGTTAACAAACTTAACTTGATAGGCCTATATTGACATGTATTAATTAGACATCATTGAGCTAAACATTATCTACATGCAACAGAAATACTCAACTTACATGCTTTGTTTGGAAAAACAGTAAGGTTTTTTGCCTCTTGGCTGCTAGTTTGCTGAACATGGTGAACAAGATCTGAATCAATGTCTGTGTGATTGAAATCAACACGACAGCGGTGTTTGCCGCCTGCTCATGGTGCGTTCGACGGCGGCTCGGAAAAACGCGTTTCCACGTGTTAAAATGAATTGAAGGGTTGTAATGGCTGTAAAAAGTGCGGGGGACAGAGGGCACAGATACTGGAAGTGCGGGGGACATGTCCCCCGCGTACCCCGCTTCCGCTACGCCCATGAGTACGACCAACACTTACATTACAGTAACTTCAGATCATTAATGTCTTTCTTGATGCATCTTAAAAGATGATCGTTTTATTGATTTTGCATAAAATATAATGTTCTGAGTCAAAGTTTTCCAGTATACAAGAATACCACACACACATTTGCTCTCATGCCAAATCCAGGGTGGGGTTCTGGTCCAAAATGTCCCAACATTTTCAATAAATGAAAGGTGAGAAATGCTCATAATAATAAATGTTTAAAAATGTTGTTATAAAATGGTCAGTGAACTACTGAAAGCGGCCAAGCAGCATGTGTCCTTTAACCTCATAAAGAATTTAACATGATCTGAAGATGTCACTCTCCCAAAACACATCAAATATCTTCAAGTTAAAGTTGCAAAGGCTCCCATAATCCCTGAAATCCAACTTTTGCCGGTTGTGTCATCTCTTCTATCAAATATTGTCATGATATTTGATAGAGAATGTTGTGAATAAAATCAAACAGCAAGTCTAAGAAGACAAGTTTAAACTGCTCGGGCCTTTGATTTGCACAAGCCATTTGATATAAAATGAATGCCATAAGAGCCACAACTGAAAATAAGTAATATTCTATGTCTATCCACTGATATGTATCAGACTACACTATCATTATATTAACTATTGAACCATTCAACATTTGTCCTGTAAACCATTAACATTATTGGCATAGTGAAGTTGTAAGTTCAAGCAGAAACCACCCTGTTGTAATTATAATGCTTTCCAATAGGATATAATACATATTTCAGTTAAACCATGAATAACACGCAGAAATAAGTATTTTTTTTCATCCAGCATTCACGATCTGATTTTATGTTGATTGATAGATAGCAAGTTACCCCAATTTCAGAAAAAAAAGTAAATGATTATTAACATTACATTACGCAAAACCGAACCCAGAATTGGAGAACCGATAGTTAGAATCGAAATAGTATAAAAGTAAAACTATACTTAATGAAGTATATAAAAGCATAAAATGAGTGACTACAAACGTGTTGTAATACAATGATAATAACCCGGATGTACTGTGTGAGTGCTTAACTATTTGTTTCCGGATGTCACTGTCGAGTGTGACCCCCGGCTGAAGCAGAGCCCTGTCTCTGTCCGAAGACATCATCTTTGGACTGATTTCTGAAACGTAGGTTTGCGCTTGCTTTTGCTGTGTGCACGTGTGCTTTTGTTTCCCCGAAATCATCCGCACTTCTGAACGTGTTTCTTGTCAATAAGGCTGGCTAACGGTAAGGTCGGCGCTTTCGTACTAGCCTAGCTACTTAGCGTGTTAAGCTAACATGCTAATCAAGAGTGAGCGAATGTGTGACTTTCCCTTGAGCCAGCCATTTTCTAGACACAAATGAGCCTCGGTAGATTACATTAGCATTATATTACAGCCGGAAGAGGCAGCGGCCACATAACACTCGTTGGAGACAAGGGAGACGGTTAGCCACGATGTTAAGCTAAGATGTCACATTTGGACTGTTGCTGTCCTCAGCGAACCACCCGAGCTCCTGTGGTCGGTGGGAGCTGGCACACCACCTGAGAAGCAGGACTGTTGTTGAGTGTGAACCATTCGTGCCACCCAACAGACCAAAAATAAACAGGCACAAAGGAGCAGGTAGTTTTGACCTCAGGTGTAAAGGTGCTCAAATATAATGTATTCCCTCTGATATACAAGGCAGAGAAGGTTTGAACCAAACATTTGCTGCATTAGTCTTGGATGAACTGTGAGATAATGTTTCGCTCTATGTATCCCCAATTTGATTTATAAGATTTATAACATGAACTATTTAGATTAAGAATCTCTAAAGCAGCAAACCTACTCTGATTTCACTTTCACTCATTCATTCACCTTCTTCCAGTTACACCCTTCAGTGATCATGCATCCAGCATCATGAGTATAACTGTTGGCGTATATGACCTTTCTAATTTTATAGATTGCTGTGTCATCCTATCAACTCATTGCACTAAACAAAACAATGATGCAATTTAGCTCATCGGTTCCTTGCTCTCATGACTCCTGCTCTCCTTTTCCCAGGTGCCAGGGTGTCCCCCCTCTCAATGTGTGGTCCCTGATGGGCGGCTGGTCTCGCAGTGCCGTGCTGGAGCTGTACCGGGCGCTGCTCCGTGCAGGGCGTCACCTACAGTACACCGACCGCAATTACTATCGTCGTGCCGTGGCTCGCGAGTTTCGCCGCTGTCAAGCACTGACTATACCCGAAGATAAGGAGGACGCATTGAAAAGGGGCCAGTTCTTCCTCAACAGCCGATTGGGTGGTCTTATGTAGGGGGAAGGGGTGGTCATCTGGAGGTGGGTTAAAGGTCATCAGGAGGTGTATCTCCCAGGTGGGTTTGCAAATAAGAAAATACTCTTATGTCAGCAGTGAAATGTTTTGATCTTGTGGGGGGATGATGGACAGTTTGCGTTTTGTAGGATAAGGCAAAGATTGCAGGTCATTGGTGTGGTCATCATGTTGGGTGTGGCTACTCAAAGACTTTCCTTCGGTATCCAATCAGACTGTTTGTGTCCCTGTCCTCTTCTTGCCAGTGTCCTTCCATCACACTCTTATTTCTTTATCTCCTTTGTGTACAGTAATAGGATGGCGGGGGTGAATGGAGACCGTAAAGGGAAGAAAGATGATAATGGGATTGGCACAGCCATTGACTTCATGCTTTCCAATGCCAAGCTTGTGCTGGGAGTGGGAGGAGCAGCAATGCTTGGCATTGCAACACTTGCTGTCAAAAGGGTAAGTTTGCAGCGATTTAACTCTAATGCTTCATCACATTTTCTCCATAGCCTTCCACTCCCATGCATGATGAAGGCGGAAAAACATAAGCATCCACACCAACGTGAAACAATTCCTTGTTGTGCAGATGTATGACCGTGCCATAAGTGCTCCCACCAGCCCCACTAATATGGAGCAGACAGGAAAGAGGAGCTGGGAGGAGCCTGCCTGGATGGGCTCGTCCCCACGGGTACTAAACCATGGCATGAAGTCCACAGTTAGCAGGTCTCTCCAGTCTCTTCCCACTTCCTCACATTCTTTTGAACCAGGTGAGGAAAAGTGCCATTTAAAAGTCACTTCCTTAAATGTTTTTCGTTTTGTATTATGTGATTTGGACCACCCTTTTTTTTGGTTTAGACTTTCAGCCAGCTGTCATTTTATCTGTTGACAGACAGCCTATTTGGAGGATTCTTGCTCTTCCTTTACAGTGGGTGTTGGCTCTCGGTATTGCAGTAGTTAGCCAGCTGTTTTTATATTAGTTTGTTATGATGTAGCTCGTTCTTTTAGTGTTTTCATTCCTCACACTGTAGATACCCCTTGAGTCAGTATTTGTAGATTCATATTTTGAAAGCAACCCATGCCTCTCCTGTCTTTTTCAACTATGCTATGTCCCTGTCAAAAGTAATTATTTGAAATGGTGAAGGTTCTCCTGCATCTATGCAACAACTTTTTGCACAAATGTGTATTTTAACTTTCGATTGCTTCTGTTCTCCTCAGACTGTCTGCGGAGGGCTGTGGGTCGGGCTGCTGTGGGAGGCAGCGGTGCAACTCAGTCAGACCTGCAGCGGGCCCGGATGCGTCTCTCCCTGCAGGAAAATCTGTGGGAGTTCTACCAAAATAATGTAGACATCCCTACTGAGGAGCAGGCTGTGGCAAGGAGGGCAGCGCTGGACATCTGTGCCGAACTCCGAGTTTTCCTTCATGCCAAACTGCCTGACATGCCACTCAGAGAGATGTACCTGAGTGGCAGTCTGTATGATGACCTGCAGGTAAGAGATTACTTGCATTTGGTCCCACTTTTTGGTCGAGTTTAAATTTGACCTCAAAGCTGAATTTTCATCTTTTCATCTCTCTTTCCATCACATTTAGTTATGATATATATTGTGACAATATTTGGTCTGTAAAAGTTAAGAGCCTGCAATGCTTTTTAAAGTTTTATGCCCTTCTTCAATCTTTTAGGTGGTGACAGCAGACCATGCCCAGCTCATGGTGCCTCTTATCCTGGAGAAGAACCTGTGGTCCTCTGTCCCCGGGGAGGACACCATCATGAATGTCCCAGGTTTCTGGCTCGTTCGCAGGGAGAATTTGGAGTATTTTCCACGGAACAGCAGCTACTGGGACCGCTGCATGGTCGGAGGCTACCTCTCCCCTAAATCAGTCCTCGAGGTCTTTGACAAGCTTGTAGCCGGCTCTATCAACTGGCCAGCTATAGGTAGTGTCCTTGATTACATCATTCGTCCTGTGGTTCCCTCAGAAACACTGACCCTGGAGGTGCAGTACGAGACGGACCGGAAACTGTACGTGGACTTCCTACCATTACTTGTGATGGACGACGGGACCTCGCTGATCGCTAAACCACATCGACTTGCTGCAGAGCGCCATGAAAACCTGTGGCGACAGAGCTTCCGTGTGGCCGAGACGGCACGACTCAGGGCCCTGGACCAAGAGGACGGAGGCTGTCGATGCGCCTGCCTAAAGCTGGCAAAGGCCGTGTGCAAGCTCAACCCTGCCCTAAACCGGCTCAATGCCAGCCAGCTCACCAACGCCATCTTGTTGCTGTGTGAAAAAGAAGGCGACTGGACCCAGGAAGCACTGGCCGACCGGTTCCTACAGCTGCTACGGGTGTTAGTGGGACACCTAGAGGCCGGGAGGCTGCCGTGTGCCCTCAGCCCTAAAGTTAACTTATTCTGTGAGCTGACTGAACAAGAAGTGGACGAGCTCGGCTATACGCTGTACTGCGCCCTCTCAGATCCTGAGGGGCTATTGAGAACTGCTGTGGCACAGCCGCCCCATCCATGACAATGTCAATGTAGCATCGAAATGTCAACAATTGTTTTGTGGTCGCTAGTGACCTTGAACCATAAAAAAACTGCATGGAATAATCCTCTCTCCGGCAACACTTGTCCTCTTCAGTCTTAAATGCCATCAATGAGAAAATGTGACTCGCAATCTGTAGCGGTCTTGACACGAAAGCTCTAAGTGGCGTGATCAAGAATATCCTATTTATTCTCAGATGAAAGTGAAGTCCCATTGGAGTTCATTGCTCTCACTAAAGCCATTGTATTAATTAAGTTAAGAGTAGACATGCTGAAGGACATAATATATTGAGATGGAAGTACTGCACTCATGCTTTGGTTGATCCATATCATAATGTATGTGTTGTTGGACAGGTTTGGGAGGACGGTGCAGTTAAATGTTGTTTTGAGATGGGTCCAAGCCACTGTGTCGCAGGATAGATTGTAATGTTGATTGTGTTCTTGCCAAACCAAAAGCTAATAAATTGTTGATCAGCCTAAAGTGACAAAACTAGCCACCTTCTCATCCTCCTTTTTGTTATCGCATATAATACCAAATGCTGCTGTTGTTTTTGATAGAGTTCACCTTGGAATCAAGGTGTTGTAGGAACTTCATTAATACTGTGGCTTCCTCCCATGTTCCCAGGGATCTGTGAAAACAAACATTAGGCTGTGATTGGACTGTGTGCAGCTTGCATGTGTTATCTATCTAATCTAGAAATCAAACTGGTTAATATACAAAGAGTTATATGTCGTCTATTTCAACTATTAATTGGAAATTAATTTAAATATACATCCACAAATAGAAAAATAGAAATGTGAAATTTCTTTCACTTGTTGGTGATCATGGAATTTGAATACAGCGCTGCCATTTTCTCTTCTCTTCTAGTGAGCACGGAAAACATTTCCATGTGACTCTGTCTAATACAGAGCTGCTCATTGTTTGTTATGAAAAGGAGGATTCTTCCTCAGTCTCCCATTTGGTGAACATGTCAGATATGCTTTATTATCTCATTTCGCCACCTCCTTCCTAGGTTATTTTATCATTGTCAAAATATTATGGAAGTTGGTCAGAAGTGTCTCAGTGGGACAGTTTGAAAGTGCTTTGTCTACTGGTTTTTAGTTTAACTTTGTCTACTGTTTCAGCTACAGTCTCTGCAGTTTGAGAAGTCCGTTACCAACAACACACCGCTGTAAACATGGTACTTACGGTTGTCATCTGGTGCATTAGTTTCAGTATTAACTTCCTGCTCCAGCACGGAGCCTGTTTCCTCTGTAGTCTGTGCACGTTTAAAGTTAATGTACTCCGTCTGTCTAGAGTACGTAGCCAGACATGGATTAGTGCAGTGAGCGAGGCCATGTAACACAGTACATGTTACTGACTCTGTACATGAAGTGTTTGGCACCAACAGCAACACTACTCGCAGGCTGTCATGTCTACATGTGTATTAATAGATTACAGACACTAATCTAATTTAGATCATGATCTGATTGAAAGGGATCCGCCCACAGACGGATCCTCGGTTATATAAAAGCAGCTTTTATCACTGTGGTTTCTGTGCTAGATTAGCCTGCTGCTCTGTGCAGGTGACAGTAGGTGGAGTCACTGCAACAATAGCTGTCTGACTGTCAAGTGGAGTTGGTCTCTCTTTAAATGACAACCCAAAACGTGTCCAATATAATCACATGGTAGCTTTTTGTTTTCACTTTTAGCCTTAGAATGGAAAAAGGCAAAGCAGTGATGTGGAGCGTCCCCTCAGTCCCCAGTCTACTGGTTTTATAGTGTACAGAATGGAAGGATTTACATCATTTAGAATTCCATTCAGTTAAACAATAATCATACCGACAATAACGGAGAAACAGGTTAATATTTTTATATTTATTGTACATTTGTAACCAAAAAAAGCTGATTATTTATTTGCATTCAACATGTAAAGTACCACTTTTTGTGCTTCTTTAAGTGCTTTGTTCTGGATGTACTCATATAAAGTGAATCCACAGTCACTCCGTTTGCGTCTTGCTATGAAGACCTAGTGTATGCTGCAGATGACTGTCACTGTGCCACATTTGTAATGTTATTGTAAAGCAAATACCTAAAGTAGATCACTACCTCTACCTTGTGGAGTTCATACTAGCCATACTTGTTGCATGCAGTTTGTTTTTTTTCTTTTAGTTCAGCTCTGGAGTTGAACATTGCAGCAATTTGTATACTACATTAAATGTTACAAATGGTATTCTGCAGGTTTATGTTTGTTTTTTCTTCCAAAGGATGTAGCGATTTAAAGTTGTACACTCTTTGGAGTGAAGGTCACAATTTAAAAAACCATCAATTAAAAACATTTTACAAAACATTTGTTACTAAAATTCACATTGCTGAGATACCTTCAGTGTACAAAAGCAGCTCCAATTGTATAACAATGAACGGAAAATGTCAAGAATTAAACCAAATTTCATCCCAAATTTTTTATTTCATTTGACCCCCCCACCAATCATGTACATTTAAAGAAATGACAGAACACAAATCAAAATGCATAGGTCTGATTGAAGCCTTCCATATCAAAGATGAAAAGCAGCTTCAAAGACAAGTTCAAGAAACCAAGTAAAATGGTTTCTTTGTTCAGTGGCACAAAACATCACACAAAGGCAGTTAATGTAACATTCAAACTTCACCAGCAATCAGTCAGTCTCATGTAAACTTCATTATTCTAAGCAGATGTGAGATATTTATGAGAACGCCAGGTATTGCAGTGATAAACAACAACCATTCAATACTTCTGATTGCTGCAAATTAAATAACACTGATGATTAAATGTAGCTTTGCTTGGTGCGACCCTGAAAGTCAAACAACCGCTTAAAATGAGAAGTTAAACCTGTAACAGTGTTCAGTTAACTACTTGGCGGGGGCAAACCCCACACGATCGGTGCTCCTGTCAAACACGGTGTAGTACTTCCCGATGAATACATCTCCCAGGATCCACAGGGGCCCGGCCGGAGGCGGGATATCCATGGCCATGAAGCCCGATAGACAGATCGATTGACCCATCTGAGACTCCTGCATCAAAAAGGAGAAAGTCAGCCAAAATAGGTTTTCAATTTTGCAAAGATACTTTAAAATAACATTTAAAGGTTGGGGATGGAAATCTACAGCAGTTATCAAATCCTGTGAATGTGCTTTAATGCGTCCAAGTACTTGTTGATGGCTCTCAGCCCCAAACCCAATGTGTTCCTGCTGAACTCTATAAAAACGGTTCACAAACGAATGTGACTCAAGCAGGGAGAAATAGTATTTGCTCCCGACAACTTTGTGCGCTAGCATTTACAAAACCAGGATAGCACTTGTGGAATTGACTCAATAAACTACAACGCCCATGTTCATCAATTAAGGGACATACCACACAGTGCAATGGTGCGACTCATTTGTCCGCTCTTTAATACAATAACAATGGAGCTCTTTGGCATGGACAAACAAGCAACATTTAAGTTTCTGCTACATAAACAAACATGTTCTAAAAAGGAACAATGCATTGTGGGAGTTGGTTCTTTAATGGGATTTGTTTATAAGAAAAATCTAATATTATTCACTTAAGGTAGGGTTTATTGCAAGGCTATTGTATTGGACTGCTTTATATTCTGGATACAGTAGTATCGAACAAAACGTGCACATTTATTTACCACCTTTTAATTTGTTTACTGGCAATGACAAAATTAAATGTCATCCATCCGACATGATCGTCTACCTTTAAGATATAATCCTCTCCAGTCAGGTTTAACATCTTTCCTCCGATGTTGAAGGAGATGACGGGCAGAGATGGGATCCTCTTACAGTCCATCCAGTACTAGAGAAGACGAAAACAAAAGTGAGCAAGTGAAGGTTTTTAAAGTCACACCTGGGATACAAGATTGCAACCAAGGCATTAGGTTTTCTTGTCAAATTTGTTTTACACGTTTCAGTTCTACCTCTCCCATCAGCAGGGGCAGAGCTCCGATGGCCTTCTGCAGCGCTCGGACTTCCTCCACAGGACCTACGATCAGAGACGTTCCCGTGTCCACGATAGCCTGGCAACCGGCTTTGCAGAGAGTCAGCTGGTTGCCAACATCGACTCTGCAGGGCCGGTTAGAGGGAGCAGCAGCAGCAGGGTGGGGCGGAGAGACGAGAGGTACCAGTTTATTTCCAACACATGCTTAGAAATATGTTGTCGTGCAGCCTTTAAGGCCAAGAGAACACTCATTTAAAACATTATAATTATACCATATCCAAAAGACATGTATCAGGCATGCACATCCGTTATGACTGCGGCAGAAATGTTTTAACATTGAGGAGTGTATAATTTTGTTCATTGTCATGGTTTGGAGTCCTTCACACGTGGCATGCATTATGTGAGGAGGCTCCGAGTGTCTGGAGGTAAACATGGTACATGAGGACCTTTTGAATGTTCCCAAACCTGTCTGTGGCCATGCATACATGCTGTATGGAGATCTTCCATGACATCAGATTTTTGTTGTAATAAATCACATGGTCAGGTCAGGACAAGTGAGGCTCGTCGAGAACGGAACAGAAAGTTCTGTGTAACAATGAAGCCACACAAAGTACTTCCTCACCCGCTCATCCCGATCTGCCAGTAGGCCTTCCGTGTCACATTGACATAGTGCAGGTCTCCTGTGTAGTACTGGGGGTCTGTCCCACCTAGCATCAGCTCTCCTCCTACTGCTGCTTTTGGGTCTCTACCAGACACGATGGACAAAAGTGTTAACAACTCCTTCCACATCAGTGAAAACCCTTCAGTTGTTGATGTAATAGCCCGCAGTAGGAGTAGAAAAAGTCACCACAAAGTCTCTTGGATTCTCTGGCTGGCTGATTAGAATAACATTAATATAAGTCATGCTTCCTCTGTCAGACACCAACCTGCTTATGTAGAAAGAGAAAATGTTCTGGGGCAGCAGTTTGGCGGCCATGGCCGTGTCAAACACCGGGGTGACACTAGCTACCGATATGGAGGGGTAGGCCATGCCCAGGACCCCATCGAACCGGGCCACTGCAAATGTGATGCCAGGCTGCTTCACTGCTTCACCAAACTGCTGGCCGGGAACAGGCAGGCCTCCAACCTGCAAGCAGGAGACAGGGAATAGACAGGAAGAGAAAAAAAAGTCTTAATGAAATGATAGGATTGGCGTGACCACCGAAACTGAGGAATGCAGTTAAACAGAAGGTCTATGTGAATGAGCGAGGGAATGTGAGAGTGTTTCTTAAACTCACAGAGACCGTGTCTCCGCTGATGTAGCCAGACAAGCTGCCTCTTCCGTACCTGATGGAGAACTCTGTGCCATTCTTAACGAATGTGCTGGACTTCTTAGAGTTATAACGATGATGAAGCCCTAATTAAAAATGACAATGTAGAGATTTCATGGATTTAGGAATCAAAATTTCGATGATTATACAACCATTAAACTGAGCCAGATGGATGGCTCAGGCTCCCTGGAATCTGAGTGGCCAACCCCGGTGCTTCCCCTACGTCAGTCAGATGATGATTGGTAGTAGGATTGTTAGTATCTGAACTTTGGTATGAAGTGACAGTCTAGTTGGAAAAAAAAAAATCACACTACAAAGAGCTGTAAAATAACTGCAGAGACACAAAAACACAATAGTTTTGTGTCTCTTTCAGTCTAGGGGTGTTGTTCCTATGGATGTTAATGTTTAGGGGCTCATAATATCCATGGCTGTGGGCTATTTAGGGTTAGAAATTGCAGTTATTTAATGTTTAAAGTTTTTTATTTGACATTTATATATTATACTCCATAAATTATGTAACTATTAATAATGTCGTTTTTTTATTATATGAATTAGGGCTTTAAATGCAAGTCCCCCCCCCCCCCCCCCCCTTCAAAAGTTTCTTGACACCTGAACAGATCTGATGGTAAATTAAAGTGATTTACCGTCATTGACTTTCATATAGTTAAGAGACAGTCTGGCCAGAAGCTAAAGGTTTGGTTTTACATCATTCTTTAAATAGGACACAGGGAAATTCTGTTGTTCCTCTTTTGAACTTCTGTGCACTGTATGTTGTAATGTTATACATTGTATTGTACTGGGACTACATTTATGCCAGAATGCCAACTTGTACAGGTATTTTACTTCCTGTGTTCCACCGTTACCAAGCAGTTCATGGAAATGACACTGAAGGAGTCAAAACAGCTTTAAGACACGGCTGAATTATTGCATGAGTACGTAATGGTACGAAGCAAACTGTAAAAGGAATATTAAGAAGTGTGATATTTAGTCACTTATTGCTGGGTAAATACAACAACCGTCTTCCAGGAAGGCAAGAGCTGCCCACACAGAGCACAGATGGATGAGTCACTCACAGCAGGCCACGTCCAAGAATGAGCAGTGAATAGAGGGCACCCAGAGGTTGGAGGAGCCGGTGTCAAACAGCACGGTGAAGTCCTGTGGAGGGGTGCCGATGCTGATCCTCCCATAGTACTGGGCCTGAGAGACAATTAATAATAATAAAAATTGCACCGTCTGCTACATTAAACTCATTGAAGTTACAGAAACAAAATGATTCCATGTCAACTTTATGACAAGGGGAAAAACAATAACATATAATGGGGTGCGCAAATTGTATATTTACTTCATAATTGTCTCCTGTTTCTCACTGTTTGGTGTAGCTACACACTCTGGGATCAAATGAAGAAGTCTGATATCAGACTTCTTGTACATTTGAAGTTAAACGAAGCTGGCTCCCTCTAATAAAGCTACACTCAAAACACCATCTGTTTGGTGGCGTGAATGCCATTCTGGCTTTAAGTGAAGTGTTCCGTCATACACACATCCATAAAGTTGGTCAGCCTCTCGACGGGCACTTTGGGGGAGGGAGAGCTGTCCGCCGCTCCGCTGCTCCTCGCCAGAGCCCGAAGCTCCTCCAGAGACATCCCGTTGTCGCTCATCAGGCGGCGCAGGCTCCTGGTTTTATGGAGGGGAACTCTGCAATCATGCATTATTGAATTAAATGTCACGAGGGGGGGAAAAGATCGCATCCGGTACATGTCGCTGTCGGTTACCTTCATGCACATTTGAAGCAAACTGTTGTGCTCACGTAATGTTTTGTGCGGTGGTGCAATTTTTACTGCAGGTAAATACCTGACCTTAATTGGAAACACGTGGAGCGAAAGTTACAAATCAAGGGAATGTGTGCGCGTGCACGCGTTATCACTCGTTGCACTCACCAAGCCAACTTGTCTGTTGGCAGGAAGTGATAGAGGTTGACATGTACTGTAGAAGAGTGATTTACCTGATGATGGCGGCGCTTTGTGTTATCAGCAGCGCCGCGAGGACACAAAACATGTCGAGCCGCGTCATCTCCGTCCTCGTGGCAATATCAAACAATAACTCGTGTCCCGTTTCCGATGCTAACGAGCGCACAACCACACGGACCGCTACTCCAACTGACGCACACAGCTAAGTGAAGGGTCGCTTCGGCAATGTCCGTGTTTACTCGGAGCGCTCTGTCATCCGGCTCAGTGATTGGAGGAGGCGGGCAAATCAGTAAGGCGTTGTGATTGGTGGAAGAGCATGGCCGTCCAATCGGTGTCCAGGGTCACGAGTTGACCGAATTGATTGATAAGGCACGTACTGGCACATTGTGTTAATGTTTGAAACCGCAGCTGAGAAAAGTTTCATATCATATGTTCTATAAACCGGACCACAGAAACTGAAACCTACAGATAAGGAAGTATGTTTTTCAGTTTCATCAACACTTGCACTATTGCATCTGGGAAGCCTAATGAAAGACAATGCCACCCCTGCTGATGATTATTTTTTTTTTTAAAGATTTAGGAATACAGTTCCATTAAATGTGGGGCCTGGGATTAACAGATACGGACACTTTGAATATCAAGGAATACGCTTCATAAACACTGGATCCTACACTTCTCACAGTGCAACCCAGTAGCATCGTTTGTTAGACTGTAGGCAGAGTGAAGCCAGGGCTGAAGTGCCTTAAACTCGCATTCTCTCAACGCGCCATCAGGAGGCGACTCCTCTGTTTGCAAAAATGGTTGCAAATATCTGAATGATTTAGATATTTGCGTTCTCACATACATACGACTCCATAATGTCTAGATGAGTTCAGGGGTGTCCTGTTTGAAAGGGGTTCTTGTGAAATTTAGCAGTGCTTAGTAAGATTGTGCTCCCTTTGGACAGAGCCAGGCTACCTTTTGACCCTTTCCGGTCTTTACCAGTCAACAATTTCAACATTTACCAGACAAATATACGAGTGGTAACAATATTTTTCTAAATGTTGAACTATTGTTTAAAGATCAGAAAATATGTTATGGGCTAGATTAACTTTCTCATTCACTCTGTGGTAACATACATCATTATGAATGATGATAGAAGGGCCAACGCATGACACAGCCTGAAAGCATTCATAGACAAGATCACAAAACAGACACTCCCCCGGCCTGTTGAACAAGTTTCAGATGGAATTCCCAAGACAGAAAACACAAACACTGCGACAGGACTGAAAAATCGACACACACAAAACGTCCAGCTTCATCAATCAGACTTCCAACGGATAAGAAAAGCTGGTCCCCCACAAGGTAAACCTTTAAACCTTAGGGTTAAGACTTGGTCAAGGTTAGAGTTAGTTTGGAGTGAAGGTCGGCATGTATGTTAGGGTAAACCTCCAGGTAATAATTGTGAATCAATTTTAAAATGCTCATATCAGACGATGGAAAGTTTGTGTGTGTGAATGACATGTTGACATATTTATGCGGTCTTTCCACTTGTTTATGTTTTTCAAAAAGATGATCTACCCACACATTTTCTCTCCCTGCTGTGACGCTGCAGAGGAATCACACCTTTTGTGATGACAGAGAGAGACGCATCTATGGCATCTGTGTCCTGACGAGAGCAAAGTAAAGGCATGGGAGGATCGCTGAGCCCGTTCTCTCTGGATCCATAACTAAAGGATCAAACAGAGGGGTGAAATAAACAGGACTGATAACCGATAAAGTGGAACATGATGGTAAGAATCTACTTTTCTGTTGTATATAAATAGTCTTTACTGTATGTTTGAGAAAAGAGTTGGACCGAAAAGTAAACAGGCTCTAATTTACAAGGGTGTATCAGGTTTTACCTTGCTTCGCCCTCCACTCTGAGATTCAGAAACATACCGTGGTGCTTACTCACTGAAGCTGAATGCAGTGGTGGATTGTAACTCAGTACATTTACTCAAGTTCTGTACTGAAGTACAACTCTGAACTTGAACTTGAATCATGAACTTGAATATTTCCATTTTGGGAGCCACTATTGTGCTTTTTACTTTGTTACTTTGCATGTGCATATTTCTATATGCAAAGTATAGATGAATTCATAAATTCTGATGTATTTTTTAAGAATTACCTCAGTGTATAAATTAGCCCCGTCTTCACCAGCTGCAATACTAATGTTGCTAATACTTTTGTATTTTTACTTTATTAAAATGTATTAAAAAAAATTCTCCAGGCGAGGCAACGTCACAAACAAGACACTAGTGTCTCTCAGGGCCAAACACAATGTTCTTACCTTTCACCTAGACATAATACAGATGCTGTGGCAGCTTCCTCAATATAACTTAGGCTTTTATGCTTAGGAGGGACAGGAGGCAGAATCGGGGTTGGCACTGCACTGTTGAGTTCGTAGCTGTTGCACTGCCTAAAAGCTTGATTCTCATGACGATCATCGGGCATCAATACATATTTCTGCATAAGACACCTACTATCTCCAGAGGTCTCCTTGCTTCGACTCATACATATTTCCATAACTTATTGGATATTTGATATGAGGCTCTGTACATTAAGGGGTTACACAATCAATTAGCCAGTAAGATCTTGGCCCGAGCAGTGAAACATTAGCTCAAATTAAAATAGCAGATATACAGTCTATTCTTCAAGAGAAGGACAACACAATGATGCAGTGCATGTGTAGTAGTTTTAAAGCAATGATTGGTTGTTTGGTGGTCTTTGATCTCAATAGTTTTAATACGAGACACTTAATTTCTGTCATTATTAAACTCCATAGCCGCCCACACCCCCCAGGACAAAGTCCCCGATGAAGTCCACCATCACCAGCTCCTATGAAGCTGCACAGTCGGCCTACGAAGTCCCGGATGCAGTAATGGTAAACACGAGTTCCTGTTCACAGTTGTCTATCTGAATGCAATAATAGCTGTGTATGAACTTTAATATTTCCATTTTATGCTACACTATACATTTTGGAAGACACTATTGTTACTGTTACTTTGCATGTGCATATTTCTATATGCAAAATATAAATTAATTAATAAATTCTGTTTTTTAAGAATTAACATAC
Organism: Eutrigla gurnardus; assembly: GCF_963514095.1. Lineage (NCBI taxonomy): Eukaryota > Metazoa > Chordata > Actinopteri > Perciformes > Triglidae > Eutrigla > Eutrigla gurnardus. The sequence goes on along the minus strand of NC_139931.1, from coordinate 14,280,612 downwards.
CTGAGTGTATAAATTAGCCCCACCTTCACCAGCTGCAATACTAATGTTGCTAATACTTTTGTATATTTACTTACTAGTAAAATTTTACATCCAGCTCTTTTATTTGTATTTTTACATCGTGGTATTGTTACTTTGACATCTTTCCAAGAGCGGTTGCATGTTCCACAAATTAACTATTGTAATTTTCTCTATACCTGATTCCCTCAGTGTAATATTAATACATGCAATTTTATAAATAGGTTCACATTTAATCTGAGTTATTAAGTGCATTGTTTCTCCAGGCGAGGCAACGTCACAAACAAGACACTAGTGTGCCTCTCAGGGCCGAACACAAAGTTGTTTGTTGGTCTTTGATCTCAATAATTTCTGTCATTATTAAACTCCACAGCCGCCCAAACCCCCCAGGGCAAAGTCCCGGATGAAGTCCACCATCACCAGCTCCTATGGAGTCGCACAGTCGGCCTACGAAGTCCCGGATGCAGTAATGGTAAACACGAGTTCCTGTTCACAATTTTTTTTTTGCTGTGTAGGCAGTATTTACAGGTTGGAAGTTTAGTGTCATTGAGAGTGGTGTCAACATAGAAATCCTACTTGAGCTTGATCTTCTTGGTGTAGACCTGTAGACTATTGTGGTTATTGAACTATGTTCTCATGCATTACTCGAAGTGTTGATCCACTTATTTTTGTTTTCTGTCAGCTCGATCACACAGAAGAGAGCCAGCCAGAGGTTAAAGTCAAGCCGGTTCCTCTTCCCAGGTCTAAATTACAACCAAAGTCCCAGAGTCACAACAACACTGTTGACTCAACTAGTGATCCTACCAGTACGGTGGTGAGTGGTGATTTTGTCTCGAAGATTAACTTGTGTATTAATTAGCATGCATTTATTCTTTGCACATTTTCTGTCGTCAGAGTTCCCAAATCAGTGAATATCCTGTGGAATATAAGAAGCCTCACCCTGTTCGTCCACCTCCCAGACCACCAGTGAGCAAATGTATGATCTCCAGTCCAGCCACAGTCGACATAAGCAATCAGGATATGACTTCTCTTTGTGAGCCAACTGTGAAGGTAAATTATATTTTAAACTGAATAAAGTGTTGAATGAGGCCTTCTCATTCAACACTATTGATGTTGAACTATTGCTGTAATATTGAAATTGAAATAATGACTTTTTAATTTTCTGACACAACCAAGCCCTTGATATGAGCAACCATTTAAAAAAAATATTTTATAAACATTGTGTGCGGTGATTCACTAAAGGGCCTTTCACACTGCATATTTGCTAGATTAGGTTAATGATGACTCTAAATGTCCTGTGTGAATGTGAATGTGCAGTGCAGTGTGAAAAGCCTAGAACTGATACAAGGTGCAACTAGAGACACTAGTGCTTACTTCCTCCTTCCTTCCTCTCTGCTAGTCTCCAGCTGTCACTACTGAGAGAATACAGTCTCCATCTACACTGCGGCCTGAGCGCCCCCCTCCTCCCTCCAACTATTACAGTGCTCGTTCCTCGTTGAGGATCAAACCTGAGGTAACATGTTTCACCTCATCACATACATGCACACACACTGTAGCCGCTATGCCTTAAGGTCAAATGACATTCTGCACTTCACTGTTCCTCGAGCTCGGACTGAATCGGGAAAAAAAGCATTCAGTTTTGCTGCCCCTTCTGCTTGGAATGCTCTCCAATCTGAACTGAGATTATCAGAACTTGTTTCATTGGAAACATTCCGCTCTATTTTAAGAAAACGTCAAAGGAAAACTTTTGAACAGTGCCTATGTTCTTAATCTGTTACTGTAAATATATCTTCTGCACTTTATTTGCCTATCGACTTGCACTTTAGTATTTGCTTATTCACTCGCACTTTAGTACTGAATATTTTAATGTTTTCATGTTTGTTTTTTGCTGCTTGTTTGTTGTTGTCTGTCTGTCCTGATTGTCATGACGTGTGCTGCTGCCTTTCTTGGCCAGTTCACCCTTGTGAAAGAGGTCTTGATCTCAATGGGTTTTTTATCTGGTTAAATAAAGGTTATAATAATAACTCTCCTTTGAGTTACCTGTCCCTGATTTAAAAACGTGAAATATGTTTGATTTTTTTCTTTCTGTTCTGGATAGAGCTGTGTTGATGAGAGTCAGCAATCCAGCAGCTCCTACCTGAGCGAAATGAAACAATCTCCAGCCTCACCAGCTGCCTGGGAAGAAGAGGCAAACCTCTTCGGGACTTGTAGTACAATGGTAAATTGCAAGCTAAAAGTTATGCATCGTGGACTCCATGTTTCCTGCGAGTCTGGGAAATGACTAACTATTCCAACTCAACAATCAACTGCATAATAATAATGGTTTGCCTGTCAGGCCACAGACAGCACAGACAGCACAGACGGGCCTGCAGTTCCACCCCGACTCAGGCAGTCGTCCGTCCTGTGCTCTGCCTCGCTGTGTGGAACCTCACCCACACAGGTATGAGAAATACTGCAGACTATAGGTCATGAATCACACTTGGCAAAACTTCAAAGACAGAGAGAAAAGGTGCAGAAAGATGTTTGTCATGCCCTCATGGAAAGTCAGTTGCGCAAGACTTCACTATTTTCTTTGTTGCATTTTACAGTCAGTCAGCAGGAAATGTAGATTTTGGCATGGCAGATCGGAATGCTGTTTGTGCTCTGAACAGAAAACCCGCAAGTTATTTCAAGAGAGAGTTTAAGAGTCTCCTGGATCTTTAAATGAGTCAAATACTCAGATTTGACACTCAAGAAAGAGTTTCACTTCAATCGTACAAACGAAGAGGGCAACAACAGAGTATCCTTTAGATTACTTAAAAAAGCCAAATGTTATATTAGTTCAGGAGAATGTGAATGTTTTGTGCGGCGCTGTTGCATACAAAGTATAAAAAGTATGCAACAGGCATCCTCCCCATCCTCTCCAACCTCCTCATCCTCCAACCTCCCCATACTCCCCATCCTCCCATCCTCCCATCCTCCCCATCCTCCCCATCCTCTCCAACCTCCCTATCCTCTCCAACCTCCCCATCCTCCCCACCCTCCTCATCCTCTCCAACCTCCTCATCCTCCAACCTCCCCATCCTCCCTATCCTCCCTATCCTCCAACCTCCCCATCCTCCCTATCCTCCCCATCCTCTCCAACCTCCCTATCCTCTCCAACCTCCCCATCCTCTCCAACCTCCTCATCCTCTCCAACCTCCTCATCCTCCAACCTCCCCATCCTCCCTATCCTCCCCATCCTCCAACCTCCCCATCCTCCAACCTCCCCATCCTCTCCAACCTCCTCATCCTCCAACCTCCCCATCCTCCCTATCCTCCCCATCCTCCAACCTCCCCATCCTCCCTATCCTCCCCATCCTCCAACCTCCCCATCCTCCCCATCCTCCAACCTCCCCATCCTCTCCAACCTCCTCATCCTCCAACCTCCCCATCCTCCCCATCCTCCAACCTCCCCATCCTCCCCATCCTCCCCAACCTCCCCAACCTCCCCAACTCCCCATCCTCTCCAACCTCCTCATCCTCCCCAACCTCCCCAACTCCCTATCCTCTCCAACCTCCCCATCCTCCCCATCCTCCCCATCCTCCCCATCCTCCCCATCCTCCCTATCCTCCCCAACTCCCCATCCTCCATATCCTCCCTATCCTCCCCACCCAAGTTCTTGTGAAGAAGGCACTACACCATTCACTTATTTATGGTATACTCTGGAGGAATTTTATTAATGTATCGTTGTGCAGTATATTTTTCTTTGTGTATTACAGACCAGACCACCGCCACCTTCATTCAACCCCCCTCCCCCACCCCCAGCAGGGAGGCCATCCGATACGGTGTACAGTGAGTTAGAGCACCGTCCCTACCTGGACGTTCTGCCAGAGGATGTAGATAAGATGGTGAGATGTAGATAAAGGCATAGATGTAGACAATGGTATCCTTTAATTCTATTCTGATCCATTACTCTATGTCCGTTTAACACTACCAGACAAAAGAGAAGCCAACTCTACGCCACCAGAGTGGCCACTTCTCTGCACAGACCACCGAGGACACAGAGGTGTGGCTTTTTTCATTTGAATAAGTTTGAGGAAGTTTCAGACATAAAATGTTTCGTCTCTCTGCGACAAGTCTTATGTCTTATCAAAAGTCTTACCAACAGAAAAAAAATAAAGCACAATTAATTAATAAAGAGTGATACTAAATAGAATAAAAAAGGTATATAAATAAAAACATAAAATATGTTGATTGTGTGATGGATTTCTGATAAGAAAATAACCTGTTTTCTGCAGGACATCAATGGGATGTTGAGATGGTTGAAAAAAGTGTCAAGTAAGTGCAACATTTTGTTTTCTAGAAGACTAGGGCCCTGATAAGATGGTGCCTTCTCTTTCAGTTTGCTGCATTATTTTTAAATGTTGCCAGGCAACCACAGTACTGTTTGCTACCAACAGCGTGATGTATGCTTGACACATCACATTGATCCCTTATACGCCATGCTGATTTCTCCTTGAGTTAATGGCATCAGCACATTTTTTTTTTATTATAGTGACTACCAATGTTTTCCTTAATTTAAAAATACATTTTGGATAAATAAATACATGCAAAACATGACCTCAGGAGCAAAGAGCACGATGAAAGTGTGCACTATGTAATTTATCTCTGTCACCACAACAGAATCCGATGCCATGGCTTCGTCGATGTATGACCTCAGTATAGAGGAGGAGCTCAGGTAACCACACAAACTATCATACTTCCTTCTTGTGTAACGGTGTCATTTTAGTGCCATGCATTTTGTGTTTCAACATTTATACAAATTGTGCACTTGATAATGTTTTCAGAGGACAAATTGTGCTTCAGAGTATGCCAATGTGGTGTACAGTTTGGAACAGCTACAGCTACAGGTTTTAAATGTCTAATTACAGCATGGTTGTTTTTGGATAACAACTTAAATGAAAATGACAGCTACGCTTTTTCAGATTCAAGTTTAACTAAATGAGTTGGATAACGATATCCGTCACTGTCCCTTTGCAGATCATTCAGTCAGAGAACGATGAATGTGAGAAAGGCCCTGCGTCTCTACAACCTCCTCATGATGAAGCGCAGTGAAAGCCTGCGGAACACCATCACAGAGTTCAGCTCCATCTCCGACAGCCTGGACAAGATGAAGAAGAAGAGCAAAACCATGGAGATTGCTGGAGGCACCACGGGTGCTGTCGGAGGGGTAACTGCAGTGTTGGGTATCGCCCTGGCTCCTATGACCATGGGTACCTCGCTGATTGCTACAGCTATTGGTGCTGGTATGGTGGCGTCGGCGGGAGGCATTGGTGCCCACAATGCTAAGGCCAAAAAGAAGATTGTGAATAAAATGACGGTTGAGAAACTAGTATACGAATATAAGGGAAACATTGTGGACCTTGAACACTGTCTGGGTTTCATCCTCTCCGAGATGAATGAGCTTCAAAGGCACGACATTGCCAGGTTACAGAGGGCAGGAGCCCAGACTGATGCCCTGAAGATGGCACATCTGTCACACTTTGTGTTTAGGAGTAACAAAAACAAGGACAGGGGGACTTATGTTGGACACACAGCTGGGATGTCATCCGAGAGGCTGCTTCTGGCTTTCACCAGGGAAATGGATCAGTATTTTAAAGAAACGGATGATCAGAAGCTGAGGAAGTCGTATAAGAGCAGGTTTTCTGGGAGAATTCGCCTGCTGGCTGATAATCTACAGGAAGAGTTATATAACCTGAATCGTATGTGGGAAATGTTTGGTTGAATCAAAATACTGTTTTGGTAGAGTGTGTGTGTGTGTGTGTGTGTGTGTGTGAGATGTTTTAAATAATGCAAATGTAGAATAAATGCCATATATTTAAATAAAGATTTTATATTTGTAAAAACGAATGTGTGATTTACTGAAACTAGTACTTAAGGAGAGTTCTAGTTTGTAGTCCTACTGTTTATTACTATTACCTTCTATTCATGACTGAGATTAAAACAACCGCAGAATAAATGGAAATCACTCTCACCACTAAAATTATAACCAGTCGTACCAGAACCAGGCGCTACTTTTTACGATGACAGTAAGAGTATGCCAGGAATGCGGAACATGAACACCGGCGGAGTGATATCATGGGCCCTGCGGAAGGATACCACCAGTCCTCGCTTGAACTATATCTGCGCCGCAGCACCGTATGCGCCATTTTCCTGACCGAGTAACAACAACGAAGTAACATCATTGTCGAACATCGCTCTATTGGCCGAAATGGCAAAGTGAACGTGCGCCGCGACCCAGCCGCCAACAAAACAGTGCATCCAGCCAGTGCACTGAGTCACTTCAAATTCAGAAAAAATGTCGTAAGTATTGTTATTTTTTTAATAACATTTGGTCGATGACAGCTGTCAGGCCTACCGTGGCCGCGCGCCTCTACAGCCGGGCGTTACATCGTCACATTCTACTTCAGTTACTTAGTTTGACGTTAAACAATTAATTTGACTTTGTCTGAAGCGTTGACTAGTTGAATACACTTATGTGGGTTATGTAATAATACAGGATTAGCTACTGAGAGATGACGTAACGCATGGCGGAAATATGAAATGTGACGTTTTGTATTCGATAGACAGTACCTGGACCATTTAATTAAGTCAATGTTATGGTCAAGGACTGCGTTTGTACGTAAAATCAAGTGGCGACGTGGCAGCAAGAAAATGGTTCGTTTCCTCTGTGTCAAAATGGCGGCTTCGCGTAGGCGTGCTGAGAACAACAGTGTGGCTGTCTGTAGTGAAGGAGGATGGCGTCCTCTGTGACCCTGTCTGGAGACAGGCTGACGTCACAGTCACAAGACTGGTAGCGGTGTTGCAAGTGCATTGCAGTGATGGGGGCAGTGTTGGGCCACAATATTGCCTTACTGAGATCACAATCATTATTTTTTTCATACAAAGCACTATTACTGCAATTTACAAAACATTTTTAGATGGATTCGTTATTTTGTCTATAAAACATTAAGTCCTCAAATATCTTGTTTTGTCATGAACTCAAATATTGAGTTAACTGTCAAGAGGATTAAGGACAACAGGAAATATCCACATTGGATAACAAAGAAGCAAAATAGTTGCTGATTAAAGGCTTTGTCATCAAATATTTCGATAGGCTTTATTAATTGAAGTATATTTCTACAATATTATGGTCAGATTTTCACCACAAATACTTTTTTCCTCCCTCTCCTCAGGTCCTACGTGGAAACCCTCACTGCTGCTGCATCCCACAGCATAAAAGAGTTCGAAACTTTTCTATCGTCTCACACACCATTTGTGACCAACAACAGCCACTATGACCATGATGATGACAAACTCACAGTTTGGCCTGGAAGACATGGAGGCCCTTCTCTGGGGACCTTCCTCTCCCATGGCTGACGCCATGAGCTTCTTAACTCCACACCCTGACCAAAAAGAACAACAGAAAGGAGGAGGAACCTCAACGGAGGACTACACTCCCCCTGTGTCACCCCTCACCTCCTCATCGCTGTCGTCTTCCTCCTCTCCTCCACCCTTCTACTCTCCTCCTCCTTCACCGCCGGCTGTCCTCCTCCAGGGGGACAAAGCTGAGATGGAGTCTGACATGCTCTCCCTCCCCTGGTTGGGCCACCCTGATCAGATGAGACAGGCTGACACAAAAGGTAAAAAAAAGCACCCTGAACCTATTTGAAATACTTCTTGTACGTCGTAAAACAGTGCAGGTGTAACGGGGAAAGCAGACTGCTCATTAATAAACAACCTCTTTTGCCTCCACAGAGGATATGTTCGGTGACCTCGACTGGATGGCTGAGAGGATGGATCTGTCAGAGTTGGACCTGGACTCTCTGATTGGCTCCTGCAGTCCTACTGAAGAGCCCCCCAGCTGTCCAGCAGACCTCCTAGCCTCCCTGGATTGCCCCATGGAGCTTGACTCCCTCCCAATGCCCACACTCTCAAGTCCTGCCCTCTTGAGTCTTCCCTCTGCTTCTCTTCCGAGTGTACCTCCCCCTACCCCTCCCGTGGTCTGCACCGATTCTTCTGTCATTACAGTGGGTGAGTCTGAATGCTACATTGATGAACAGGATGGTTCCTGCCTTCCACTGTGTGTCCCAGAGCCACAACAGGAGCTGGAAATCAAATCTGAGCCCGCCTCTCCAGACCCGCCTTCCCCCATGGTCGATTCTCCCTCCTCCCCAGCCTACACCCTGGACCTGGGCAGTGAAGTGGACGTCTCTGAGAGTGAAGTGAAGCCGGTTATGGCTTCTGTCGTCTCGCAGGTCCCGAGGCTTGTACTCTCCATTTCGCCAACTCGCATTGTCTTCGTGCTAGCTCCCAAAGAAGAAATCGGGATTGCCACCACTACTGTCACCACCACATCACAGATAATTCATTCCTCCCCCCCTGCCTCCCCCCCACCAAAGTCCTCCAGAAGTAGACCATACCCTGAGCCCGCATATAAAGCTAGTCCACCCTCTCCCAGTGCCACCTGTGTAAAAGTCAAGTCCCACCGGGGTGCAGACGGAGATGAAAGGGCAACTTTGAAGACCCCGAAGACGAAGAAACTAAAGAAGATGGAGCAGAATAAGACGGCCGCCACACGTTACAGGCAGAAGAAGAGAGTGGAGCAGGAATCGCTTGTTGATGAGTATTCATTGCTGGAGAGGAAGAACCTGGAGCTGACGGAGAGGGCTGAATCCTTGGCCAGGGAGATCGAGTACCTGAAAGAGCTGATGGCTGAGGTCCACCAAGCCAGGATCAAAAAAAGTCCTGTTGCTGACCCCTAGTGGTTGGACCTAATAATGACATAGTGTGTGTAATCGGAAGTGACAATTGAGAAAGTGTGTTCAGCAGATTTTCTTTCTTTCATGCAAACAAGTACCAGTAAAGTATGTGTTCTGTCCACACAGTATGTCTTGGATCCACAATCCAGTAAAACTGATTGTTTTACAGAATACCTCCTTTTTAAATATCAAACACTGGTATTACATATGGAATGCTTTTGTCACCTTTTAGAGTAGTTGTATGGAAACAAGTATTTTCCAATCAGTATATAAAGTTGTGTCTTTTGCAATGTAATAGTAATGTAATATCACTGGAGTGCAGTAACCTTCCAGTAAGATGTATTTAAAAACATGTTTATAATAGTATAACCGAACCATCTGTATTATGAATCTCTTAATAAACTCTTAAAACAAGTCATTTGGTGTGATTCCTTCAGGGGCTATTCATCTCTTATCATCACCAAACAGTTTTAAGAGGGGATGGGGATGCATGGATATATATGTATATACACATACAAGCACTAAATATACAGTGTAGGTAATCATGGAAGTTCATAAATGCCAGTTGACGTGGCATCATCATCGCTGCTGAAAGGGAACGTTGCAGTGCAGGTGACTTGTACCTGAATCAGTAAAGAGCATGTTCATGACCAGTTTTGAGACTATGTTCAGAATGTCCACTTGTCCTGCACAAAGAGTCTTTGTTGCTGGTCTGATAATGCATTACAATGAGTCTATGTATGTCCATCAGAGTGGAGCCTCACCCATACAAACAAGCTGGAAAGAGGATAATGGAGCCCGCCTGACCAGCAGCATGCTGCAGTCGCATGTATTAAGTCACCTGACCATCATGGCAGTTCTTTACTGCAAGGGAAAACGGTTTCAGATTAAAAATAAAAAGATGTCTTGTTTTAATGTCTGTTGTCCCTCTACCGATCAGGAAATCAAGACAGCAGCTGAAGTGTGTGCTAAAAAGACTACACACACATTTTTCATAGGAGTCCGTGGGAGAATAGAAGAGAGTGCTGACCTAGGCACAGCTTTAATAATATTACCGGCCAGCCTACAAATGGCCCCGGCTGTGCACACTGTAATTGGTCCAGGCTCTCGTCCAGATAGCTTAGGGACAATCTTTACATGGAGGCACGCCAAAGCCAAGATGGTGCAGAGCTGCTTACAACGGGGGAAAACAACTACGTAGCTCCTTAAATGCTTTCTATTCTCAAGGGACACATTTGGTTTCAGATGACCTACAACATTATAATTTCAACTTTTAAGAATGATGTTAAACATGCACTGTATATATTAGGATAAAACGTGGCTACGTTTAAGCAAACTGTTCATTTAGATTTACCACGCACGTATCTCCACAATCTTGATGAATACTTCAGTGAGCAATATATTCATTATAGGTCTTATTTGCCTCAGTTTGAGTAGGTGAAGACATAGTGACACAGTATAAGGCAGTTGAGATCAATAAATCCCTACAGAGTAGAGCACAGTACACTCTGTATACTAACATTCCCTTGGCAGGAAACTGAATCGATTTGTTAAAAGGTTAAAAAGCTTTTCTTTTATTGGCCTTGGGGTTGTTTGTTGTGCTGGAGTTTTAATTAAAAAATATTTTCTCGTCTGCAACTGCATAAAACATAATACTCAAGTTGTATTATTTCACATTTCAGTTTTTTTTTTTTTAAACAATTTTTCAGTGTAATTATCCTCATGTTTAGTATTCTGTGGGCGTGATCTGCTCACCGCAGTGCCACCTAGTGACGATTCCGCACAATTACTACCCCACCACAGAGCACGTGTTCTCCATCATTGGGAACGAAGCACGCGGCAGATTTGCTGTAAACAGTGAAATAAACGAGATGAACGCCAACAATACACAACGATATATCCATATGTTTTATTGTTGTCTGAGGATGAGCAAAGTACTGATGACGCAATCACCACACAGGAAGTCACATCACTTTAACCACAGTAAAAGTGGGAGAACTTACACAGTGCAAAAAGGCTTCGCTAACAAGCACACAACGCGGCGTGTTTTCACGCTGTAAATGTACACGGTTTATACAATATATTCACAGGTGAAGTGGGACTCTAAGGCTCCGAATGAGTCATGCTTGTCACATAAAGTGCTGCGGTAGCCTACATCACTAGATGGGAGTCAGTAACGCATAGGGGGGGGGAGCTGTGTCAGGGTTTCTTTTATAGGCTACACCATTCGTAGAAAATACACATTTACAGCATGGCAGTGGTGTCGGTCACATATTATATATGCGTTTATTTGTACCTTTCAGAGTGTGAATGTTCTTCCGTCCACATTCGTTTCTATTTTATTCTTTTATTTTTTATTTTTTTTGCAGTCGTAAAGGTAGAGGGATGTGATGTCATATCGGAAATTCTCATAGACTTGCTAAAGCAAGAGTCAGCGGAATAAGAAGTGAGGTTGCCTTCAACTCTATAGGCACTCGTTTATCTGCATGCGTCTTAACATGCCTCTGAGAGCTGAATATGTAGCTTTTTTTTAAACATTTTTTTTCCCGCTCAAAACACCACTATGATGTCAGGATCAGACGTCTCACGGATGTAGAAAAAGGTAGTAAAAGCCCTATGTGAGCTCAAAATGGTTCATGAGGTTACGTTGTTTCTGTAGCATGCGAAAGCTTGATGTAGCCTATAGGATACTGCCCTGCCGCAGGGCTGCACAGTACTCCCACTCTCACGCTTTGATGCTGAGGCACGTAGCTGAATCCACCTTGTCGATAAAAATGCACCGGATGCAGGAGCACAAACGGAGCGGAGCGAGCAGCTGCTCCGCGGGGATCCGAGAGACCGCACACGGCCGTCGGTACAGCCAGATTCCTGTCACCGTCCCGGGCTACAGCGGAGAATCGCTACATCTACTTCTGGAGATGGATTCAATTTAGTTTTTTTTCAGCACAAGATAACCAAATGAAGCAACCAAAGTGCAAGCACTGACTCTTTTTTTTTTTTTACTTTCAGCAAACTAATGCAAAAATACTCACAAAACCCCCCTCCACTCCGTGTTAATAAGTAACTTACGTCTGCAGTTTAGCAATCAGCATGAATCAGCCTTTCTGTAAATGTAGCAGATTTTGCCCTGGACGGAGCATTCACCCCTGACTCCCTGAGCACAAACCAATCAAATGTTAATGAGCACAATTACCAAATATACAGATTCCCCCCCTCAGCTGTCATCACAACAATGTACATTGATAAATAGCACTACAGTTAAGAGGAAAACTATGTGTTTTGGGATTTTTGGCATGACCTGTCCTTAGAACGTCACTCCCGTCTGCATGTGATGACACTTAAACGCACAAACACAACTCACCAGTTTTAGATGTTTGCACACGTTCCAGTACACGTCATTGTCGTTTGTCACTTTTCAATGTTTTCTTTTGAAAATGACAGAAATGGCACTTGATGTAGAAGGGGATGACTAATAGTCCAGTCCATATGCATGATACAAGTCACACACAGACCAAGGTCTTCAAATAACCAAGAGTGACATACTAACTGCAGACATGAGTCCTACTGCCAAATCTGACTGGTCATGATTCGTTTGGTTTGGACTTTTATTTGTCATCTTGTCGCAGTGTGCGGTCTGAGTAATTCTACCCTGCAGTGGTCTCTTTAGCAGCAGTACATGCTCATGAACAGGGACCGAGCTCTGGTCCCTTGAAGCAGAAGCAGATTATTTCTCCTCCTCTCGGCTTTGAGGAGCGTTTGCACTTTCAGTCCGGCCGAGCTTTTTGCTCAGTGATCAGTCTTTCTAACGATGAGCTACTCGCGGCGAGACTTCCCCGACTGTTTTTTCCTTGAACTCGTCAGAGTTGAAGCAGGACATCTAGATGAGGTTTACGTGACGTGAGGTGGCCTTTGGGCCTGTTTGAAGACTCAGAACAAGGATTAAAAAGCCGGACCACTTTCCTTTTGGCGTGGTGGAGTCACTGTAGCTGGCATCCTCGACAGTCATCCTCGGGCTCCGTGTTGTCGGAGGAGTAAGAGCTCTCCTCGCTCACTGCCAAACGCAACACAGGGATATTAGACACATAAGTGATCAGACATAAACACTTGAATGAAAACAGACGTGTGTGACTTACACCACTCGGTCTGTATGGGGAGGAAGGCCTTGTCCCCGTTCTCTCTGATCATCTCCTCCATCTTGTCCAGTAGGACGGACACGCTCCGGTCCTTGCCAGGTATCTTACTGTCCAGGACGTGGTAATAGTTCCCACAGTATTCCAGTAGTCTTTGCAGCTCCCTGCCACCTCTGAGGATGTGCTCCTCGATGGGCGTGCGGCCCAGCCAATCACCACAGCTGAACAGCACCATGGTGTGGAGGCACGCGCCGTCCCCAAACAGAGTCTCTATGTGAGCCAGGAGTGTCCGCCTCTTCCTGGCGGTGAGGGACGAGACCACGGGGAGGACCAGCAGCAGGGTGTGGGGTCCGGGTCGCAGGAGGGCGGCTCCACGCTGGGACTCCTGGCGGATGCGCTTCGGGGTCCGCCTCACCGAGAACCAATCCCAGCCCGGGGTGTCGACGATGGTGATCCGCCGGCCGGAGACGAGCGCCTGCCTCCTGAGGCACAGCTCCGTCTCCTGGCCCGACTCGAAGTAGCGACGGCCCAGGATGGTGTTCCCCACCGAGCTCTTCCCAACACCCTTCCAGCCCAACAAGAGCAGCCTCAACTCTGGAGATGGATAGAAATATGGCTTTATGAATAGAATGAGAAGGCATTAGTGCAGCTCCCTCTCATCACTCGTTTTGGTCGAGTTGACTAAGAGCTCTTAAGTCGAAAAGTCGTTTTAAAAAAGCTGAATGATTGATTTCAAAGAGAGTGCTGCTTTTGTGTGATTCTTTGTGGTGAAACTCAGTTTTCTAGTTCTAAGCATTTCATTGATGGTGGAGAGAGAGAGAGAGAGAGAGAGAGAGAGAGAGAGAGAGAGAGAGAGAGAGAGAGAGAGAGAGAGAGAGAGAGAGAAGCGTGGCTCTCTCTACTCCCTATTAGGAATAAAAACCAAGGAAAAGAAAAAAATATATTGATTATCAAGGATGAGTAAGCTGTTTCTGGACTTTTGTTTCTCTGAAGCAGCATTACGACACACTGAGCTCTCTCTTGTGCCGCATGACTCACTTATTCACATTCTCACACACACACACACACACACACACACACACACACACACACACACACACACACACACACACACACACACACACACACACACACACACACACACACACACAGCCCCGTCCTACCTCTAGGAGGTCCTCCTATCATCTGCTCCCTCTGCCGGGCGTGCTCCTCCATCCTCATCCTCTCCTCCTCCAGAGCTCTCCTGGCTTGCTCCTCCTCCAGTAAAATCAACTCATTCACCTCGAAGTACCAGCCTGCGTGAAGCCAACAATAAACCCAACGAACCCAACTGGTGCTTGCATGAATAATACAATTGAGATGACTTGATATGAATGTGGCTTCACGTGAAAAACCAACCTTGGTTGTCGGTGATCATCTCCTCCACCTTCTCCATCAGCTCGGGGACCTGCGTGTTGTCCTCGGTTTCTTTCCGAGTGTTATCGAAGGCGTGGTACCTGCAGGCGGAATACAAGTCAAAGCACAGGCACAGTTTGGGTTTACTTGGTTTGTAAAAGCAGGATTATATTGTCAGGGTAATCATTCTAGTTCAATACTAAGTACCCATTTAATCAATGTAAACACCGTTTAATGGTTTAAGATCAGTCTGTGAGAAGAGTAGTCTTACCCACAATGCAACTCGTTTGCATCAGAGATTTCGGTGTTATGCTCAGAGTGGCTAGATTTGATTCACATTCATACTTCTTCTACGTCTTTAGTGCCAACCAATGCTGACTTAAGTGACATCATATGATGCAATTTCTCAGATTTTGAGCGGCTCTTTCTGGAGGTTTTATCCAGCTTTCTTCTCCAAATGTGCAGGAGAACTCCTCAAGACAGAGGCTTCGGTGTATAAAATCAGTGTGGTTTCCCTTTGTGCTGTCTCTTTAATATATAATTCATCTAACGAATCTATAATTATTGGCCTAACAACAAAGACTTGACACAGACATGCTGCTTTGTTTACAGGTTGATGGAAGGATGAAGACAGAAACGTGGTACCTGCTTCCACATCTCTCCACCAGCCACTGCAGGGCATCTCCAGTGTTTGCTATGTGCTCCTCAATGAAGACCCCCTTGGGCAACTTGTCCACCCCAGTAAAGACCACCATGGAGTACCGCCACGTCCCTCCACCCAGGGCCCCCAGCTGCTCCTCCGCGGCCCTCCTCTCCGTGTCGGCGAAAGGTTGGGTGACCGACACCACCAGCAGGATGGCGTGGGGTCCAGGAGGGCAGAGAATGGCCCCCATGCACGGCCCTTCACTGTCCAGGCTCGCCGGGGCCCGCGACGGGTTGTCCGACTCTGCGGCGGCGTTGTCATTGTCGTCGGTTTCGGCGTTGTCCTCCGGGTCGCTGGGGATGGCCCACGGCGGCGTGTCTACCACGGTGACCCGTCGGCCGTAGATCTCCGTCTGGCCGACGTTGCTGTGAGTAGTCTCCGTCCCAATGTCGAAGACCTCATCACCCAGGATGCTGTTGGCGGTGGAGGTCTTACCAGACTGTGGCCCCCCCAGGATCAGCAGTCTGCGCTCAGGGGGGTGTCGGCCCCTCGGGTCCCCTGTTGAAACACAGAGAGATTAGACTGGAGGTTCCTCACAAGGATGTTTGTTGATTTCATTTTCCAATGATCCTTTATTCCGTTTGAATCAGCTGTTCTGGTCCACAAAGTGCTTTTATGAGATGAGGAAGCTTATTTCCACTTCAACATATAGCCAAACCCTCATTTCCTCCGTGTTATCTTCTTGTCTGCACTCGTT
The DNA here is from genome assembly GCF_963514095.1 of Eutrigla gurnardus. Taxonomy (NCBI): domain Eukaryota; kingdom Metazoa; phylum Chordata; class Actinopteri; order Perciformes; family Triglidae; genus Eutrigla; species Eutrigla gurnardus. The sequence continues at coordinate 14,264,909 of NC_139931.1, read as the reverse complement.
GTTACCCAATACTTCTCCTCCTTAACTGCCTCCTCTTTCACTCTTGTCCTTACCCTCTTACCCTCTTACCCCCCTAAACTCCCGCCCAGCATGCCTCCTCTTTGTTTTCCTCTTCCCTTTGCCTTTGCAAAAATTGGGTCAGAGAGGAGGAACCTTGGACTCTGTCCAGACAGAATGGCACGTGAACAGAATTTGATTTAGTAAAAGTTACGTGCGGAGGATAATGGTTTAAATAGAGGGCATCACAGAAGAATCTGAATATTCAGAGGATGGCGAGAGGATCGACGCCTGCTCTGTGCGGGTGACAGGAGGGGAGAACATAGAGGGGAGGAGAGGGACGTTTATTGATTTACCCCTGTTACCCACCGCTGCTGACACTTTCCGTGTGAGCTGCTAAACACAGGAAGTTGACTCAAGCAACAGTTTCCGAGTATTGTGGATGTTTTGGTCCAAGCGTGAAAATGGCTCCGAGGGGTTTTACCCCGGATGCTGTGACTGAATGAATGGTGATGATGGAGGAACCTGCGGCAAGATGTGCAGCAAAGGATGAAAACCCCACTTACCAGTGTCAGAGGCAGAGGACACAGCAGCCATCTTGTGCGTAGAACCTCTGGCTTCCTCCTCCTCAGCCCCCCTCCTCCTTCTCCTTCTCGCCTCCACGGTGGAGTCCTCTTTTTGCCTCTTTAGAAAGCGGCGGATCCTGAGTGGCGAGCGAAGGGCTGGCAGCTCAAATGCTTCTTTGCTCTCTCTTTCACTCTAACCCTCATTCTACTGCAGTGGAACTCACTCTACCCTCTGCTCCCCGTGTTTCCCCCTGCCTGCCTTTCTCTCCTCATACCTCCTCTGCCATTCAACCTCCTCTTTTCTTCCTCTATCTATTACACTCCACACCCCCCCTCGCCCCCACTATGGCTATTTCTTCTTTTCCTCTGTATCTTCTCTCCCCTACTCCTCGTCTCCCAGCGCTCCTCCTTTGTCTTATTTATCTTTCCAAGCAGAGGGGAAAGACTGTGCTATGCAGGAGACTGGAAGCCAAATCCACCCCTGCTGCAGCAGCTCCAGGAAGATGTCTCGTCATTTCATTTTTTTTTTTCAAGGCAAAACAGAAGAAGCTGTTCCTCCCACTTGCTCGTTTCACACAGCAGCAGCAGCAGCAGCAGCAGCAGTGTATGCAGACTGCAGTCAGGAGGACAGATAGAAAGATGGATAGACAGAGAGAGAGAGAGAGAGAGAGAGAGAGAGAGAGAGAGAGAGAGGAAGGGAGCACTCTGTTCTCTGTTTACAGCTGGATGTATTCCCCAGCTGCTGCATTATGCACAAACACAACTATTTATATGATGCCTGCAGACATAAAAACATTGTGAGGCAGGGACGGGCTGTATGCTGCATGAATAGGCTACATGTTGACATATGTAGCCACGAATTACATAATGCACAGAAGCTCCCATAATAACAGATGACTGATCTCAGGGCATTGAATTCAAAGCACTGTCACCTCAGCGTGAGTCATTTCTGACGGGTGTCGAGCTGAAAATCACCGTCAATGTCTGAGCTCATCGCTGGATCCATAACAGGTTCATTATGCACGCTGCAAGGCGAGGTACATTCATGGACCCAAATAAAACCACGTAAAACAGATGATTAAAAATAAAAAAAACATTTTCACTTGTGTTCACTTCAAAGGAAACAGTTCATATATTGACACGTTTTATAACGTTTCCTGACGTACATTCACGTGTCGCCGCCGCCGTTGCGAACCAACAATTAAGGAGCAATTAGGCGATGACAACAGTCGCCACTTTTGCCGTATATCGTTACAAAGTGTCGTACTCAGACCTCACGCCGCACGCCGACTCGCAGCGTCGTAAAAAAACAAACTCCACGTGACGACGCTGCGAGCCGGGGGTCGGCGCGGCTACTCGGGAAGCTAGGCTGTGTAGGAGAAGCCGCAGGGCGGACGTGCGTGTGACTTTAGCGGACCCCACTTCGTCTCACAAGCATGGAGGCGGCGGACGAGTTCATGAAGTACCGTTCCCCGCTGGTGTCGAGGTACGCCAGCAAGGAAATGGCCTACAACTTCAGCGACAGGAAGAAGTTCACAACCTGGAGGAAGCTGTGGATCTACCTGGCTAAGGCTGAGAAGGTTTGACACAGTCCGTGCCCTGGCTTGTGTTTGTGTGGACACCTTTTCATGCTGCATGGATGAACTAAAGTGTGTGACCTTTAGAGAGCCCTATCAAGTTCCCTGCTCTAAATATAGTTTTAAAGAGAAGCCCTTTTAGTTGCTGTTGTTGGGTTATATCTGCTGTTTGCAGAGTTACCGTGCCATATGCACATTTTAAAGTTTTTAGGCGACATGGAAAATACGATGAATTCAATTTGAACACCTTTTATTTACACCATGTTAACTCACGTGTAAATGAATGTATTGTTTACCAATAAATTAATGCCCCCCCTTTTTTTATTCATACATATAAACTCATGAATATGACATTTAGCAATTAAAGTACAAAGACGAGTTATATCCAGCTGCAAACAGATATTTGTGTTACCAAGGATACCAACTAGTCCTTGTTTCCGTGGACTGTTTTTAAAAATGAAGGCTATTAAAAGCACAAAGGTTTGTCCAACATTGACATAGTTACTACTCAATTCTGTGTTATTTAATTTGATAGAGAGACAGGACATGTCATAACTGCAACAAACCCCATCCCCTTCTGGTTGATTAATATAGACACAAGGCGTGTTTAGCCATGCAGAATTTTAAAGTTGTCAAACATTTGTTGACGTTATTCTGTATGGGGGATGTTAACTGCTGGAGGACGCTCTCTCACATGCACCGCCTCACATGACCACACACTAATCACAACTGATTAGTGAGTCCATCTTTTCTTCTTTATCTGGATTTTGAGATGCTCTTTATGGGGTTAGGCTTTCCACTGTACAGCATGCAGAGAATGTGACAGGAATAGGAGGCCGGGTTAGTCTTTCCACAGTGTGACCTTTGACCTGGCAGGGCTTGAACTGGGTTGTAACGGAGGAAGAGGGTTTGGGCCGACTTTCTCAATCAACCCATTCTGTGGTCCCATCACATGAGTGTGTCTAGCCCAGTATTAAAAAAAAAACCTCAGTTTAATTTAATCAGGATCTCACGAGGAGAGCACATGGAAAACCAGAGGGTTAACAGAGGTTATCATCAGACTGGCTGAGTCCATGTCAAAAAATAAATAAATAATTTAATTAATTAACATGGCTTATTAAACCAGTTACCTAAAAGGACTGAGTGTACGCTACTAGCAGCAAAGTCTTCCCTTTTTTTCATGGTGTCTTTCCCTCCTCTCACTGTCTCAGGCTTTGGGTCTGCACATCACGGACGCCCAGATCCAGGAGATGGAGAGCCATGAATTGGACATCGACTTTGCCATGGCGGCCGAGGAGGAGCGTAAGCTAAGGCACGACGTCATGGCTCACGTCCACACCTTCGCACACTGCTGCCCCACCGCCTCTCCCATCATCCACCTCGGCGCCACCTCCTGCTACGTGGGAGACAATACTGTAATTACGATGGACGCTTTCTACTTTAATTTTGATTACATGACCAATAATCTCTAATTTTCTCTCCTATCTAGTGCCGCACTAGGATTACATGTGTGGTGCTTCTCTGAAAAAGTTCTTCTGTTCTGTTAAGACGTTTTGCTTTTTCTCCACAGGATCTGATTATGCTGCGTGATGGATTTGACATTCTCTTGCCTAAGGTGAGTCTCAGCTGTTTGCCAGAAAACAAGCACACCCATCCAGTGAAATGGGTCTATCTTTGTTTTGTTTGTCTTTGCAAGCCTCAGCTGTTCAGTAACAAGCTAACAGTGTAGAAATAATCACTGCAGGAGTGATTTATTTTTGTTACACCACACATAGGATGCATTCGCTAAGGTATAATGTACATCATATAACATGAGTGCATTATGCAACGACTCGGTACTAAAGGCGCTTGTTCTTTTCTCCACAGCTGGCCAGAGTCGTTGACAGACTGGCAAACTTTGCGGAGAAATACGCCGACCTCCCCACGCTTGGCTTCACGCACTACCAGTGAGTCTGGACACAGCTGCTCCTCTCTGCGGGTCCTCTCACCAGATGCACCCAGTTCGCCGTGTTCCCGTAGCTGGATCTCTCATGCAGCGCTAACATATGTTGCCGCTCTGCCTTACAGGCCTGCCCAGTTGACCACGGTGGGAAAGCGAGCATGTCTGTGGCTGCAGGACTTGGCCATGGACATGCGGAACCTGCAGCGAGCCCGCGATGACCTGCGTTTCCGCGGGGTCAAGGGGACCACTGGCACCCAGGCCAGCTTCCTGCAGCTCTTCCAGGGGGACCATGACAAGGTATAAGTCCTCAGTAAAGTGGTATAAAATTCAGAAGCATTTTTTTATGATGGATTTATAAATGTAACATTTTTAATTTCCGCAGGTGGAAGAGCTTGACAGAATGGTGACAGAGATGGCTGGCTTCAAAAAGTACGTTCTGTATTTAATTAAAAGAGATTCACAGTGAATTTAGTTTCTTAATATAACGGAAACAATGTGATCATTAATAACACGAGGCAAGTGGACATAGACATGATATAGGGTTGCTGTCACAACCGCAGGTGTTATTTAAAAGGTTATGGAGACTTACTTTTTCATGATGATGTTGTTGCCATGGACACAGGGCCTACATGGTAACTGGACAGACGTACAGCCGTAAGGTGGACGTAGACTGTGTGTCCAGCCTGGCCAGCTTGGGAGCTACTGTTCACAAGGTAAGCTGCAGAAGCTGGGGACACGTGGAGAAACGCTGCCATCTAGTGTCGTTTGATGGGAATCTGCATGCGCTCTGATAAACCTGCTCTTTTTAATTTGAAATGGCCCTTTGGCTTGTTGAAGCTCATCTTTGACTCGTCTGTCTGCTGCAGATCTGCACAGACATTCGCCTCCTCGCCAACCTGAAGGAGATCGAGGAGCCCTTTGAGAAAGAGCAGATCGGTACGTTTGTTACACTGATCACGATCTGACACGCCATCCTGTATTGCTGCTACTGTGTCAGCATGACGTTGTCCTCCTCCAGGTTCCAGTGCCATGCCCTACAAGAGGAACCCCATGCGCTCAGAGCGTTGCTGCAGCTTGGCCCGACACCTGGTGGCACTGATGGCCGACCCGCTGCAGACGGCGTCGGTCCAGTGGCTGGAGAGGACGCTGGACGACAGCGCCAACAGGTCAGCACCACCACATACATTCTGATTGGCTTATGTGACCACGAACAGTGTTACTCAGTTAGAAGTTAGAAGTTGTTACTTGCTCTGATTTGGGACTGGATCATGCAGAGGCTTCTCTTCTTGAGAGGTTCTTGCTTCCTTTACATATTTCCCCGTTTCACCCCCTCGCTCGTGTTCAGGAGGATCTCCCTGCCTGAGTCGTTCCTGACAGCTGACATCATCCTCAGCACTCTGCAGAACATCACCGAGGGTCTGGTGGTCTACCCCAAAGTCATCCAGAGACACATCCGCCTGGAGCTGCCCTTCATGGCCACAGAGAACATCATTATGGCCATGGTGAAGGCTGGGGGAGACAGACAGGTATTGGATTTGGCTTCTGATTGGCCAAGTTTGCAGCGTAACAACAACTTGCTGTTTAGTCAACCTCACATCTTTCTTCCCCTCCAGGACTGCCACGAGAAGATCCGTGTTCTGTCCCAGGAGGCAGCAGCCGTGGTCAAACAGGAGGGTGGTGATAACGACCTGCTGGCTAGAGTTCAGGGAGACCCCTACTTCACCCCCATTCTGGGGCAGCTGGACACCATACTGGACCCCAAGACCTTTATTGGCCGTGCTCCCCAGCAGGTACAACAGGAGCAGACCCTGGTCTTTATTCTGGCTGCTGCTCTGACTGCTCCTCTGCCAATACTAAAGTGTCTGTACTGATGGGGTGTAATGTATCCTCTCATCCAGGTGACCAGGTTCCTGTCTGAGGAAGTACGCCCCCTGCTGGAGCCTTACATGGCCAAGATGGATGTCAAGATTGAGCTTGAGCTCTGATACACACACAGTACGGTGACTCGGCACACAAGGCAAGAGAAGGAGACTTCATCACAGTGCTGAACGCTCAACCTCAATAAAGAACAATAAATTAGTTAATTCATCTCCATCAGTGTTTTCTTTTCTGCCTGCTGCATTTTATGATTAACACAATATATTGTGATATTCTCAAAATCATATTTTAACAACATATAAATCAACAAACTGATTAAAGATAACATGTTTTATTATATTAATATCAATATTAATGTTTCTATTACCTTGAAACGAAGGTCGTATTTGCTGCAAGAGTTTTTACAACCTGCTTCGCCCTTAAATTATAATTAAATACTAAAGTTAATTATTAATCAGCCACTTTATTACTCAGCATTTATGATTATCATCCCTCGACAACAAAGCCTGAATGTGAGACTGCATTTAACTCCATTTAAACTCTTAACTACTATTTAAACAATTCAAGATGAGACTTTCAACCTTGAGGTTTTGTTTCAGTTACTAGAAATGAAAAGGTGAGCCAAGAGGAAATCTCGCTGCAATTAGGAGGAACTTGTGCAAAAAAAAAAACCCCACTGGCTCAAAGTCCAGCACAGCATTTACATAGAAACGGTTACCGTATTTGACAGTGTAGTGCAGCACTTGATAATTCACAGTGCAGAGAATGAAGTGAGCTTCTTTTTGTTTGTTTTTTAGAATCTCAGCTCTTTCAAACGTGATGATATTTTTTCTTAGTCCTCAACGTTCACCCTTCCTCCTGCAGGAACCACACACACAACCGTTAGGATCACATTGAAGTCGACTATCTGTTAGTGCCATTACGGTAAAGATGGAATACTTTGCATGTGTATGTCTTTTACTTCACCTATGACCACTTAGTTTGGTGTGGTAGAGGAGGAGGAGGTGCTGTGTTTCACTCAAGCAGCACTAACATGTGGCTGTGGGCTTTGCTCCCCGTCTGCCTGGCTGGTTTTGGCACACTGGGCATTTGGACCGTGTGAGTATTTGGCTTCCTCTTTTATTGACACATTCTTGCTGTTTTTAATGCACTTTGGAAGTGATATTTGCAGACAGTGCAGCATTTAAAACTTAACCGTATAAGTCATTACGGGTCAGTACATTTACAAGGTTGTTTAAAAAAAATAAATCCTGATATAAAACTGTGTACAACAAGTGTTGGCAAAAGAAGAAACAAAGCTTTGCCCATTAAGTCTTCATGTTCTGATATTGAATTTTGGAGGTGTTGTATTTAATAGTGTACAGGGACGGTTTTATATGTGTATTAGTGTACTTTAGTGTACTGTGTATATATGTGTTATATCCTTTTGTGCTGATTATGCATGTGTTTTATTGATATTATAGTTTTAGCATGCTGATCATTTATACAATTTTATGCTGATTATTTTGTTGCTCATGTACAAGCCTATTGTGGGACAAGAGTAGAAAATTAGCAATAGCTATATACTCTCTGTACAGCACATCAGTAGCATTCTTTGTATGGGAACTATGTTAACTGTATCGTTCCTATTTAAATAAAATTATATTCTATTCTATTTTTAAAATGGTGCTTAGCATACTAAATGAAATGTGTAAAACGGGTTGGGATGGTAATGAATATTTTAGGTTATCAATAAAATACCAAACTACCAGTACAGAGTAAAAGAGGAGGGACCTAGTGGCAATCATTTTACTTAGATCTTTTTATATTTTTGTCTCCCAGTTAAGACGGGAGAGGTACATGTCTTAAATTATGTTCCAAATCCTTCCATTTTGCATCACATTCTGGATCAGACCAGTAAACGCAGCTGTTCCTTGTATCTTCAGGGCAAAACCATTCCACCTTTATCTTTAGGCGAGTGGCTTATCCACCTTAAACACAAAAACAAATAAATGGGCGGTGGTTTTCTTCCCGTTAGGTTTGCAGTGGCTGTGTCAAATGGGTCAGTCAACCTCACAGAGGCGTTCCCTTACATCAGGTTGGTACGACCGAGAGATGATGAAGAGTAGTTAACGTAGTTAAAGTGCAGTAACAGCAAAATGTTGAGCCAGGCCATTATGCCAACATGTTAATGTTGAGAGATAATGATTCTGTTCTCTCCTCATCTCTTAGTCAGTGTGGCACTTACAACCCTCAGAGCTGCCTCTTCTCCCAGATCTGCAGCATCTGCTCTGTGTTGGGTAAGGACGGATATATTGGTGGGAAAAGTTCTGTCCATCATGTACTCTCTCACTGTAGTAGTGAGGTCTTAGACTATATTTAAACGCTCTGTAGATGTTCCTTCACCATCTTCTTGTTCTCTCTCTGTCTGTCTCTCAGCCTTGTGGATTGTGGTGATCCGTTTCCAGCAGGTTAGGCACTACGGTTACCACGGAAAGGCAAACATAGCCAGCATCGTCTTGGGATTCATCTCCTCCATAGGAATCTCCATCATTGGCAACTTCCAGGTAAGGCCTTACAAAAAGAAATACTTTCACTTTCTCTAACCCGCAGTTATTACTGTGCACACTAAAATCTCTCCCTCCTCTGTCTCCACCACTCAGCAATCAGTGTTAAAAGGTATCCACCTTTTGGGAGCCTTCCTGGCTTTCTTCCTGGGCCTGGCCTACTTCTGGGTCCAGCTGTTTCTGACCTACAGAGCTCAGCCTTCTCAGGACCGATGCTGGGTCGGGCCTGCCAGGGCGACCTGCTGCATCCTCTGTACCATGCTGGTCATCCTAAGTATCCTTCCTGCTTGTATGCATTAAGAAATTATAATTACAATTATAGCGCACAGCTGTTGTTTGTGTGGACTACCTGCAGCACTGACTTCATCCACACCAACTACTCATTTCAACTGATTTCAACTGGATCTTTTTTATTTCATCATGAATTATCCCACACTTAAACAATGTATACATTACGTCTAGCTATTTCAACCTTTAGCCACTCACCAAATACTAACAATTTAAATGCTTTATTCATAACTTTTAACATATTGACAATTTCAACTCTAAATCTAAATCCCACAAGTATTAAGACTTTTCACACACTTTGAACAAGTGGTTCTCACAGCTGACACGTGTGTGTGTTTGTGTGTATTTAAAATCATTATTCGAAATCAAAATAGCTATTTCAACATTTTTTTTTAAAAAATTTGTTACTATTAGCTACTTCACAATCTTTCCACGTACCGCCTGCTGGCAACAGCAGAAGTAAACCTGCGGGGTACAAGTAGGCATGTTGTTGCCACAAAAAAGTCATAGCATCTCTTCAAATGAGATGTATAATAAGATGTATAATAGCTGTATTTATTTCTATTACAAAGTATATTTTGATTGACACATTAAGCTCATGATGAATAGCACTGATTGGCTGTCTGCTTTGAAAGGTCCCTCCCATTGTTTGCGACCACGAACCAGAACAGGAAGCTACAGAGGCACAGGAGGAAGGGGCTGAGGATACAAACACAGACGTCATCTCATGGGTCGCACAAAAGTCATTTTCTCAATGAACCTGAAAGGCAAAATCACATCCTTAACATCATGTTTGGTTAATTGATTTACCATGACCCATTTAATAAGTGCAATTATCCTTGACTGCTTTCCCCTCCTTCAGTGGCCGTTCTCCACAATACAGGCTCTATGTCCGGGGCTGCTGTGTGTGAATGGGCCTTCATCATGTTGATGTTCTGCCTGTTTGGCCTTTTTGCAGCTGAGTTCAGACACATCGACTGTCACATCCTCACCGTACAGAAACAAGCTCTGGGGAAGGACAGCAGCCCTGTGGAAATCAATGGTTATGTTGCAAATGCACTAAGCTGAACACACACATGATTATGTACAAGTGCATGTGGTTCAAAAACAGTTGCAACAAGCAAAAAATAAAAAAATAAAAAAATAAAAAAATAAAATATCTACACATTTGAGAAGCAAGAACAAGTCATGGTTGAAAAATAACTCGGAATAGTTGCTGATTGTTTTCGATGACTTGATTTATTCTTCAAGCTGCAAATAGTGTGGAAGCTGCACGTAATTGGATTGAATGAATAAAACTTTTAGGCTTATACTGCAATAAATGTATACTAACACATGGTGGCACCATTCAACTATCATTTGCTGTACAGTGTTTCAACATCTATTCAATAATAACCCTTTTAATGGAACTAGATAAGAACAGTTTATCCACAAATCAATCACTCCTGAATACATTCTTATCCTTGATATTTTTTACCAATCAACCCCCCATCCCTCTCTCAACACGGCATTTTCTACTCGCCAACGTCACCTCCATCTTTAGAATGTGACATTCCTGATTATAAGGGCATGGACAGTGAATACCAGGAAAAGTCTGCTCTTTTTCTCCCTCGCTCTCCACCTGTCAGCTGGCTGTAACACAATAGAGACGGCGAATAGAAACGGAGGATGGAGGTAGGCAGGAAAGGTTTTGTTAGCAGCAGTGAGAACGTTTCCTCATGACATAAGGAATAATAAGAACTTTTACCCTCTACTTGGTACATTTTAGCTTCCATTATCAAGAACTTTGCAAAGTAAATAATCAAAATGCATGTTAGTCCATGATAAAACCTCTCTATACATTGAAGATGCCCTCCAAATCCAGAGTATCTGCACCGGCCAGCAGAGGCGCTGTGGAGCGATGCTGGCTGATGATCATTTCCCCGATGGGAAAATGGAGCTGTGGCGCCGTGCCAGCATGTTTTTGGAAGATGCCTCTAGTTTAGACAGACGTTCTACATTCAGCACAATTTGTCAGGGTTATTTGAGATGGGTAAAACAATGGAGCTCTCACAGCCAGGCCGACACTGGGAGAGGTCCTTCTCTTGGCTCCAGTGCTCTGCTTCTCCCATCCAACCTCTCTGTTTGGTCTCAGGGACTGTTGGCACCGTCTCTAGTCTCACACTTTGATCAAATCATCACTTTTATTTGTATCTGTTATTGATGTCATCAAAAACAAAATCACTGGTGGCATTTAGGGAAGCTTTTAGCTGGGAATACTGGCCCCCAGTGTCCTGCTATGTCCCGACAGCATTCTTTCACATACTCCATGCTGTGCGATCACCAGAGGGGGGCTTTGACGAGCGGGCACAGGGATCAGACGGACAGCTCGGAATTCTATGGGAATTTCTCAAGTGCTGTTGGTTACCAGTGTTTGTGCTACAGATTTTCTCCTTACACTTGGTGGTTAAACAATGCTGTCTCAGACCTTATGATTAACTAGTTTACTGCAGCTGATTGGCATCACGAACTTCAGGTCGCTCTTGTGACGCCTGTATTTACTCCAAAATGCAGACGTGCGCTGGGGATAAATTTGAGAAAGCTTGGTTTGTCCGTCTGTTTGTTTTTCTATCTTGGCAAAGTCTGCTGAAATGACAATATGTTCAGCGGCTCATGCAAAGGAATTCAGAGTGAATGCGTCGGCGCCAAAATACTCTTAGCCCTGCTGTTTTCATTAGTGAGTATAAAAGGCGTCTGATAAAGTAATACAACTCATGAAAGCACCTGTAGCGACGTGCAAAGACTGGGGGGCCCTTGATGTAAATGTCAGAAAAAGGTCTGGATCCTTTATTGCAGCGTAGGAGAACATGGTTTGTGCGACGCCCGCCTTGTTGCTTTTGACTTTGATTCAAGAAAGAGGTGCATGCTTTCTAGGCCTATACTGTAATCTCCCCTAACACCTGCTCGTGCTCTAGTCCCTCTTATCCTCTCAACAGCTCTCCACCAGAAACAATAGCAATGCCTTCCTATCATGTGGCGGAGCGGTCGCCTCCGAGTCCACTATCGGACATCGCCTCGCTGAACCAATCTTTCAGCTCTTATCATCGGAGGCCCAAATCCTGTACATTCTACCTCGAAAGGCCACTTCTTCTGCATCTGACTTGAAGGTTTAGAGCGGAGTGAAGTGTTGGGGAGAGGGAGATGAAGAAGACTAGGGGGAATATAGCGGTATGGCAAGAATGACGGACGCACAAGAGGGATGGGATTGTCCAGAAGTGAGAGCGCTAGATCCAGAGGCCGATATAGAGAGGCAAGAGAGAGATGGACTGAGTGATAGACAGAGGAGAGAGAGAAAAAAGAAGAGTGGGCACCAGCAGCCGTGATCTCACCCTCCTCTTCTCTCTTCTGGCAGCGGCTTCCAGAAAGCTGCCCTTTCGCTGAAAAATGCCAAGCGCACCGCATTCCACCGCCACACAAAGGCCCTCCCTCGTCTCAGCTGCACAGGCACAATCAGACAAGGGGTAATTATATAATTAGGCTGGCTGGTGCAGACAGGGACCCTCAGATGGTGTGTTGGTGTGTCATATTAATGTTATCAGACAATGAAGAGAGTCTGGTCTTATCAGAGGAGGCAGCGGAGTGTGTGGGGGGCTCCAGCTGTGGCACTTAGGAACAGATTGTCATGATAGATAATAACGGGTCGATCGAGTGACCTTCAGCATGTGGCCGGCCGAGATCAGGGCCTATATTGTGGCTGAGCCATGTCGTGTGTGTGTGTTGGTATGTGTGTTGGGATCCTGCGATATGTGAAGAGGTGGGGACTTTTGGGACTCCAACAACCAGACGGGAGGTGAGAAACATAGAAGACCACCTTACATGGTTGGGGTAGTGCCGGAGGCTATTTAACACTGTTAAGTGCAGAAGTGGATATTGCCAAATTTGATCCATGATACTTTTAGCTAGGCTAACAGTTTAAATCTCTCTCTCTCTCTCTCTCTCTCTCTCTCTCTCTCTCTCTTATGTTCCCTTGTTTCTATGAAATGTTCCACCCCATCAAAATTAGGCTCTATGTTCCCACAGCCCATTCCCACAACACAGGGATGGCCCTTCCCTAATGCACATAACTCCATTTTTATTGAGGTTAGGGTTATTATTAAATCATAATCTAATAGGGCTGAGGGAACATCGGGTTGAGGGAACATCGGGTTGGGGGAACATAGGGTTGAGGGAAGATAGGGTTAAGGGAACAAAGGACTGAGGAGACATAGAGTTGAGCGAATAGGGTTGAGGGAATATAGGGCTGAGGGAACAAAGGACTGAGGAGACATAGAGTTGAGCGAATAGGGTTGAGGGAACATAGGGCTGAGGGAACATAGGGTTGAGGGAACATCGGGTTGAGGGAACATAGGGTTGAGGGAACATAGGGTTGAGGGAACATCGGGTTGAGGGAACATAGGGTTGAGGAAACATCGGGCTAAGGGAAGATAGGGTTAAGGGAACAAAGGACTGAGGAGACATAGAGTTGAGCGAATAGGGTTGAGGGAACATAGGGCTGAGGGAACATAGGGTTGAGGGAACATAGGGTTGAGGGAAGAGGTTTGAGGGAACATAGGGGTGAGGGAACACGCTCCCATTTTTCTGCACTTTGAACACGTGGCGTTGTTCAGAGGTTACAGCTGACTCAATACATGGATACATCTTTAAAGCGAGCTCAGTCTTTCCATGCACCATTTTTAACTGCAGTCGTAGGCCTACCCCTGGTTGGGAATGGCTGTGCTAAATGACCACTAGACCTGCCAAACAGACCACCTCTTCCCTCTTGTCGAGGCAGCATCCACGCTGCCAGACGAGAATTGAGCCAGTGTCCCTTTCAGTTGGCTACCACCCAACAATCTCCCCTCGCACCGCGGCCTTGGCTTTGGGTGTGTCTCCACTCGCACGGGACAGCACAGAATAGACTATTGTTGATCACACAAGACAGCGAGCCAGGGGAAGAAGGAGGGGGGTGGTGTTGGGGAAGGGAGATGGTGGGGGGAGAAATTAGCTTTTAACGAGCGAGCGAAAGGCCCATGGACAATGAAGCATGGCTCCCCTCCCACTTACATGCGTGTTCAGTGCACTGGACATTTATTCACACACACACACACACACACACACACACACACACACACACACACACACACACACACACACACACACACACACACACACACACACACACACACACACTCACTGTAGTCTTTCTTCCTTCCTTGTTTCCAGAGACATGTAACTTTTGCGGATATCTTACCAATGATCCGCTATATACCATAAACATGAGGCTAAAGCCAGTTAGCTTAGCTGGCTAAGCGCTGAAAACTAGCTTAGAAGCTAGCCTAGCTCTGTCCAAGGGTAACAAAACCCACCTTCCAGCAACTCTAAAGCTCTCCATTTAATTACATTTAAAATAGGTCGCTTGTTTAATCTGTGCAGAAATGAAGGTGTAGGACTGACAGGTTGTTATGGGCAGCATGATGGACAATGTATGTATAATAGAGATTTCTAGATTTTAATGGTGTAAACAATTTTAGTATCAAAATAAGGACTACAAAACCTTATTCAATACCCCATTCATATTTATTTAGAAATGTCTCCTGAAAAACTACCAGAGAATCTGAGAACCATCGTCCATAATTCTACAGCTGTGTTGAAATGACACCTGTCCTAAACAAACTGCCACTGAACCCCTGACCAGACCTCAAGTGTACAAGATTAAAGTGAAAATGTGAGGTGGTTTTCTGAGCCTACCTTTGCAGTACACTGTTATAAATAGTCTGTGTGGTACAATTTTTCCAACTTATTTTGTGATGAAATGACTTTCCTTATCCTCAAGAGAACAAACAGTGTTTCCTTCAAGAGTCATTCAGGTCGGTTGAAATACAACTCTAATTTAGTGTAACTTAGTTTCTGGAAATATAAATGTACCGTGCCAGTGGGTTTTGAATTCCCTTACTTAATTTACATTAGTTCTGACCATTTTTCAATGCACAGCATAGATTTTTAGAGTTTTAGCTTCTGGGCACCCTTCCATTTCCTGGAGGGTAGAAAATCAATCTGAAACACATAATATGCGTTTGGAAAAGTCATACGAGGCCATTGTAGTTAATGAGCTGAAACATGCAGAACCATTTTATCGTACATTCCATTTACTATACACATGGTGGCGTCGTGCATGCCGTCATAACACACGTGCACAAAGGCCTCGATGCTTTCTGACTGACACACACAAACACGGGAAACCAAGGAATTTCTTTGTCTCACATAACCGCAGATGACTGTTTGCCTGAAACATCAGCAAACAATCATTAGCACTAAGAGGCTCCAATTGTCTGTGTCTTTGGTGAGATTACTGCTTTTGAACACGTGGAAAAACAGATCTTCATACGGTAGAAAGTATCACTCTCATGGCATCAAAATGAAACCTTTCAATTGAAGATTCTCATCCAGCTTGGAAAAGGTATTCACTTGTGCTGCAGAACTATATTTGGGCTTTAGATGTTATTTTTTGGTTGAGATGGTGAGAAACTAAATAGAAATGGCTGACATCGTCATTGCTTTTTTTTTTGTTTTGTTATTGTGCTGTTTTTAGATGTTGGCATCAATTTCTAAAGCTTTGTTTGTCCCCAGAGGTTTGCATTGCTTTGGAGCTTTGGCAAACATTTTCCGGAGGGGGGAAAAAGTTATTGGACGGAGGTTAGCTTTATTAGTATGGAAGATGAATTCAAAATAAAACCATTTTTCTCATGGCATAGAAATCCTACAATCCCTGATTTGTGTCCAGTTCTGTCAATGATGACGATACAAAATGACTAAACAGGCAAATTACAGTTGCTTTGTATGACAGCGTTCCACTCACTACACCAGCTTCACAAAGCCAGACTCAGACTTAATAGGTCACTTACAGGCACTGACTGTGACATAATGAATTAGTCAGCATCAAGGTCAAGATCGTTCTCTAATTGTCCAAATTCCCACCTTCCCTGCTAACCTTTTGCATGATGCTAGGCGAGCATGCCAGAGTCATACTCCCCCCTCTAATGTCTTGACCTTTTTGTCTTGTTGGAGGACTTCAGAGGGGGCAGAGGGGAATAGCTGGTGTGTCCCGACAGAAAATACACGCCGGCAGGAATTATATAAGGGCCGTGGCATTTTGGAGTGGGCCGTGACCTGCCCTGCTTCTTCACCGCTTTGAGGATCAGTCAGACGTTCGCTCAGAGGGACCCGAGAGGTCGGCGCCACCCGTGGGCTGAATTCATGTCTTGATGCTGCATCAGTAGTTACAGTAGAAAGGCTCGTCACAGGGTCATCCTATGAGATGTAAGACAACAAAGACGTCATTATCAATGCCATACAGTACCTCATATGGCAACGTATTGTCATTCATCCCTGATGAACCTAGAAGTGGTCCTTCCCTCAAGAATGCATTTCTGTTGAGAAGGGGGAAAACACAAAATCTGAATTTACAGTTTGGAGATCGATTTTTTTTTTTTTTTTTTTGCTGTAGTTTGAAGGTAAACACAGCCTCAAAATACAGCTTTAAAGTAAATTGTAATAGTTGTTCACAATGTGTTAGGTGCACATGCATATTGTTTTAAAGCCTCTGTTCTTGACTGGTGACACACACACACACACGCAGGTGTTTTCAGTTAATATGGTTGATTAGACTGCGTCTCGGGACTTTGTTTGCATCTACAGACTAATATCATGTTGGCTTTGTTGCACTGGTTAGGGCGGGACAAATGACACCTTTCTCATTCTTATTGGTGGATGAATTGTGACCTCATCAAAGCTCCGACTCACTTTCAACCTGAGCGGAGGTCTAATCAGCCAGAATCCCACGTTTGTGGATGTACAGGGGCTTTAGTCCGTTGTGTGGATTTAATGTGCATTGGAGTGGCCCCTCACCAGAGATCTCAGAGGAACCTGAAGTCCAGAGCGAGGCTGGGCCCGGCCATGGGAAAGTTGACGTCAAAGAAGTTCACCCTCCAAAATAAGTAACCTTTTTTTCCCCCTCTCCTCGCTAGTCTGGCCTGGATTTTCATATTTCGTTGGTATTTCCGGATGGCTCCCGCATTTGCAAAATAAAGGCCATCAGAGTAATCATTATAATGTTGGAACAATAATAACTGGGGGAACTGAATGAAAGCTTGGAGAGGCTTGTTGACCTTTCGGAGCTAAACTGGTCCTGGCTTCTGTCTGTGCACTGCTGAGCCCATTGTGTTCCCAGACCTTATCATTGTGTTGCAGTTTCCTCTCCCTGCTGCGTGTGCGCACATGTGCATGTGAGCGTGTGTGCTGATGCGTGTGCGAGGGTCCTGTCCTTGTGTATAAATGTGTGTGTGTGTGTGTGTTTGTGTTTTAGTGAACTGGGCCGGTGTACAACAAAGGTGCGGAGGCTTGAAGAGTGATACATGCTGCTTCACACTTACTGGATCCCCTTTCCCCCTGTCGCACACACGTGCTGATTTCAATGTTTGAGTCAGAAGTTTACATGTGACGCTCCTGATTTTACCTTTTGCCGCCATTTAACGCCAAAAACAGCTGTGGTAAATGTAGCACGAAAGCATGCAGTTTTTTTTTTAGTATTCATGTTTAATGGTCTACATGTTGCAGTAGTATAGAAAAAATACTAAAAAAGGAAAAGCTTGAAATTGTATTTATTAAGAGTATATGTTAACAGTTACATAAGCACAGAAAAGTACACATAGAGGAAGTCGGTGTCATAGGATCCAACAGTAAGAATTTTCTTCACTCAACATCACATCTCAATCAGTGTTCTTGCCAAATCCTACTGACAAACAACCGACTTTTAACAGTGAGGCTCATTCATAAGAGTTAATAGCTGATGATAGCTGCAGGTATCTAAGTATTACTACAACTCAGGAAGGAGTGACAGATTCTGCTTTCATCAGTCTGTCCCTAATGTTAAGAATGGGGGAAAAAAAGAGCCACCTGTTTCCACCCTTCCTCCTCCTTCCTCCTCCTCCCCCCTCTTCCCCGACCTTCTACACTGAAGGTGTAGGAGCGAGACCTCCTATGATGTCACGGTCAGCTCTGTTCTCCCAGACAATACACCCACACCTCCGGGGTTTCCCCTGCCCCGGCAACAGGGGGAGCTGTTGTGTCCTGGTGGTATGTGTGCTATGACTCATCGCCTCCGTTCTCCCACGCAGAACACACACACACACACACACACACACACACACACACACACACACACACACACACACACACATAGTCAAACAGCCGTACACAGCTGCTGTCTGCCCAAGCTCCATAGTGATGCACGCATACACAAACACACGGTGCATCATTGGGTATACAGTGCAGCACACGGACAGAAGGGACAGGGGCCGTATGTGGGATGTGGGGGTGGACTGATGGAGATGTTGCCAGGGGCAACTGATATCCCAACACAGCTCTGACCTCGGTAACGCCTGTGGCTTATTGAATCAATGGTAGTATTGATACACATGGAGAGAGTGAGACAACAGAGGGGAGAAACAAGAGAAGGACAGAGAAGGACAGTGTGTGTGTGATTAGCTGCTGAGTCTTTATGTATCACTGAGTGTTTGTGTACTTTCATTGTTTTTACCAAAATGCAACGATCATTTGGACTCTTGTTTCTGGCCATTCAACACATTTAAATCCAATATTTACTCTCCTTTCAGCTCCGTTTTGGTCTCCACCAACTTCTGAGGAAACTTCCTAGCTGCCAAATGCTCCATTATCTTCACCAATGGGCCACTTTTTGCTGAAAACAATTGCCTGTTGCTGAAAGGCGGATGAAAGAGGTGAAACTCAACCCTGAACCTCATGAACAGCTGAAAGACACTAAAACCCTACACAGAGCGGTGGGACTTTATTTTCATTATTCTATTTCTATTGCGTAGTGAATCTTTTATTAAGTTACAAATGACAAATTAGTTTAATGGGAGTGGTGCAAGTAGCTCACACAACAAACCTCATGCTTTGTGATATCAGGCATGGGAGGAAATAAAGATGGAGATGGAGATGAAGGGAAAAACCACAATGACGTCAAAACTATAGAAAAACAAAGGGAGCTGTTAAGAAAATGACCAACTGGCCAGCATGGGGATATTCATAACAATACACAATATGCAATGTATGAAATGAAATAACGAGCCATTTTTATGTGCTGTCTGTTAATGCAGTTGCACGTCGCCCATACATCCTGGTGCTTAAAGGGTAAACCCGTTCCATGCAGTAGGATGCTGCCAGGATCCATAGCTGATTTGCTGATGTTGAAGCGGATAAGCGAGTATCTACAACAAACCACCTCTGGCCATCAAAGCTATCCCACTATTGTTCCCCCACGCACAGGAAGCAAGGTTTGTTGTGTTATTGTTGGATGAGGGAGAAAGAGTGAGGGAGCTGGAATAAACCAGTCTGTGTGTGTGTGTGTGTGTGTGTGACGTACACCAGTGTGTGTGTGTGTATGTGTGTGTGTGTAATTCATGTCTGCGTTTCAATATATGACCAGTGTGTCACACGTGTGTGTATTGATCGGTGTGTTGTGTGTGCAGCGGCGGGAAGCCATCGGTATGCTGTACCTGAGTCAGAGCGGAAGAGGAGCTTAAGCCGCTCAGCGGAACATGGAGCCGTGCAGGAAAACACCTGGGAGCCGAGGGAGAACAAACAAACCCAGATAAGGGAAGAGGAAGAAGAGGGAGAGGAGAGGCAGGATGAGGAGGGGAATTAAACAGTGAGAGAGAGAGAGAGAGAGCGAGAGAGAGAGAGAGGCAGAGCAGCTGCTGTTGAAGCCATGTGGCGTGCAGGAAGAAGGCCGGGGAAGAGAGCGTTCCGGTTTACACGTCGGTGTAGCATCATTGTGATTGAGCTGCTTTATATTCTTGTTAAAAAAAAATGCAATATAGAGTGTAAATCAGGTGGGCTACTTGTTCCGCCGTTTTCAGTCCTTATGCTAAGCTAACCGGTTGCTTGCTATATCCTTATATGTGAGTAGTATCAATCTTCTCATCTACCTCTCGACACTTCTTTACCAACACACTACATGTAACTTGTGTTCATAGTATCATAGCGTGCCACTGTTGCTACACTGTAAACTACGGAACAAGATCTGAACATTAAATGGATTAAATTTAGTTGTCACATAAGTTATAAGACCAAGTGGACAAACATCTCATGTTGTAGCTGTCCCTCATTCTTTGGTACTTGCTGTAATTTCCCTTTTCCCAATTCATTTGAGCTGAATGTCACCGGTCCTCTGAGCTGATTGGAGGTCATTCAGATCACCTGTTGTGTAGGTGTGGGGGACTGACTCCTAATTAAGAATTAAGAGCAGCTGGGTGCGTTTCCCCTCTTAGCCAATCAGGGTGAGACCACGCCCTTTCTTTAGGGCTTAAAGGTGCGTGTCCACAGGCAGTGGTGTTTCCCCGCGTCCCATTCATTGTCTATGTGAAAAGCTGTGCAATGCATTCTGGTAGCGTTGCGGCGAATGTCGAGAGACGGCGCGCGAGTTGGCCGCTCCTCATTTGCCTAAAGTTGAAGTCGAATCTACTTTATGCTAATCAGAGGCGCCGGGCTCGACTCGCCGCCTCGGGAACGCTCGCGAACGCTCGCAAAAATGTGTTGTTTAAAGGAGAGCGCCTGTCAATCATCCTCTAGTGGCAGCCCACCAAGCGTGCAATCCTGGGAAGCGGCGCGTCAACTCGCGTTTAAAATCGCCCCTGTGGACACGCACCTTAAGAGAGGAGGGGAATTACACACTGATGGCATTCTGGTCCTTCTTTGACCTTTTTGCAGATCCAACTGGAAACTCTTTGAGACTTCTTTGCTTGCTTTTGTTTTTTTAAGTGACTGTATATTTGAGAACAATGTTCCACTAGGTTTGTGTCTTACTGGTATTCATGCTTGCCTACTGAAAACCTAATGCCTGCAGGCTTTTTCTTACTTCAAAGGGGAGAATGACAGAAAATCTTTGAGAACAGCTTCTTTATGCTAAGCTGCTGCAGTAGTCTTATAGTTAGCAGACAAATGTGGTGTCAATCTTTGACTCTATCGACAAGAAAGTATAAAAGTGTACTTCCCAAAAAGTCAAACTATGGCTTCAATATGTAAATATGACATATGAAGTCTAACTACTGAATATAGCTTTAGAGTAGTGTCACTAAGCATCTTCTTGGAGATTTGAGTTTTTATTTCCTCCCTTTCAACTTGGAATAACTTCTTCCCCAAATAGTCTTTTCTTTTGAAGCTTTTTTCTCCTAACCTGTGTTTTTTTTTGCATTACCTGCTGTTATTAGTTACAGTATACAAAAAAGCAAAAAGGCTAATGACTGAACATGGATTGAATTTAATTATCACACAAGTTATCACTCAAGCAGCTGTCCACAGCCAGTTTTCAATAAGTGGCCCTCAGCTGTGTGAGTGTCTTAAAGGTGGAGGTATGCTCAAAAGGTTTCGCATGACTCGTTGTTTAATAAAATCTGCAGCCAAAAGTGTTTTTAGCTGAGAGAGGGGCGAGACGCAGGCGGTCTCTGTTGGAATGCATTCACATGTTGCACACAAAAGGTGATGGAAGCTGATTGAAAACCGAGGGCACAAGAGAGAAGCTGAGAACCCTCAATGAAAATCCAGGTTTGTTGCAGGACACAAAGAATATCTCCGATAAAAACTGGAATAATGATAAACGCACATGTAGACTGGCGTTTCCTGGAACAAACAAGCACAGAGGCCCTGCTCTGTAGTAGCTGTCCAGACATCACATCCTCGACACAGTTCCCTGGCTGCCATGCAGCTGAACCGGGCCACTCCAAAGTTTCTTCCCACTCTGTCTCTGCAGATGGCATTGTTTTCAGACACAATTTTCATTGTATGTGGAGTAGGAGGGGATGGAGATCACTGCTGCTGTAGATGCCAAGTGGTTTTGTACTCAACGACCCTCATTGGCATTCGAGAGTCAGTTGCCCCCCCCCTTCTTCTGGGAGGTAAAGCCTGGATTTCCCCGTTTCCACTCTCCCTAGCTCTTTAACAACTAACGCCTCGCTCTCACCCTCTCATTTAGCACCACTCCTCTCATTTCCTTTCCTCCCCTGTTAAACCATTATGTCCTTTTATTCAAAAGCCCCCCCCTCCCCTGTGCTGTACCTACCTGCTCTGAACCTGTCCTTGGGATATACTTGCAGCAGTGTTGTCTTCTACCTCCAATCTAGTTTAAAAAGTAACAACATTGCTATTCCTCCCCCTCCCCCCTCCCCTGAATTAGTATTTCACTTCATAATGTAATAAGCAGGTACGTCGGAGATATTTAAGACATTTTCGGATGCAGTTTGGTATTCGCTGAGTGTTTCCTCCACGTTACTGCCGTGCTGTCTGGGCCTGTCTGATGGTTCGCTTTGATTACAGGGTCCTCGGCTCAACTCCAGGTTTAAAACGTCCTACTAAGAATGCATGAGATACTGTAGTGGGAAAGAGACGGTGTGTGTGTGTGTGTGTGTGTGTGTGTGTGTGTGTGCATACGGTATATGGATGTGTACATGCGTGTTTGTGCAGTACTTTATACATGTGGCTGTGGATGCAGGTGTGCACACTCGCTGTGTATTAAAGCCTTCCAAGAATCTGTGCGGAGGACTTGACATCTGTGTAATTTACGGCGCTCTAAGGATTTTCAACTTTCAGCGAGCAGCTGCATGGCAGAGCAACAAAGAGAAGCGCTACCAAATTTCAAAGGTGTCAGCGCGGGTGTGTCACATTAATTACCTGCCGCCTCCTGACCTTTTATTTTATCTCTTTTTCAGTGGCTCTTTAGAGTCTTTATTTTCTTTTGAAGAGACCTAACCCAGATTGAGATTCATACGGCACACTGAGCTGCGTATAATAGTGAGTAATGAGTAGGCCTGTTTCTTAAAAAGTCAATCAGTAAATCTCGTCTAAAGATAAAAACATCTACTGAAGGAAATGAGGCAAATTCAACAAATGAATCTGTCAGTAAATATGTTTTTGAGGCAAAAATAAAATGAAACAGAAGCACCATGTGACAGTCATGTAGATGTAGTTCTACAAAAACAAACCAACAGCACAATGGGACACATTTAATGTGATGACCCATGTCCGGAGGGTTATTTGATAAATCACACTTACACTTCACAACTGAATTGTATTTTCTTTGTTCTATTTCCTTTATCAAAATTGAAACTACAAATTTGCTGGCATTTCCGCTTCCATTTCCCATTTTTGTTTTGGCCCCCACGGATCAGGTTATGACAGCTAGATCAACAATTTCAAATTTGTCATTTCAAGAGTCAAGAGAACAATGTCATGTCCTCCGTTCCAGGATGTAAACATGTGTCACCTACAGACAGCACAGGGGAGGCCCACGGATTTAGGAAAGTGAGCTTCGTCACGAAGGGTTGATGATGGGAATCCTCGGAAAGAGGATTGTCTGTCTGCAAAACGCTCCTATGGAGCAACTTGTGAGGAGGGGATCGATTGATGAACACACACACACACACACACACACACACACACACACACACACACACACACACACACACACACACACACACACACACACACACACACACACACACATATGCAGCATACATCCAGCGGTGCTGCTCTCTGAGAGGAATACCAGATGACGGACCATGACACACTCAGCACAACGTCATCAGGAAGCAACCTTGTAAACAGGAATGACTGGGAGGAGGCTCCGCCACTGTGCAGAAAAAACTCCGACAAACAAAGACCATGAAAGCATTTTTAGATTGACCCGTTACAAATAAACCTATAATCCTGTCCCCCCACCTGTCTCCCTAATTCTGTTTCCCTTTCTATTTCTGTTATGTCATCTGTCTGTCTGTCTGTCTGTCTGTCTGTCTGTCTCCCTCACCTTCTCCTTTCCCTTCGCTCTCAATGCTGTCGGCACAGTAAATGCTCGTACGTTAACATATCTGTGTAATACACACTACATTCAACTAAATGCTAACATCAAGGTGTGCGCTATCAGAGAAGTAGAAGATAACACATGCATTTTGTAATAGTCAATGTATTTTGTGAGTATATATTTAGCAGTTTTCTATGACTTCCTATGAGCTGCAACCATAAAGTCTTTAAAAACAGAGTTGAAAAAAACCCCATGACTCTGTTCTTGCTAGCATCTCTATGAGGCTGTAGACACATTTACATTTGCCAATTAGCTCTGACAACCACATCGTTAGGGTAGTTGTGACCCGACGATGGAGCTAGCTACCAAAAGTTATTACAATTAATCTTGAAGAGATCATGAATGCCCGTAGTACATTTAATCCAAATGCATCCAACAGTTGTTGAGATATTTCAATGTGGACCAAAGTGGTGGAACGAACGTTGCTATGCCTATGCCTACACATGGCTAAAACAAAGCAGAGTGGTTGGGAATAAAGGGTCAGTAAGGATGCGGATATAAATGATCCAGATATTTACAGCGCAGTCGGCCTACGTGGTATTCCTTGGAGTAGCTTTAGTACAGTAGAGAGCAGGGAAGTCCCCTGTGAGCCCGGACAGGGAGGGGAGGCTGGCAGAGGAATGCTGCTGTATACAGCCTCTTGGAGCTGAACAAAACCAGGCATTCCTCATGGAGGTGTTTATACTCTGCAGCATGGTGTGGTCCATCCTCCCTGGATCGGTCAGTGTCTTCATATTGTCACAGCAGCACATCTCATCCAACAGGAATAAAACTCCATTAGAAACAAAATGTGGACACCTTGGAGAAATAATGTGTGGGTTACTCTGAGAAAAGTCAGAATCTAAACCCATAAACCTGCCGTTGGAAAAATACATCGGAATTATAAATGAAAAAAACAAAACACAGTTTTAAATCTGCCCAAACCTTTTCCAACAATCCACCAAATGACCTTTTCAAAGAGACTCCTCCAGATATCAAATGCTTTACATGACAGCCTTTGGCGATCTTCTTAGATCAATCCAGCCAGAACAAAACATGTCCCAACTAATGCAAAAAAAACTTCTTCCGTGATGACACCCATTAAGAGTCTGCAACAGACCCACACACACAACACAGTGATGCAGTGTGTTTCTGCATGCTTGTGTATGGAAGACTGAGTTACAAATCGATGTCTACTTTGAACATGACAGTACGGGTATGTGGGATCAACTGTGACCTTAAGGATATCAGCTGTGAGAGTTATATGGCTGTAAAGACTGAAAAAAACGTTTTTGTTGTTGTTGCAGAATGCTATTTATTAAGCATACCCAATGCATAATACATTAAAGATTACATTTAAGTATATTACGTTAACAATACAGACTGATATTGTTAACCTTCCTTGATCTCATCATTCAAAGTAAAAATTCGCCAATCAAGAAAGAAAATCCTGCAGATAGGAGGTTTTGCTTTCCGGCCATCGATATGTTCCCACGTAGATTTGCTGTGTGTTTTTTTCTGGATTTGAATCTGTTGCACCACTTTGCATATTCCCGTGTCCCTCTTTCTGTCTTTCTTTTTTTTCCCCATCCCGTCCTCTCTCTCCGTCCTTGTCTCAGTAGAGTGCATTCCAACAATTCCTCTCTGTCAGTCTCTCGCTCTCATTCAGACCCATTCGTTAGACGCCGTTGACAGATCCTTGCTGCGACATGAAGGCTT
The DNA here is from genome assembly GCF_963514095.1 of Eutrigla gurnardus. Taxonomy (NCBI): domain Eukaryota; kingdom Metazoa; phylum Chordata; class Actinopteri; order Perciformes; family Triglidae; genus Eutrigla; species Eutrigla gurnardus. Next base: position 14,239,470 of record NC_139931.1, on the reverse strand, counting down.
TGAGCCGCTTTAACTCCGTCAAACTGATCATTGGTCAATCAATACAAAGTTCCACATCGAAGCTGTATTAGTACTGTGATCTAGCTTTTCAGCGGGCATGATTTATTTTGTCTTTTTCGTGCATATGCTGTTGCTGGATATGAATGATGCGGCCACTGGTCTCTGCACCTGAATCTACCCCGGTTTCGTCTTTTGATCTGATTCAGCCACATTCCTCCTCCTGAGGTTGGGAAACCTGAGAGCCGGGGTGAGCGGTCATACTTGGGGCTCAAGGGGCCAACTAATGACTTCCCATTAGCCCATTTGGTCTACATGATCCCCTGTTATCTCCGAGACACACGCGCTGGAGAGAGTCTATCCCCACAACTAATCGGGGGTCAATTGTCTCCCTTCTTGCATGTGACGGCGGCCAGAAGTGCACCTCACATGTGCACAAGCTCGTGATCCTCTTGTGCAACGCAAATACAGTACATTCATGTTTTTCCAGTAGAAAAGCTGAGCGTAGCGGAGAGGACCCAAGTACGCCATCGCTGTCAAATTAACCACTGAAGCTTTTCAGTCAGCGACTGAAAAAAAAAAAAAAATGAAACGCATGAAATCAAATGGCATCATTGTTCATTAGGAGATTAGTTCAGGGTGCTGTGACCTTCTCCGGATCTTCTGAAACGCTCTTAAATATTTGAGCGGGTGCTGTCATTTCTCACTCAATTGTTAAGCATAGAGGGCTCTCTGTCCTCCTGAAATTGGTTGTCAGCTCGGGACAGTGTGTGTGTGTGTGTGTGTGTGTGTGTGTGTGTGTGTGTGTGTGTGTGCGTGTGTGTGTGTGCGTGTGTGTGAGTGTGCGTGTGTGTGTGTGTGTGTGCGTGTGCGCTAATATTTGAGGGGGTGTGATCTGTTCCACACAACAGTGCTTTAATGTGTGTGAATGCTCTGCATGTGGAATTTCATTGAGTCTGTGTGTATTTGTCTGTGTGTGTGTGTTACATTCTTATACATGCATGCAAATACACATGCATGTGAACACAGAAACACACACACACACACACACACACACACCACTGAGCTTTAGATACGGGTGCACACATACAGTGTTTTTACGACTGTTTGGTTGAGTCGTCGCCTCTGTATAAAATGACGGATGGCGGTCTCTCAGTGGGATTGCGGTGCGATGTTACAGTCGCAGGTGTGAGTGTGTGTGTTTGAGTGTGTGTATGTGTGAGAGAGTCCGCTGTAGTGTGAGACGAATGCAGGTCCCGGTGGGAAAATCCCTACCTCTAGTCAAGAACCTGCACCCCGCCTTCCTCATCATCATCTTCCTCCTCTTTCCGCCCTTCTCCTTAGAAACCAAACACACCACACACTCATGTGAGGTAAGAGGAATTATTATTATCAAATAAAACTTTTAGCTCAAATTAACCTCAGCCCCCGGTACAGACATTATAGTTTGAGACTTCCTTAGTAACAGAAACATGCCCATTAGTAAAATAAATGTTTCAAAAAGTATTCAGATTTTCAAAAAATGGAGGTATCTTTTGAACTTTAGACTGAAAACAAATGGCAACATAAGCACATTTTGTATGTAAAGATTCTACAATTTGATCATTTCACTTTACATCGCCACCGTTTCCTCAGTGCTGCGTTGCACCGACATCCTAAGTCACAATGGTTACCCCATACTGCCAGTGGCCTTGGCCAAACGTGTGAATATGAAACGTGTAAATATAGCTCCGTGGCTCATGCTGTTTCCTCCATTGACTCTTGTTAGAAAAACAATGGCATCCTATTATTCAGCGAGCCATGATTGAACTGGAAGAAAAGACTTTACTGACTGTAGGGACATTGTTTGTAGCTGCAGCACAGAGGGGTTTGAGAAAGGAGCCGTCTAAAATGCCCTCAGTCAGAAAACCATGGATGAATGTGAACGTTTTGTTCTTTAATTCACCTTTTAAATGTTTGTTTCTGATGGTATAAACGTTCTCGCCCTCCTCCCTGTCACGTATCGTTATAAGCCCACGAGGTTGGCTGGCTGATATACTATTTTTGGGCCGGGGTCGGCTGAGTTTCAACATGCAGCGTCACCGTCAGACATTGTTCAAAAATGTTCCCTAAACATGGATGACCAAAGGTCAGGAGTCTGAGAATAACTCCTGATAGCCCAGCGAGCTGGGATGCTGAGGTAACAAGAGGAGTCAGTTGGCATGGCAACTATCCCTGTGACCTCTCCAGCAATAGTTGCTGCAAAGGTCTCTTATGCAATAGGTTGGATTTATGTATTTATTCATAAGTGGCCACTTAGCTTGAAGCATGTTTTGTTTCACATTCATGAATCAAAAACACATTTAACTTTTCACTGAAAAGTCACTTTTTAAGCAAACAGGGCTATTTTCTCACTCTTCATAAATGTTACCATCATTATCCATGTGTTGTTTTTAATTATTTGTTCATTACAACAAGAATGTGTCCACATGGGGCATCTGTCTCTAAAATAAACTCTAAAATAAAGGTATAACATGCGTGTGTGGTGCACTCATAAAGTGTGGTGATCCTTCACTTTAGTAATAATAGTAATTATAGTAGCAGTGGGAAGGTACACCATTACAATTTAAAGTGCTGCATTCAAAACTGTTTTTTACTTTAATAAAGTAGTGGGCAGGCAAATGATAGACTATTAAATGATCATAATATTGGATTATTAATACAGATTAATTCAGTGTAAGTAGCATTTTACTACTGTACTTTGTCAAATTTACACTTTATAGAGGTTACTGTTTGGTGGAATCTATAATCTACAACTGAAATGTGACCATAAAGCAGCACAAAGTGATAATATTCACTGTACTGAAGTAAAATACCTAAGAAAATATAACTTATTTACTCATAAACACTTGGTTGATGTGTTTTACACCCCAAGACTGAATACAACTAACCAGATCATGCGGTATAAACAGAATCCAAACGAACAGACAAACCCACGGGACTTGGCTCAGCCTCAGGAATATCTGCATAAATGATTCACGGCAGAGGAAATATTGCTCAGAGTGTCCGGTGTGAGACTGATGTCGCTTCTTTGTGCGCAGACGATCACCCGTTCTCCAGGCAGGGGGCGGGAGAGAGACCCTCGGAAGCGTGCTCTTCCCCGCCAGCGCTGCGTAATCAGGCAGCTCCAGGGCTGAGGCGCACCGAGCCACACAGAGCTCTGCTTATTGATAAGACTCCTTGGAAGAAGAGGACCGCAAACTAGCGTGCTGACCTGCGACGTTGTTTCAGACGTTCGGCCTTTGGGTTACGGTTAAAGAGATGACTGCTGGGAAAAGAGAAATCCTTTGGATATATTGCTTTTGAAAGAAATGCGGACATCCCTGGAATAATTGAAACTTTGCCTATTCCCATTACTCTCTGAGCGTCCTGGGTAGTTTGGTGACGTTTGTGACTTGGAAATGTAGTTTTTCTTAATTAAATGTCACTTATTGCGATTTTAGCCGAAGACGCACACTTGTGCGCAAGGTGAACTAAGAAGAGAAGGCTGAAAGCTTATCCATCCAGCACGGTGCCCTCTTCTTCTTCTTCTTCTTCTTCTTCGTCTTTTAACAAGGGGGACTTAGAAGTTTCGTGGCGCTGATCGCGCACGAGCGCTTTCTTCTCCTTCTCCTTCTTCTTCTTCGGATACCTCCGCTGGAGATACTGCCGTGTGGATAGACCGTCTACGCGCGCGCAGTTCCGCAGGGCGAGCCGCTGTCCCCCCGCGCGCAGTGCTGAGGAGAGAGAGGGACCCTCGCGCGTCCATAAATGCCCGGTCCGTCGAAGAGGCTCGAGGCTGGGCAGCAAGATGAGCTCGTGGGTGCAGCTGCTGCTCGCGCTGCTGGCGGCGTGTCTGCGGTTTGGCGTAGCCGAGGTGAGTTTGCACCGAGAGATGCTGCACCTTTTACAATTAGAAGTAGCATTTTCTTATTAAACTCACATAACGTAAAGCACCATGTGAGTTTTATTGGAAATTGTAGATAGCCCACCATAAAAGTATCCGAGCTAATATAAACTTAGCCTCCTGTTTTAATCTTTTGAGTGTAGCCTAGCAAATATTTACAGTAAAATGTAATAGGCAATATGTTTTTTAACGTTTAATAATGTATCATAATAATATTGTGGGCCTAAATTATAGTTAAAATTGTCAGTCAAACAAATGTGTTCTTTCTTCAAAACACAAACACAGACCAACATGATAATGAAGGTTATTTTTTTGATGCAATTGGAGTCAGTGCACCTGCACCAGTCTCATCTGATAATAAAATCTAGTCGTCATCTTACTGCTTGTTAGACGGGTGGCATCCTCACAGAAAATAACTGTTATTCCATCCATTAACTGGCGTTATGAATGGATGCCCAGGGGCAGGAAACAGGCTGCCATCATAGGCTCGTTCACAGCTGGATGCCCCACGTGGTGAAGTGATGCATTCATGGATGCTGTTCCAGATGTTGAGCGAGTGAGTCAGCGAGCAGCATCGTACTGTGACATGATGTGTTAGTTGGGAAACCAGGAGAGACACATTTTCTTTTTTTCTAAATTTGACGCCCAAGGTGAAATATAGATGAGTTGTGGTGGGAATTTTTTGTCATGCATCAACACAATGGTCATCACTTGTCTTGCTGAATGCCGGCAGCTAACAGATGAACACTTTGGTATTTTAGGCGTGTGATGTATTTCTGCCACATAGAGACAGATGATGCACTTATAACTGCTGCTTCATTTTAAAACAAATCTGTCTGAGCAACATTTACCTTTAAAACATGTCAAAAATGACAGTGGAGACATATGGCTGTAAAGTCAGACCGTCTGCTGAGGTCAAACAGGAAGGCAAAACTTAACGAGGGTCTCGTCGAGGTCAAGTGAGGCTTAACTGACATTTACGAAAAAAAGTCCCCTTTTTTGGTTAAACAGAGGCTTTAGGAGTGCAGATGCACACTGAATCTGATTTCATCTGTATTTTTTCCCTCTGTCCGAGATTTCATCCGTGTTTCTGATCCCGGAAATTCACCTCCACAGTGAAACACCAGCGTTAGTCGCTTGTTCAACTAAATGGGTCAAAGCACACACAATTAACAAGTCAGTCATGGGAAGTGGACATTTAAACGAGTCAAACAAGAGCGCACAACCCTTTGTGAAAGGCAGAGCCTTTGTTCATTCAGACAGATGGAGGGGTTTGGTATTGGATATTGCAACCAGGACGTGTTGGAAACTATCAGCGTTCAATTACAGTAAAACCAACATAAAAAAAGTGAAACAGAGCTTCTGCAGAATGTGAACTGGCGTCTTAAGTGTATTCATTCCTACTTTCATTCACTGAACCCATGACGGTAGATTTAAGGTGGAACACAACTATGATGGATGACTTTGAATTCCTGTCATCAACCCTTTTTTATGGCCTCTGTAGGCACCACATGTAACAGAAAACTAAGATTTGACAGTGTGTTTCAGAGGGAGAAAGTTCCCAAGGCTTTGAGGTCTCCAACCAGGAATTCCCCCGTCTTTAAAGTTATAGTATGGCAGCTGTGAAATGATGGAGTCTGGATTTAAGGTTCAATCACATCCCTTATGAAAGGAAAATCATCATAAGAGGATGGGTTTGAGATACATTTAGGCATGAGAGTGAGTGATAATTTAGTCTGCTTATATATGAATGCATATACATTAAACCGCGGACCACCAGAGAAGAATCCAGACATTAACTTTCAGTGAACGCAAACTCATTATTATCCAGTTGCATTAGGCGCCATTCCAACTCAGAGGGGAATTATGACGAAAAAAATGAATGAAAGTCACGTTTATTCATACATTCCAGTATCGTGCATGTGTAGGTGCAGTTCAGTGACTGAATGTGAAGCCTCGCACGTGTGCCGCTGCTGCTGCTGCTGCTGCTGCGCCGGCAGCGATCTCGACCCCCTAATTATGTACGATTAGATGTTCCCTCTCCTCCCCTGCCCGCTGCAGCCGCTGCCTGTACCTGGCATTCCTCAATATGTCCAACAGACCTTCAGGGGATGGGAGCTCGCATCAGGTGATATATGCTGGATTATGTCAAAAATCCGTTTTTTGAACCATGTAAAATGGCAAAAAGTATAGAGCACAACCTGAATTCAAAAGAGGAACTACAACATTAAAGGGAGCAGTTGTTTATAAAATAAAGTTTCTAATAGGCATGGGATGATTTTATAATCTAATGTCACGATTATACTGGCCAAAATAATCCAGATTTACAATATTATCCTGAAAAACTATGAGTAAAACTACTGAAATGGCAGTGAAACATACTGGAATCCCTTTACCTTACATTTACATACACATACACATAGTGAAAATCAAACAATCTGAAACAAATAAATCTATTATTCTATATAATTATGTTATTTAAAATAATTACATGTTAGTCTGTTCTTTCTTACATGATAATTGCTGTACCTTTAAAATCGGGTTCCGTTTTTAGTGATAAAATCCTGTCTCGTCCCATCTTTAGTGTCTAAGAAGTGAACATCTTCTGTATTGGCAGCAGGCCAGCATGACAGCGTGCCTGATGTCATTCCCTCATGCCGCTCTAAGTACAGGTCATATAAAATCCCCCCATTAGCGGCTGGTGTATTATCTTGATGTGATGAAATCATCATTAGCTCCATACACGTCGGACATTATCGATGTGTGTTTACGCATTCTCTCTGTGGATTTTGAATCTGTTTACATCTGTTTTGTTTATCAGAACCAAGGTGTTTATTTAGTATTTCCTGCTTAGACACAAATCGTCATGACAGCAGGCACCAGTGCGAACAAAGGCACACATCCTATAATTAACATCAGACGCAATTAGCCAAGCAGGCAGGTTTGCTCCGTTTGGCATCATGATGACTCCTGAGGGGCATCGACTGCAGATGTAAGTGTAATACAGCAGGCGTGTTCCTGCTGTAGAATTTGACTCCAGCCAACAATGGGGGAAAGTCAATGGTGTATAGTCGGGCAGGATGAGAATACGTGTCCATGCAGGGACGACGGCTCCCTTTGTTTAAATCCTGCTTCCCAAAGGGATTCATTATATTCTCCAGAACCTCAATGGCACCGTTTACTGGACTGGACATGCATTATAAAATTAAACAGTATTTTAGGACATATGAACTATTTTGCTGATGATTATTAATGATCAGATAATGACCACTATCACTATACTACTACCGAGATCATCTTCATTGGGTCCATCGCACCGTGAGACGCCAAATGAAGCACATCCGCACCGTTTAAACCGGTGCGAGGAAGTGTCTCGACCCATGTCTGATCCTTGTCCACGTGAACCCGTCTCTTATTCATCTATTATCCCTCTTTTTTCAGATGCACCTCCCTTCTCTCCTCTCCATATCACTCCTTCCCCCACTTCCTGACTCCTTCCTGGCTCCTTTGACCCCTAAATGTTAGCAGATGAGAAGACACAACGCCAATAGTCATTCACCCCGCTCTTAGTGACCATTGTGTGTCTGCTTTGGTTAATACACCCCCCCCTCCCTTCACCCCTCGGCTCTCATTGCCCATTAATGACCAGGGGGGTTAAACCCACAGTCGCTCATAGAATCACAATGTAGACCTGTTGCTTGGTTTCTGGTGTGCTGATATGGAAATGTTTGATCAAATGTGTGCTTAAGTTTTTTTTTTTTTCCAATGAAAAACAAAACCAGAAGTAAATTTTCCCACTATCAAGTTCTTCCTGTGGAGCCACAACCTTATATTGTTTAGCCTCCATGCTATGAAGCGCCATTGTCTTCCAGAAACTATTAAAAACAGATACAGGAGCCACGCCGTTGCATGGAACCATAACCATTTGAGGTGAAATCACATTCACTGCTACATTTGTGCGCTGGTTGCTGCAGACGTGCTGCAGTATTATTCCGTTTCCTCAGAGGAATTGTTTGGAAAGCACTGTAATGTCTAATGCAGGATGAATACAGGGAGGGAAATTCTCAAAGAGCTATTCTTAAAGTCACATGTGCCGCTGAAAAAAAAAAAAGTCTAAATGGTTACATGCCATTTCCCCTTTTCCCATGATCATGTTCTAAGATGGTCCAGAGTCACGTATCTCATTTCTTGAGTCTGTTATGTCAATATGTAAATCCTTGTGTGTTTCAGAGGGAGCCTCTGCCTGCAGCCCTGGTGGAGCTGGTTAGAAACAGTCCCATCTCCTCCATAGAGGACCTCCAGCTGCTGCTGCTCACTGACTCCGTAGGTAAAGACCAGCCCATTCTGATATTACTCTCGATACAAACGCTGGGACTCGTTTTTAATAACCTCAAAGTTAGTTGGAGTTGATGTTATAATAGGAAATGTCTACATAAAACGTGTGAGCTGAAAACAACAACAATAAGACTCTAATTGTGTCAAATACATGGAGAATATGTGGGAATAAGAATTGTAGCACTGCAACAATTACTTGGCTTGGTCTCAGTTTCTCTCTCTCTCTCTCTCTACTTGTGCTCATAAGCACACTCACATGTGACATCAACTACCCCCACACCCTCTTTGTTCCTCCCTCCCCAGTCCACATGCTCCTCTTTTATCTCTATACATGCAGAGGGCGCTAGAAGGACTTAGAGTCAAATCTGCACCACATGCCCACAAACAGACTGTTCATAAATCCGTGTTCACAAAAGTCAAATGCTGTGTTTGTTTATTGGTTTGTTTAGACGAGGAGGACGGGATTCCTGCAGCCAATGGAGGTCACAGACTACCAAGGAGCCTTGGTGAGCGGAGCCCCCTCTCTTCCTTTCTATTCCCCTTCAGTGTTATTTGAAACACTGGTTTCTTGTTGCACTCAACATGTGAATTTATCATATATGAAAGATAGAGGCATCACCGTATTCATAAATGGGTTTATAGAGGGTAGGAGTGCTGGCATGGAGGATTCCTGATTCTCTTCATGAACGTAACAGTGCTCCCTCCTCATTAGTGGAGGGCTGCGGGTGTTTTCTGCCCGCCTTCCTGGGACTTGATTAATGTGACAAGTATGGCTTGAGTGACACGGTAAAATTCTTCCCATTAACCGCTTTCCCCCGATCACGATCAAGCAGATGTCTGAATTGCTGGACACCAATCTGTGTGACTGACAGTCTGGATGAGTTTGCTGGATTCTCTGAAACGAATAGACCTCTGCTAATCATCACTTAAACTATGCCCATTATCTTTAACAGGCATCCCTCTATGTCCAAACAGACAGTTTAATTGAACAGTGGACCTTCCGCTATGTTTATGCAATAAAAGTCATTAATTAGATAATATCTGCTCATTGGAAATGTGTCATAGTCTAATGCACCTGCCTTGCTAGAATGAGGACACTGATGTCAAATCAAGGTTGTATAAAATGGAAAATTGGAGTTCAATAGCGAGCGCTTTTTCTCACATTATCCCATAAATACACATGAGAACAAGTTAGATGAGTCCTTGTGGATGAATGAGTAAGCTTACTGGAATTTAAAGTAATTATCCCTCATATCTAACATGCAAACTTTGGAGAGTTAGTCACATGGGCATGAAGATGTTTGTCTCATTTATTATTGGCTAAACACAAACCAATGGAAGGGTTTTTTTCTAAAGCCAGTGGTTTGTTGTCTTTATAGTCAAATCGCTGTAAGAGTAAATGTTTTGGAATGTCTTTGTGTCTGTGCTTAAGAGCCCCTTGTTTCATAACCCATCCACGCTCACGCTCAGTCGTACCTCCTCCCTCAGACGCCCAGCCAGCTCAGCAGGCTCTGTGTAAAGTTCGTACCGAGGTGGTCGAGGTCACCAGGGCGATGTTGGACCGTAGCAACGCTAACTTCCTCTTATGGCCGCCCTGCGTTGAGGTGCAGCGCTGCTCTGGCTGCTGCAATGCCAAGAGCCTGCAGTGCGTCCCTGTTGTCACACACACCAGATACTTGCAGGTAAAGAACCACAAACACACAGAAAACACACATGTTAACATACATTGTATCGCAAAGTGTTTGTCGTGAAGTTTTGCAGCAATATCACACACACACACACACACACACACACACACACACACACACACACACACACACACACACACACACACACACACACACACACACACACACACACACACACACACACACACACACACATCCGAGGCTGTGCTATGTGTGTTTTACTCATCCACTGCTGTCCACCTCTCCAGGTCATGAAGATTGAGTACGTCAACAAAAGACCCACTTACGCTAAAGCTGTGGTGTCAGTGGTTGACCACGTGGAGTGCCGATGTCAGCCCGCTCCACACACCCCTCTGCCCAAGAAGAAGTCCCCTCGCAGGCCGCACAACCACCAGCATCAGAACCAAACACTCAGCCAAGGACACGGACAGGTACAGCACGAAGACTATTTCACATCCCGTCTGCTGTCCCGTTTACTTACATTTGTAGGATTGATGAACTAACTGTTTTTCCGCTTAATTGTATTGTGAAAGGTCAAAGTGCCTTCCAAGGATGAACTCCATCAGTGGGACGAGCTGAAGCAGAACCAGAGGGCCCACCTGGAGGACCTCCTGGAGCAGCACTGGAGTCCCAGAGGAGACACCTTCACTCAGCCTGGAGAAGGATACAGCCTGGCTGGGGAGGACACGTCTCACACTAAAGAGGCGATGCCTTTTGCTCCACGCCGGGCGCATAACGCCACCACACTCAGTGGGACGAAAGACCAAGCTGAGAATGTGGAGAGGAAGAATGGAAGGATCTCAGATGGCAACAAGACTGTTTCCTCAGTGGATTATGTTGGCGTTGAGGTAAAGCAGGAGTTAGGAACAGGCGGGGACGGGCTGCTGCACAATATCGCTGAAGGGAGAGTGAATGAGGGAAACGGTAGAAGGGACGAAGGGACGCAAACACACAGTCCATCACGGCAAGACAACAAATCCAAACATTCAAAGAGCCACACGAGTGGTTCCTCTCACCCAGTTACTCAGAGTCCCCAAGCCACTTCCAGTCCTAGTGAGGTGCCCAGTGATGGGAGCGATGGGAGCGATGGGAGCAGGCTCCGCCCTACCAAAGAGCCAAATCCAGAGCCTCGAGAAAAGGCCAGACGGAGAAACAATGACACTCCCGAGGAGGTGACATTACAGATTGAGGAGGAAAAACTGGAGCGGGAGAGAAAAGAGCTTCTACTTCTCCACAAGAGGCTGGACCAAGAGAAGGAGATGCTGAGACAGCAGCAGATGAAACGAGAGGAGGAGGAGGAGCGGCAGAAAGAAAAGGAAACGGGGAGCCAACATCACCTGCATGGTAAACATCATCACCTGCAGACAACAACGGCCAATCCAGGTACGAGACGTTACAGAACACTTTGGCTTGATAACAAATCGTACATTTTAACACAGAGCCACAAGAGAACAAGTCATGGATTTTTAAATCCTAACATGTAAATCCTATCTTGACAGCGACGACGCCAACGACGACGACGACGACCACGCGGCAGCCGTCGGCTCCAGCGCAGCCCAGACCCCCAGCCCGTCCCAGGAAAAGGATGAGGAAGAATCGCAAACGGATCAGCAAAGCAGCTATGAGAGCAATGCTAATGTAGAGCTAAAATGAAGCCAGGTGAGTAATAACTAAAATGGAATATTTCTTATTCTAATTCTTCATGCGCTTAATATTTAATTGCATGTATACATTGTAAAGTGTCTTCCTTTGTTTCCCCCTCAGGGACACAACATGATCTCGGTGTATTTCTTCATTTAAGTATTTATTCCCTTGTCAGTAACCTGCTCGTCCTGTGAGATCTCCTCGGTAACATGACTAACGACTGTCTGGTGGAGCTGGAAGAGGACGGGAAGAAGAACGTGGATTATTACTGTTGCCTCTGCAACGACAGTTGGTGGTGCGAAGTAACAAATGGCGCCCGAAAAAAGACTGACAAAGTGTGTGCGAGCACAGAACCCGCGGGGGACGGAACCGGCATCGCTGTAGAACTGTGGACAATAGTGCAATCTCGGAACTCTTCTTGAAACCTGGTTTTGATATCAACAGAGAGAAACTGCACTTACACGTTGACAGAAGAGTCTATATGGGGATTAAATGACTTTTCTTTTTGATAACCGCCATCACACAACAAAAGTTTGTTGGTGGAAAAAATGGACATTATTCCTTTTTGTTTCATTGAAGAATCTCTTGTATTATAATTGGATAATCTTAGAGACAATCGTCTGCAACAAGTGGTGTTGACTAAAATTAGCAATATTTCCACATACTGAGGGGCTCAGTGTTTGATGATTCACCATATAGGCCTGATATCATTTGCTCCGTTAAACAGCTCTCTTTAACCGTATTTAATTGTATTTAACTCATTGCCAACACTGGAATTACACAGGTGATTAGTGGACAAAAACATCCAATGTTGCATTTCAAAATCTCCTCACAGGTGTGAAGATGAAGGTGCTATCAGAATACGAGGTGATGGCGTTACACCTGTGACCCGACGTCCTGCTATGTTTCTTATTTATTTATCTCTGCCATTACTGTGGATTCTTTTTTTTTAATACAAAACACTGCCAACGAGATGTGGTCGAGATATGTAACAATGCTTCATAGAAGACCGAGTGTTAAACTGCTCTGTCGGAACAAGTGTTGGTGTTGTATGCGTGAGAGTGTGGTACAGTGTGTGTGTCGGGGCTTGTGCCCACACCTACACGCCCGTCATGCATTTCAATACTCATGTAGCAGCATTTATCTGTTTGTCTCTTTCTCCGTGTCACATTCCATTTGAGCTCCAGCAGGAGGGGAAATAAACCCCGACACATTCTTTTCTTTACGTGCCCCGACTGCATTCGTCCTAAAACATTGTTTTTGACACTTCCATTACAGGAAACGAAAAGGGTCAAAACCAGTTAATCAAAAAGTTACTTTAAAAAAATGACAGCAAAAAAAGCCAGACATTGCAAATGTAGATATTGTTTTTGTGTCCTTTTGTACTCCCATTAGTAACAACACGTAGAAACACTGGTGACGTTGTTTATGTCTAATAATCCATAATCAGTCAAACATCTTAAGTTATTGAAAAACATGGCTTGTTCTTTTCTTGATGCCAACTTACAACTGTTACTGATTCTGTCTGTTTATATTATAAATATGATGAGAAAACAATATGTTTGTGATAACTTTGCCACCTAATGCTATTTTCATATGGGTATAAGAAGCCAATGCGCTCAAATCCATGTTGTTCTGTGTTTTTATTCCTTTTCTTCCCTTTTATATCTTCGCTTTGCTTCCAAAGTGCCAACGCGTTGTTAAGAAATATGCAATAGAGTGAAACGTGTATGCAGCCATAACAAAATACTTGTAGCTAGCTAAAAACATTACATTTTCACGTGTCAAAGGATTATTTTAGCACCCAGGGGTGCAGTTGATAACTCAAATGACGATGGACTTCCTGACACATAAGTTGCAAACTGTAAAAACTGTTTTAGCTTAACTTATAAAAACTGACGGTTGGACAAAGTGCTGTGCATCCCACCACAGAGCAGCTTTAAGGCGTTTTTTCTGTTGTTTGCTCGCAGGCGAAAGGTAAAGTCAGGGGACAACAAAGTCAGTAGGATTCTAAACATCATGATGTCTGCACTACATTTCATGGCAATTCATCCCACAGCTGAGAGATATTTAACAAATAAAACTGGTTATTTCTGGTAAGGAAGGATACAATCTGACTTTATTTTATGAGGCCATGATATCTGACTTTCTGAACTCAGGTGGATTCATTTACAAAGCTAAGTTTGGCTTGTTGTGTCTACACAGTGCATCTGCAGCCTCCAGAGACACTATTGACTTCACAGTCCAGCACTACCTTGTATTGAGCGTTGGTCCCAGTGATGTGCAATGAGGCTTGTTCAATCTGACTCAAATGAGGGAGAAAAAATAAAAAAGGGTGGGTTGATGTACTGTAGGTGAACTCTGGCACTCGCTCTGTTTGCGGTTTGTTTTTCACATTAACTCACTTGACTGTTGGCTGTAACATCTCCCCAACTCTGCAGCCAGCTGCACAGTTTGCTAATTAGCTAGCCCGAGGAGGCATCTGCTCAGCTGTCTAACTGCAAACAAATAAAAAACAATAAATGTCCTCAGATTTAAACCATGTTTAGACTAAACAGGGCTTATTTATTTAGATATATGCAATTGATCATACGGGCTTAAAGAGCCACATCCGTGGTCTTGACTTGCGTAAATCATTAGGTTTGATGTCTGCACCAAATTACAATTTTGCAGAAAGCTGCTGGCATCAGTGTCTCACCCTTAACCCCCCTGTACGGGACTCCTCCAATCCAATGTGTATTCTGGTGTCCGTGCACTACTTCCCGTTGGCCTGCTGTCAATCTCACACAGACGTACTACTTCTAAACAGCAGACCATCTCCAAATTCAGCATCGAGGTGGGATGCCTGTGTTTCTGCGGGTGTCGGAGCAGCTCCCCACCCCCCGCCAGCTTCAAACAAGGGCATGGGGGCTTGTTGACTGTGACAAACACACACAGGGGTCAACCACCATGACAGTGTGGGAGGGTCTCTGAGAGACCAGAGGCTGTGACTAAAGACACGAGATGGTTCATAGCTCACTGGTTGACCTTAAAGGACGCTATGGCTTGTTGGGTCTCAACAACGCTGTTACCTAACCAGCAAACAACCACTGGAACAATATGAAGACCCATCAAGACCAGAACTTTACAAACAATATAACAAAGACCAACCTGATTATGAACCATGACCCAACCAATCAGAGCCGGTTACATCATATGAACCGTGTTGGGATTTGTTGGTGGAGCATACTGGTGCATTGTACGTCACGGGGACTTTAGTCACAGTCCCCGTTTGTGTGTCCCCAAAGTTTTAAAGTTTGGTAAGCTATGATAAGGGTTTAGGTGAAGTGTGAGGTGGTTAAGGTCAGGGTAAGTCTCTAGAGAATGGCTGAATGCAATGTCCTCCTAAGTGATGGAAACAGGTTTGTGTGTGTGAGAAATCAGGCACTGAAACGTGGTTGGCCTCTGGGAATGTGCATCCATGCAGAACGGGAGCAGCTTCAACGTTACTTAACTAAAAAACAGTTTAGCTTCTATTCTTCTGTTCTCTTCTCTCATTGATCGGAGGGCGAGGGACAGAGGCTATTTAAAAAAAATGTCTGTTTAAAGTCTTCTAAAGGCTTCTTCTCCATCAGCAGAGAGCCTAGACCTTAAAGAGTTGGTGTTACAGAGAGTTCAAACGCTTATTCATCTATGATGTCAAAATTATGCTTTGGTTCATGAGGACATTATTTCAGTCTTTTAAAGGAGAAAAAAAAACATGTATGTAAACGACGACGACACTATGGTGCCCTGACAAACTGCCTTGGAAGACACAACTGTCTGTGTTGTGGTGTGACCTGGATTCCCTGATGTACAGTAGTTAGGAAACAGGCGGCCTTTGAACAGGAGGTTACACAAGCATCCGTGTGGCGCCACGCACTCCCTACACCTTCCAGCACTTTTATTTTCCTGTTTTTGCGTAGGACAAAGACAGGGACATGCTGTACACAGATGGCCACTCAACTACCCTGTTATCAAGCACACAGACAATCTGGTCGTTCCATCGACACACCGCTGCCCTTTCGTTTCTCTTTTTCTCTCACTGATGCATTTCAATATAAATCCTTCACTCGCCTGCTCGCTCACTCACTGCACCCTCTCCTTCCAGGGAACAATAGCGGAAAGACTGAGACTGTGAGGAATGTGAGTGTTTTTTTGGAGCTGAGCATCTGAAAAAGCCAGGAATGCTGGGAAAACACATCAAATCACCTTCCCCTTGCCTTCCACGACAATGGCCAAGGCCAAATAGAGGCATGGGTTAGCGTCTTTTTCGGGCATCATGACTCAGTGGCTATGTGTCAAACTGATCCTCAGCCTCATCGGACAGGAAGTCGTACCTAGCGATGGGATGAAAACACAGGAAGTTGATATCAGCATGCCTGGAATTCCAGCATTGTGTTTTCTCTGCGGAGACAATATGTTCATGATATCAATGTAATACAGTAATACTGCACTACAACCTCATGCTTGCTCCATAGACAGAGTCTGAGTATTCTGCATTGGCCAGACAGATGTGCAGATAAACAGACTAATACATTATATTACAGTGTGTGTGTGTGTGTGTGTGTGTGTGTGTGTGTGTGTGTGTGTGTGTGATGGTCTATACACAGCTCTGCAAAGCTTCTGATCTGGAAGTCAGCTGCCATTGTGGCAGATATTCACAAATACACACACTGGAGTGTGGACTAAAAAAAATAAAATAAAAAACTGATTGGTGATTATGTCTGTCATGACTTTGTAAGTTGTGCAGTTATACATCTCTCTCATGTGTGTACTGCCTTTTCCATTTGCAGTAATCGCTGCTCCGCTTCTCTACCATAAGGAAACATCGCAACACAACGGAAACTATAATGTTAATGTTTGATATTAAGCAATTCTTAATTCAAATGAAGCTATTATTCTTGTTAAATACAGGTGACTCATGACTAAGTGGAAAATATGATGCAGACGTCAAATTGTTCTTTTGAAGGTTTACAGAATGGACGGACAGGGACAAAAAACAAAACAGGAGACGCTTCCGAGACAAAAAAGACAGCATGCTCAGCTGGTGGTAATCACCCAATGTGGTGGCAGATGAGGAGAGATTTTATGAGACTAGAAACATTACACCCCAGTCACGTTGTAACTGTCCCTCATTCTTTGGTACTTGCTGTAATTTCCCTTTTCCCAATTCATTTGAGCTGAATGTCACCGGTCCTCTGAGCTGATTGGAGGTCATTCAGATCACCTGTTGTGTAGGTGTGGTGGACTGACTCCTAATTAAGAATTGAGAGCAGCTGGATGTGTTTCCCCTCTTGGCCAATCAGGGCGAGACGACATCCTTTCTTTAGGGTTTAAGAGAGGTGACTAATTACACACCTGGGCATTCTGGTCCTTCCTCAACTTACTTATGTATTTCAGCAGATTCAGACAGATATTCTGGTCTTTTTAAGACTTCTTTGCTTTCTTTGTGTTTCTGATTGAGGGGGATTTTGAGCATTCTGAATAGCTGGACGGAACATGAAACCTTCCCAGTCGGTTACCTCCATCAAAGCAGATCTTAGCTCTTCATGCAAGAGTTTGTACTTGCCTAACTTACCAGGCTTTATTCTGTTATTTTTGTTGGATTATTTTCCTTTTATACACATTTCCTTATCAAAGAGACATTTGTTTATTATAGGAGATGCATTTTGTTATAATAGAAGAGGCGTGGACATTTTGCTTCCTTCAAAGGGGAGAATGACAAAGTCTGACAACCACTGAATGCAATCCAACTCATTTCCCCATACAACCAAATTGAAACATGTGGTTACAAAACCAAACACAATGTGCTACAAACTTCTTGGTGATGTTTAGGCGACATAAGATACTGGTTCCCTGATGCAGACTAATCGATCATCACCATCTAATTACTGACATCAAAATAAGCCTATAGTATACATAACATACCCGAATAAAATGACAAGTCATGTACATTTTTATTTTCTCGTGAGTGTGGAGGCCTCAGCGCTGCTGCCAAACGACATCAGTGTGTCGATCAAATATACTGCATATAAACATTCAGCAACACGTAGGCGCCAACATTGACAACAAGGTCCTAACTCACACACCTTTGTGCAAACATGCATACATGACCACTGCTGGGCCATCAACAATCCTTCACTCTTTTCCCATGAAACACACTTGACATAATTCTGCTTCTTACCTGAGCTGAGAGAGAGAGGGAATTTAAGGAAGCAATAATAAAAAACATTTCAACACAGCTCTTAAGAATCTTCGATTAGACCTCCTGAGACTGACACGTAACATGCTTGAGAAATGGACAAGGAAGGAAGGAAGTGCATATGAAACTGAGAAGCTTGCTAAAACTATCTGACTTTCACAAAGGTAGCCTTTAAGCAGGCCTGTTGTATTATATTAGACTGCAAGTTGCTCCTGTTATTTCAATCCAAAAAGTCCATCCCTTAGATTCACTTGCATTGCACACAAAGGCTCAGCTCACTACTGCCCTCCACTGGTCAGACATCCAACCCGGTGCAGATAGACCAAGCAAAATGCTTCCTTTCTAATGTGTAAAAATCCAGATTAATACACATGATTGCATTTTTTTCAAAGCTTAGAATAAAGTTGAAAACGCATTGATTAAACACAAGAAATCAATGATTGATTGTAACATCTGCTGAGAAAGCCTTACAGGTCCTCCTTCGGGTCACTTTGCTGCTCTCATGAAAGCTGCAGGGAGGTGGCAGTAGCCCGAGGCCTGTGTGCTGCCCTCTTGAGGAAAGGGAGTGAATAGTCCTGAGGTCTGGGCCGGAGGTTGGGGGCTGCTGGTGCGCTCGCTGAGGCCTGGCTGCTCGTCCATCTTATCTGGACTGTGTTGGTCCTGCTCAGCCCTGTTTGTGTTGGCGGCGCAGTGAGATACGAGATCCTGTACGGACCTGGAGACGCTGCGGCCCGGCAGACAGACATAGTTGTCCCCGTAAAGGGTGAACATCATTGGGGACGCAAGTGCAGAGTCGTCTGATGGGGTTTCTTCTTCGTTCTCTTCACACTTGGCATCCACTGACTTGTGGCTCGACTCTGATGACTGTCAGATAGAAAGAATGCAGTTCAGTTGGACATTGAATGGTTAACTCATTGATAATATTTCAACATTAGCTTTTTTATTTAGTTTTTTCCCCCCCTATTACTCAGGTCATTACACAGCACTTTATTTTGATAAATTAACTAAAGGAAAAGTTAGATGGATTTAAGAGGTTGTTAGCTTAGCTTAGCATAATGACTGGAAACCGCTTGGCTCTGTCAAAATGTAACAGCCCATCCAACCATTATCTCTAACCGTTCAGTATTCTGTATTTCCCAAAAGGTCAAACTATTCCTTATGAGAATGATGGAGCACATTATGCATATTTGACAGTATTTCAGCAGCTCCATCTCAAGTTAAATGCCAAGTTGATTTATGAGATTTGATTTACAACGGGTGCTTGAGAGGTTTTCAGCACCTGGATACCTGACAAATGACACTGGTTGAGCGTAACTGACCTGACAGAAGATGTACGGCCCACTGAAGCTCATGGAGGATGTGTCAGAGCTGTTAACCTCCTCAGCAGGGAGGTTATCACCCTCCCAGCAGCTCTCGTCCTGCTCCAGACACTTTTTCCCGGTGCCCTTGGTTGGCCACAGCAACGTGTCTGAGGAGCTGCAAAGAGAGAGACCCGTCAGTAATTTATCCTCTCATGCCCTTCCTGAATAATTACGGTGGTATTCCACACATTCTCCATATTTTCTTCCATGGCAGCAGAATGAGTTGTTATGATCTGTCTGGTGGATGTCCAGTGTGAAACGCATTACCATGTGGACACGCTGTCCAGACGCAGCACTTTGCAGACGGTCACGCTCTCATTCTGGATGCTGGCAGACTGGATCACAAACAAATTGGGCATCATGAATTACACATTACAAAATACTATCAGACAAACGCATGTGCAGAATGATTTTGTGACACACCAGAAAGGGAAATAATTCAAACAAACCATAGATTTATCGACTTTCACCTTGATCTCGCACAGGATTTTGCTTTTGCCCGGAGAAGGAACTGAATCCACCCACAGAACTGCCCTCCTGTTTGTTCAAAACATATCGTTAAAGTCATCCTTTCATTTCATATTTGGCATGACACGTCCCCTTTAAATACACTTTGATGTGTGTGTACTCCACTGCAGGCTGCACTTTATTCAAGAGGAAGTGTTCAGGTAATCTCCAGTTCAAAGAGAAAGGATGAAGCACAGAATTGCATACATAAGTACCTTTGACAAGCTGGAATGGTGCAGAAGACTGTGAGGAAGACTGCTGCTACGAACACACTGATGGTCAAGTAGATCAGGGTGAGTGGGGACCAGGTGGCTGTCGGGGGCCAGACAACAGGATTAATGATCCTACTGACCATGATCATTATTTAGATTCTGTTGTTTACCTTTGAATGAACTGAACAGAAATAATGGAACATAATTCCAACAGGAATAGGTGAACTATGCTTCATGATGGTGCAAATGTGGAATGTTTGTGTGCATGCTGCTACTGTTCAGTATACCCTCATGCGACGTCCAGTCTACAGGCTCTGTCCATTCAGAGGGGATTCCCTGGTAGAAGCCAGGGACAACCAAGGACCTGACCTTGACCTGGTAGCGCTGCGACGGGGCCAGAGAGGCTCCCAGGATGTTCAGGGACATGGAGCCCTCTGAAACGTTCAGCAGGACAGAAGATCCCTGAAGAAAGATTACATAAAGAATCCTTTAAATGGGTTTAGGGGTTTCTGTGAAGGGATTGCTATAGGGGCGTACAGTAGGACAGGCATATAACACTCATGTAAATAAAAGCTCACCTGATCGTGTGTGCTGTAATAGTACACCTGATAGTACAGTCTGAGGTTTGAAGCTGTGCTTGGAGCGCTCCATTCAACCTTCCAGCTGCTGTCTCGCTGCTTCACCGCTACCTGCTGCGGCTTGTTAGGACGAACTGTGCAACAAGAATGATTGTTGACTTAAAAAATGTTTTTTTTTCTTCATATTTTTCTACTGCTGTAACATCTTATCTAATATTATCTAGGAAATGTGTGTGTGAAAACTTTAAATTAATAAAAATGTTTCTTAAAGATATAATATGTAACAACTTCTTTGTTGAAAACAATGTATTGTATTTAATGTTCCAATCAATCTGATTGTATGTTATTGTGTGGTAATAAGCAGAGGTGGATGCAGTACTGCCATTCGAACACTAGGTGGGGTCAATCAATCACATGACAGTTGCTCTGCTCTGCGCTGTGTATCTGCACAGCTCCCTGCAGTTTCATGGGCCCATTGTGTGTGTCACATTTGGCAGGACATGTAATCTCCTCTCCCTACTCTGCTCATTGTCTCTTAAAACGTGGAGATCTTCTGTCCACTCACTGTGTTGGTAGGCATCGAAACTCTTGGCATTGCGTGCTGGGAGCAGCTCCAAGAGCAGATGTGCAGGGTCTGCGACAGGCAGTGAGCAGCTGTATGTCAGCACCGGCCTGATGGGGTCAGAGCTGACCGTCGGGTTCACGCAGCACCTCTCAGACCTGAAGGCCGGGGTTAAAGTGAGAGGGATGAATGGATGATAGCTGGATGCATTCTTTCAGAACCAGCCCGGTGGTCAACTTACGCCGCAGTCTGGTGGCGTCGACACGCCAGCTGGTAGGTGATGAAGTGATCCACCTCCCTGCTCACCTCCCAGCTGCACGTCACCTCCTGCTCTCCATGCAGCACGCAATGCAAACTGGGAAACTGCCCAGTGCCTAAAGCCAGAGAGAGAGAGAGAGAGCTAATAACAACAGCTGCAACACTTTCCCCATGACAAATGGACGGAGGGAGAAGATTAGAAATGTGAGGAAGGGAGATAAGGAGCAGTGGAAAAGACCCGTCTGGAGTACATTTAATATCTGAGTCCAATGGTTTTACACATAAATGTCAGAGCTGAAGCTCATTTGTACTGAACACGATTCACAGTTGTATTAATGGGTTGCATTTAGCTTTTAAGTGCATTCTTTGACTCGCCTGCTTCAGAGTGCCAGGTCACCACAGGACTCCAGAGGCTCCACTGACCCACGCTGGCCCGGGCCCTCGCCCTGGCTTCATACCGGCGACCCGGGAGCAGCAGTCGCTTCTCTAGTTTCACACTGGTGTTTGTGACGTCCGCAGACTGCAGAGGATGAGAAGACGTGTGTGAGAGAGTTCCAGAAACGCCTGTGCTTTTATTTGGCAATGTTTCATTTTCTTTTTAATGCTCTGCTGAGATAAAAACTTGTGAACATGATTAATCATCTTCTTCTTCTTCTTCTTTTTCTTCTTCTTCTTCTTCTTCTTCTTCTTCTTGTTATTATTAGCATTAGTATAAGTATTATTATGAATGTAACACAAAAGCAATTGAAACCATTACAGCTTTAGCATTAAATATTTATGTTTTCTTCTTTTCTTTTCTTATGTGTTCCCTTGTGTACATACAGTATTCCTCATTATATAAGTTGCATTCAGAAAGAGAAATAAAGGGCTAGTTCTTCCTTAATAACACTGTTGAAAACAAAATATGTCTTTATCATATGAAATAAAGCTGCAAAAAATAATTAAAAAAAAAAGATGCCGTGAGTTCTGGTTTACAGAATATTTATTTTAAGGCCACTGAATTAGCCTATTTGGAACAATCGTTGCCTTTTCTGCTTCGTCACATACTGACGCTGACTATCAGAGCTGCTTGAATGTGCACGTTTCCATCAATGCTACTCTTGTTTGAGGGAAAAGTTCAATTTTTGTTTTCATTTCTGACTTTTCATGACCTTTTGACACCCACGACACGATTTGACATACAACATTAGTTACTACAGTAATGAGTGTTGTGGTTGAAAGGCTGTATGCGTGATGCTAACCGTCCAGGTGTCCTGTCTGTCTGTCCTGTAGCTCAGCTGATAGCTGATGTGTTTGTTCAGGGAGGAGGAGGAGGGGTAGGGGCTGGACCAACTGACCCATCTGCCTCCATCAGCGGCTCCACGTGTGGACAGGTTCGCCGGTGGGCGGGCTCTCACTGTACAACACAAAAACACACACAGCCAATCAAATGTCAGTATTTCCTAATAACATGTACTAATTAGCACAAAGTGACTGTTGACGGATGAACTCACAGTGCTGAGACAGGTCCAGAGGCCCCGACGAGCAGAGGGTCGGCGCCTTCTGGTTCTTGAGGAAGAAGAGCGTGTGTTTGATGCCGATGGCAAATACACGGGTTTCATATCTACACTGGACAGTCCTGTGCTCGCTTGCGTCTTGATCTTCATCACCGTATGGCACACACTGCTGCCTGCAAGGACAGGGACACAAAGCTGTGGGACGGGAAGGACACATTCCTCGTAATCCTGTACTCTATGTCTGCACCAGCAGCCCTGTGTCCCCCCAGCTCTTGTCCTCACCTGATATTGTTTTCAGTTTTGAACCAAAGGGTTGCGTTCCCGTGCTCCCTCCACTTGCAGTGGACGTGGGACTCGTAGTTGTTGTGGCACTGTAAGGATTTCAGCAGTGGAGACACTGGAGTAGGGAGGGAGACGCCTTGTTTTCAGATGATTGGTCTGTGCTAAAACACACTTGAATGCTATTGTATTGTACTGAAATGAGTGTTAAAACAGGACTGAGGGTCTTAACTTAGAGTGCCACGAAAACGAAAGAATTTGCCCCCTTCCTGATTTTTTTGCATTTGCCTCGCTTAAATTTTCCAGATCATCAAACTCATTTTAATATAAAACAAAGACAATGTGAGTGAACACAAAATCCAGCAGAATTCATGGTTCCATCAAGGTCCGGGTCGTGAAGCAGCAAAACAGCCCCAGACCATCACAATAAAAGCACCAATAACAGTCACACTGTTGGTACGATGTTCTTATTGTGGAATGGTGGATTTCCACCAGCTGTAACGGGACCCATGTCTTCCAAAAAGTTGGACAGAGTGTCCTTCCTATTGTGGAATCAAGAACGCTGAGCTTAACTGAGGCAAGTGAGGCCTTTAGATGTTATTCTGGGCTCTTTTGGGACCTCCTGGATGAGACGTTGATGTGGTCTTGGTTGAGTTTTGGTGGCAAGTCGGTCCTTGGAAGGTTCACCAATGTTCCATTTTCTCTCCATTAACAAATGGATATAATAATGGCTCTCACTGTGGAGCCTCGGGAATGTCTTTCAACCCTTTCCAGACTGATAAATGGTAATGATTGTTTTCCTCGTTTGTACTTTTGATCGCAGCATCACATGCTGCTTTTTGAGACCTTTTAGCTCCACATTGCCAGACAGGTTTTATTTGGGTGATGTTCGGATTGAACAGGTCTTGTGAAATTGAACACAATTATCAATTACATTTTAAAATTCTTTTGGTGATTGAGTAACCAAAGGGGCAGTTATGTTTTCACACAGGGCCCATTTGGGTTGTCATTTAAAAACTACATTTTTCTAGTTTACTCTGGTTGTCTTTGTCTGATTTAAAAATTTGTTTGATGATCTGAAACATTTAAATCTGACAAATATGCAAAAAACAAAGAAATCAGGAAGGAGGCAAATACTTTTTCACGGCTCTGCAAGTAGACATACAGCAATGTAAAAATATTCAATCACAAGTAAAAGTCCAAAGTTCAAATTCGTACTCCTGTAAAAGTATTGTCGGTTTACGGCTATTATGGTTTTAATGCAGCAATTTTTGGTGCAGTCAACTACTTCGGTTTTGGGTAATTTAATCTTCAAAAAAACATTTACAAAGAGATTTATGTCCTAAAAGCTTGCTTGAACATTTTCTAGAAAAGAACATCAGTATCTTGAAATAGAAAAGATTAAAACAAGGTGCTCCACTAGAATGATCAAAAGGTTGAATTGTAATGAAAACTGGTTGAATTATTCATACCACACATTTTTCATTTATCATAAGATAAGAAAACATTCTGCAACAAATACATTTTAGAGGCTTATAGTGTTATGATTATTTGTAAAAAAAAAGTTATATATATGTGTGCGTATATGACTTTCAACCAGTGATGGTAACCATCCCTCATATCTGATGATGAATCACAGTGAACAGTACAAAATCCCAAGATGTCCCAAGACGAGTTGTGATCCAGTTAAGAATCCGAAACGGTCGCCATGGCGCCCGGTGAAGAGACATACCGTGCTGTGAGCTGCTGCTCTCGTGGACGATGCAACAGTCTGGACCACAGGAGAGAGCCAGAGGAGGGAAGGCTGACCAGATCACAGCCCAGAAGAGAGGCGTCATCCCTGGAGACAGACGGGGATCTGGAAGTGGTTCTCTTGGAAACGGTACTTTGTGTGTTCACATCGTCCGCAAGTCTATTGATGTAATGAGATGTCGGTAAGACGGAGAGAAATGGTCCATTTACTAGAAATAGTGAAGAAATGAGTCATGACCACATTAACAGCACTCACTTCTGCTTTGAGAGTCTGCTTGTTGTGGGATGTCACCACACATCCGCCTGCCTCATATCTCTCTTTCTCACATGTGAAGGCCGCTGTTAGAACAAAAATGAACACACTATCATGAGAATATTCTCTCTGTTTTGCCCAAATGTCGTGGACTACTACATTTATTAGTATATGTATTAGAATTATTTAAGATTTTTTTCCGTTTCAAATCAAATGATTCACTAGTAGGATGCCAAGGGTGTCAAACCAGGATGTCAAAATTATTGCCATTCTTTAAAATGTCATTATCTGTATCCATAAGCACCCATTATTGGACACAACAATGTAGTGAGTGTAAATCCTGCATTTAAAATCCACAAAAGTATATTGAGATTCTTTACTGGCTTCTGATAATCATAATATAAAGATTGCACTGAGTTCAGAACTATGATCATTCAGGCATAACAAACTACTTCTGCCTTTCTGCAGTAGGTTTTTTTGGGGGGAAAGCCCCCTTCAGGAGATGTGGGAATTCAAAGTTGAGTTTGAAACCAAACAAGGTGGAACAGCAGGTCACACAGAGCACAACAGCAGGTCTGACACATGTAAAAAAACCACAAAAGCAAACAGAGGTACGTGGAAAATTGCATGTAGAAATCACGTCATTATTATTACAGGATTTCTGACTGACTTTGGCCGATGATACAATCAGATGTTACACGCTGCACGTCCTCCACCGTCACTCTGTTACGACATTGTCATCTGATTGTGAAAATCCTCCTTTATTCACAAAATAAATTTCACAAGAAAGTCATGTCTGAGTCACGGGATGTCGACACGTAGGATTTCATGTCGACACATTTCTGCAGAATTATCGTGCCTTCATCTCATTATGGCCAATCAGAGCTCTGGTGTAAACTCCCACCAAATCACTACACGATTATCTGGGCCAAAAGACTTCACAAACACTTTGATTGATCATAATGTTATTAGTCAAATTATAATTAGAATTATATTATAACATAATGCCAACATTCAAACAAAGTAGAAATCTGAGCGATCTGTCACAACCTTCTGTAGAATCCAGGAGATCCAAACTTTACACAACAAACACTTTGATTGATCATAATGTTATTAGTCAAATTATAATTATATTATAACATAATGCCAACATTCAAACAAAGTAGAAATCTGAGCAATCTGTCACAACCTTCTGTAGTATCCAGGAGATCCAAACTTTACACAACAAACACTTTCAAGGTGTCCTTCGTCCGTCTACGCCGCTGCTTCCGTCTCGTCAGACGGCTCCTCGACAACGCTGTGGGAGTTTCCTCTGCTTGTTGAGTTTCCCCTTTCAGACACTTGAAGTCATTTTCAATTCAAGCTATTGTTTTAATTCATAGATGTGCTAATTTCACAGCTCAAATGACTCTGGCGACGCAGCTGCTCTACCTGAAGGCAGATGCAATATGAGGGTTTGTGATTGGAACACAACAACCGCCACAATTCAACATAAAAGTTGAAAAAAAAAAAAAAAACAACAGAAGGTTGGAACAGTAAACACAATTCTGTTGGTCAACTGAGTTTTATCCTTTTTTCATTTCCTGTTTAAAAAAAAAACAAAAAACTATTTTCCCTTCTGGTGTCCCACAGGGTTTTGGTTTCATGATACTGAAGCGTTCCCATCCACATACAAGTCTCGGTGGTTAATCGACCGCCTGCTTTGAGATAACAGCAACTGCACGTTTCCTTAATGCAGCTGAACCCTCTCAGATATCACGTATCACACTCAGGTTGTTGTTACACATTCAAAGCCTTCACGTGATTGTGTTGAGCTACTGTCTAACCTGAACCGTGACTTTCCATTTTCCTTTGAACGCCCCACAGAACGGCGTGAATGTCTGCAGAGGCATCGGGTGCACCCACTTCTTTGAGTGGGCACAGTTTCACAACTCTGTGTGATTTCATTAGATTCCTGTAGATTAGATACACACAGATACATTAGATAAAATTAGATCACATCAGATACATGTAGGATATAGACAAAACAGAATAAAATATGTATTAATGATAAGATTATACAAACAGGACAAATTGTTAGCTTCTAAAATATTATTTATTGATACAAATTAAACTACTGAAACAGAATATAAAGTAGTTCAAATAAGCTTCACGTCGAGCAGCTATTTTATTACATATAATAATAAAAAATAATAATATAGCTCTTTTCTGCATGAAGAGTACTTTTGATCATTGCAGAGTGAGATTTTGAATACAGGAATTTTCATTGAAATTATTCATTTATACTATTCTATTGCTGAAATAATTCAAACAGATTGAGATTTGATATATTTATTTAATAATGTAAAACATCTTTATCACATGTTTTTGTTTCTTTATCCCATTGAAAGTGTATTCCTATATATAACATTTAATGAATTTATGTAACATCACAGCTGTTGAATGATGGCGTTGGAAGTATGATTTAGAATTAAATTATAATGGCTAATAAAACATGTTTTATGTAGACATTGTTATGCCATTATTGCTCAGTAAAGGTCTCTGCGGCGTCTCTGCTTCCTTCTTGTTTTACTGAGTCATTCTGGTTGGTCGCTTTCCAGTCCGCCACCCTTTATCACCCATTTACACCAGCAGAATTAAAAAATTTCAAGTGTTCTCTCTTTCCACCTGTTTTGGCCATTTTAATGCTGACTAAAGTTATTTTTTTATCTTTATAGATGACAAAATATAAGTTGTATGTAAACACACGTGACTGCAAATCAACTGCCATTTTAGAAATGGATGGACATTTTCTGTTGGTTAACAGTCTTCTACAAAGTTCACGTAGCTGCATTGCTTTCATGCTACTGTCACACTTGTCATTTCAAAGTGGCTTTAAAGTCCAGATGCCGTCTGACAGACGCAGCAGTTAACTTGTCTCGGATCTTGAGCGACGCTGCAGCGTCGATGCCTTTTGAGTCATGAGGGAGGAGGAATAAAAACAGCAATATGAATGTGACCAAGATGAAGAACGGCCATGTTGGATAAGCTGCATCAAATGTTTATGACCACAAATAAATCTTAAAGATTAATAAAGGGATGTTATCAGCTGGTAAATCCACTGTTTACTCTTTCTAATCAAGAAGCCAGTTAATTCTAACTGTCAACTTCATTATTCGCACTACTCCTTATTCGAGCTGACCCCCCCCCCCCCCCCGTACTCTCTGACTTCCTGCTAACAAACATTTTTGAGAAAAGTTGATGATGAGTGAAGATACAGCATGACCAATTCCTCATTTCAACAGACATTGACATTTGCAACACTTTACACATTGATTTGAACAGTTTGAAAGCTGGCAAGCTGCCAGAAGCATTCCTAAATAAATATTACTGCATCGAATTAAGCGCAAAAACATTATTAGATGCCACCTGCAATCGAATCATCAAATAATATTTCTGCAGATGTGCGCATTCCTTTTCCTTGCACTGCAAAGAGATATTCAACCAGGCAACCATACGGACGTGACAGCATTCACACCTTTTGGTTTGGCTCCAGAGAAGTTGAGAAGACGAGAATAGCTTCTTTCTCTAGAGATCTTTAAAAAAAAAAAAAGTCTTCATCCTCTGGTTCTCAGAAATGAAGAGGAACTCGCCAATTGTCTTGCTGATGTTTACATGTCAGCTGCTTGAGGTTTGTTTGTGTTGAGATACGACGTGTGGTCAGAACTGGGCTCGGTCACTTACGAGAACGTGGTATTTTGGTGCGGCCCAAAATTAACCCGTTAAGTGAGACGAATAGAGCCGGGAGTGTCACACAAAAGTATGTCAAAGGTCATGTTACACAATGGTCACCAAACTTTAAGATCCTTTTCTGCTTCCTGCTGCTCATCTTCGTAAGCATTCAACTTTCCCTCCAATCCGATAATGAGACTGAAACATCTGAACATTATCATAATGTCATTTTGAATATTCCAAGCAGTGTGTCCGTGTCATTTCAACCTCAACCGTGCCACCTAGTGATGACAACCAGCTGTTTCCTGCACCTCTGCTGTGGATGCTGGCTGAGATTAATGAGTGGAACACAAAGACGTGCTCGTAGCGGCTTACTCCAATCTTTGTTCAACAGTTTCGGGGTGCAAAAAGCTTTTTATTTCTACAGTCTGGACTGAATTGGACGAATTCATAGGAGAGCAAACAACATCCAGCGGAGCGCCAGAGGATTTGGCTGCCTCTGGGCGTTCAAATGAGTTTCTGTTTGAGTGACTGGATCTGTGTTGTGGAGAAGGGTTAACAGTCTGAATGAAATGTGTTTCTACAAGGCACCAGATACACACTCCACAACACAGAAAACACATTCTTACACTTGTTTATTCGACTACAGGAATACAATACATTGGATTATTAATGCTCCTACATACTTCACCTATATTTCTGGATATGCACACGTGCACTGATTAAAGTTGAAGGAACAATGTTAAAGTTGACGCTGTGAGACCCAACAGGAAACGTAAGTTTCCTTTTCATCATTACGCATCCTGTTCAGCCTTGTTGGCAAATGAACAGAGCATTAAAATGTCATAGATTTTTGTTTTGGTTATGATTTCATATGGTTTGTCACAGCTGTTTACTAAAGTACACCTGCGCCGAGGTAACAGTTCGTGCACTGCTTTTAAATTCCAGTCATACTCTGCTGCTGCGTCGCTCTGTGTGATCGCTACTGATTAGAGAAATGTGCCGTTTAAAATCCTGCCCTGTGAAGCTTTAACAGCCCACCGCATGAATTTATGGTCTCAATTATCCACGCTGGTTTCACAGAGACATCCATTCTTTTCGCAATCCATGCAACAGCTAAGTGAAAGTCATTTGCATGCAAGAGATTTTTACACAGGGATGATAGCATCATGTGCGAAAAGGCCTCTTTAGGGTGGAATTCCGCTTTCACCTCAGAGAGGAATCTTATTTACGGAGACACCCGACTCTTGTCGCATAAATAAGCAATGAAAATGGAAACCGCCGGCAGTTTCATATCCACACAGACAAGATAAGTCATATTAAAGGGCTGTCTCCTGCATCTGCAATCATTGTTTGAATATTTTACAGGTTCAAAATAATTCATCAATAAGAACAATACAAGTCTAATGAATCCCAATGCTAATGGCATTTATACACAGCATTGATCCGAATGATTGGACCCATCGGCTGCTGCTGAGTAATAGTGCTGCTTCCACCAGCGCCCTGCCGTCATCCTGCTGGTGTAAAATTAAATACTCTTTGAGGCTAATGAGAATGTAATGTAAATTAATGAGATCAATAGTGAGTGTTTCAGAGGGAGATGGGGGGGGACTGGAGCAGGAGAGAGAGTCAATTATTGAACTCTTTATTAAGATAGCCATACTCGCCCAATAAGAATACATTATAGTAATTATAAAGTAGTTGTAGTTTAATCTGAGCAGAGTGGTCTGGACCGATAAACAGCTGGAGGAGACACGGCTAGCTCTCTGCCTCCGGTCTCATTAATTTTGTTCATTCTCTTTCTATCACACACACACACACACACACACACACACACACACACACACACACACACACACACACACACACACACACACACACACACACACTCTTGATGTTATTACCTTCACACCACAGTTGACTTCCATTACTGCCTGTGTCCCCGAATCAGTTGACAACAAATGAAAGCAAGACTGGAAAGCACATTGAAATTAGTGCCGGTGTGAACGCCGCTGAAATGACGTGAGCGCTTCAAAGCATTCACTTCACCCCAAAATGATCGCTTGCTTATCAACCACTCACCCTGTGTTTCCTTGAATGCTCGAGGGGAACCTAGTTTCCCTCGCACTCCTTCATGGTGAATGAAAAGATAAAAACAGAGACAAGTCTTGATGAAATGTGGACGCCGTTTTAAAAAGTCTCTTTTATTCAGCCCTATGCTCCCTACTTCCCTAACACATTCATCTAAAACCTTACTATCACAGACTGTAAGACGTGCCCTGAGTCTTTGGCATGTTGGTAGTCGTCATCTCACTTCCTCTTTTAGCCAGTGGTGCTTGTGAAGGACTGACAGCGGTCTGGGATTTTGAAACTGCAGCAAACACAGCAAACGCCTCAGAGCCAGAACTGCCCCGTATCTCCGGCTGCCCATCTATTTTACAAACATAAAACGTAAAAGTGAGCTTCGCTTGCAGCACAAATCCATGCAGAAACATTCTCCGGGGTGATTTGCCTGAAAATCTCATGATGCAGCACATTAGTTTGTGGGAAACAACACATTACAGGCAAGCCTTGGGTCATTGGAGCTCTGTATGGTTGATGTTGCAGGCGTTTGTGCAGACGGACTGCCACTGCCAGCAGTGTGTTTTCAACAGAAGGGAACGGGAGACTAGAAGTCTCTGGATTAAACTGTGTTGGCCAGCGTCCACCCTGCTGAAGTGTCCTTGAGCAAATGAAGCCTCACCTTGAGAAAATGAATCCTTGCCTCGTCAGCTCCTGAGTACTTGAGCTGACACGGACCTCTGGCACGGAATACAAAAATAGAATTTCAAATGCATCCCATCTGTATTATCACACCCGGGTCCGACTACGACGAACGAGACTTGACCTGAAAAATCAGTACGTTTTTCTAAAACGTGTTCCGGGACTCTTCACCTTCTTCAGTGCACCAGAGAGATTAATTCGCCTGCAAAGGTAAATCGGTCACAGGCGAGGAGAAAACACACAAGCTTAAAAGTGAAAGCGATCCATCGGCAGGCAGAGCCTCTGCTTGAAGTGACTGTTTCACATCAAATGCCAGAGACAGAATCAGATGCACAATGACTGCAAAGAGACGCAAGATGACAGAGATGCAAATAACAATGAGAGAAAGACACGATGAGCACAAAGAGGCACAAAACAACAAGAAGTAACCAGGAATAGCATCACTTTCACAAGGGGTGTCTTGCTCCCGCTATGAAGGAGGGGTGGGGGACCTCTTTCACTTGTCTGTGCCCGGGGGCCCGTGTTTCATAATCCCTCCATGGCTGTAATGTGTTTCTGGGTCGCATGCAGTCACTGACACTGTACTTCACCGTTCACATCACCATGCCTCAACTTTCTGAAAGGCACAAGACAGATCAGTGGTTTTTCACAATATCATCATCCTCCATTCAGCCTTTCTTTATTCGTCCCTCTTCTTCACTATCCTTTCATCCCTGAGCACATTTAGCCAGAGGCCAATCTGCTCCTCTTCCTCTCCACCATTCCTGTCTAATGCCCTCTGTCATTATCACCCCCATCCTTTTCTTAGACTCCCATCTTTTCCATCAGCTCACACAAAAGCTCCCCCTCCTTCACCTTCTCTTGCCTCCCTGTTTTTCTTTTTCCCTCTCCGCCAGCTCCGGTAAGTTATTGCTCCAAAGTGAATTGCAGCATCCGTACTGCAACACACACCAACACAGGATTGGATTAAAGTGTGATTTAATTGATGGAAGGACATTTTCTCCACCCTGACAGTGTATTTGGGGTTTTTGGTGCCTGTAAAAGGTTCCAGCTGCAATGGAGTAACCAATCCCTCCCATCACTCTCTCCTCTATCTACGTTCCCTCTCTTTCTTCTCTCCACATCCTTACCCTTTTCCCTCCCTCCTCTCTCCAACTTTCCTCTCCCTCCATTCCCTGCAATCCCTCCTCCTCCTCTCAAACATCACACAATTCCCTCCTATCCCAATCCAGTGCACCCTCTCTCCCTCCCTCCCTCTCCCTTTATCTCCCTCTCTCTTTCTCCCCTTCATCTCACCTCCAGCCAGCCGGAGCACCCTCCTCCTCTTCCTCTCGGATCGCTCAGCCCGTCTGCTCTCCTCCACTTCCTCTCTTCCTCTCTCTCTTTCTCTTTGTACCTCTCACTCTCTCTGCCGTCTCTTGTGTTTTATCTCTCTTTCTGTCTCTTTCTCACTTTCTGTCCTCCACTTCTCTCCGGCCGCCCCGAAGCTCGCAGGCTCGCCGCTCTTCCTTCAACTACTGAGGATTCAGAAACACTCGGGACGAAGACCCAGCCACTGGAGGTAAGTGTCTACAGTGTGTGTGTGTGTGTGTGTGTGTGTGTGTGTGTGTGTGTTGCTGATCATTAACTTTACATGCATCAGCTGCTGCTTTAGGAGGCAGGTGGAACGACTGGGGGGCAAAATAAAGAATAAAAAGCTGTTCTGCAATATATGGCAGAGTGACATGATAGGAGAGTGGAAAAGATGTAAAAAAAAGGGCAAACAGCGCTAGATGATGGTAATGGTGACGGCGATGGTGTGTGTCAGGGGAGAAGTGAAATAAAAGCATGGAAAAAGAGAGGCTATTTTAATGCAGCAGTCAGAAGCGGCTGCTGCATCAAAAAAAAAAAAAAAAAAAGATAACAAAATAAGAGTCAGAGAGAGTTCAAGAAGGAACAGCGAAAATGGAAATGAGGGCATGAAAAACCCCAACAACACAAAACGTTGAAAATGAATTAGAAAGCAGCCGACAATGAGCGAGAGGCACAATTCAGAAATGAGAATGGGATGCTGATGTTTCCTCGGGTGTAGCAGCCGCATGCCTGCCTCCTCCTCTCCCGTAAAAATCCCATTCACAAACAGGACCTGAGAGCAGGGGATGGTGATTGGTTCCCCGAGCACTGTGTGTGCTTCATCGTGTGTGTGTGTGTGTGTGTGTGTGTGTGAAAGAAGGGGGGAGGGGGGTGAAAACCCATTACATTCCTGTGCGGGCGATGCCGAGGCTTCAGAGCAGATGCTTGAATGAAGATTGCAGGATATGAGCTCGTGAATTAACATAACAGCCTCAGACAGATGTGTGGACAGACTCGGGTGCGAGCGGTGATTTTGCACCAGACTCAAACTTTGTCTTTCTCCCTCATTGCGTCATTCTCAGCGCAGCTCCAGATTGTCAATCCCCCCCCCTCCACCCCTCCACCGCCACAATCATTGTGCCACCGGCAACCTTTGTCACAGCTGTCCGAACGCCAAAGCCGTCCTGCCCGCCAATAGGCCATTTAGCAGGGGATATTTGTATATTTGTCTGGGGAGGGATGGGAAGGCTGTGGGTGTGTTAGGCTTGAAGGGCAGGGAGGTTATAAGGAAGGGAGATGAGGAAGGCAGGAAGAGGGATGGCTAACTTCAGACATCCTCTCGGGTCGCCTTGTAGAGTGAGAAAGACAGAGAGTAAAAATAAGGCAGCTATTTAACGAGTTTAGGAAGTAGGTGTTGAAACTTTGACCTGCTGCTGGTGCAAGATAAAAAATCATTACAATATATCCTCTAGGCACCTTGAATATCTATAAAAGTTCATGGCCATCCATCGAATCACTGTCAAGATATTTTTCTCTGAGCCACAAATGTCTACTCCCTTGTGACCTCATTGCAAGAGCAAAAGCCAGGAGATCAGAAGGAATCTGGAGCCCATGAATGTCAATCCATCTAACAGTATGGGACAAATGATGGACGAATAGCATAGCTACAATGTAAAACCAGATAAATGTTTAAAACATACATAGATAGATACAAAGGCAGTGGTTCATGGTTGTGCATGCTGTGGTTTCAAATCCCAAATGAGCTACAGAGCTCAGAGATGAGGTGTGAAGCCAATCCCTTTACTGCATTATAAGTGAATAGAATTTTAAATGATGTCCTGGAAGCAATGGGGAGCCGGTTCCAGTTAAAATCTGAGCAGCTGCATTTAGGACCCACCGAAGATGATTTAGAGCCTTTTTCCTGAATGCAAGTTTCAATAATTGAGATGAGATTAATAACATTCTCCGCTTCAACGGCAGAAAGGAAAATGTTAAATCAACCTCGTTGTCGGTTAGATGGATAAAAGTTCCACGTCATCCAATTTAAATGAGTCCTGAAGCCAGCCAAACTACACAAATCAGTAGGGTTAACAGGAAGAGTGTGTATCACCTGCATAATACTGTACAGCAAACAATAAACTGACCAAATAGCAAAGGAGAATATGTTCATGAAAAGACCTCCGAGGTACACCGCAAGTATTTTTTGTAGATGAAGAAAATAGAGACAGTCAGATTTGAACCACTCAAGAGATCATTTTGCAGCTTTTGCAGGAGTGAAGAGAAGCAAAGATTTTCATCAGCCTAGAGGGGTGAGCTGAAAAACTAAGTAGCCATTATTGTTAAAAAAAAACCCCACATCAACCCTGAGCTATATACTGGCTACACTGCCCTAGCTCTCTCCCCTCTCACACCCAAGCATCATACGTCCCCTTAAACTTTATCACCACTTCTCCATTAGATCTAAAAGTCAGCCGTGATGCATGATAGCATATCCTCCCGATTTCATGGGAAATCAGTGATTTAACTGGCCTGGAGCTCTGTGAAGTGTGAAATACCCAGGTGTGATATAATGCTCCTGGGGGAGGAGACCTGCGTGTGTGTGTGTGTGTGAGAGAGAGAGAGAGAGAGAGAGATGGATGTGTGAAGACAAATAAATAAATAAAGGTGTGTGTGTTGCTGTGCAGTACTGATTGTGGTATGTTTAGGGAAGCGTGGAAGACCAGTGGAGGAGAAATTTCAGACAAGAGTCTGGGATTAGGACAGGTGGACTGGGAAAGGTATTCAAGCACCAGAACCGTCAGAGCCGGGGTTCACTGAGCATGTGCGTGTGTGTGTGTGTGTGCGTGTGTGTGTGTGTGTGTGTGTGTGATGACAATATAGGGTCTAGCTGGTCCTTGTAAGTCCTCTGATTAACTACAATACCTCTAATGGCCGTTTAAATGCTGGTCGTAATTTACTCTTGTGGTCTTTAGTAGAGATAAGTGCATGTGTGTGTATGTGTGTGTGTGTGTGTGTGTGTGGGTGTGTGTGTGTGTGTGTGTGTGTGTGATTGTCTCTCCGTCACAGTACGCTGATCCAGTCACACACACCAACCACTCTTGTATGTCCATGTTGATTTCTGTTAAGGGACAAACCACCAACATGGTCATCAGCACATCTGCTGAACTGAACGGACATCTTCCTGTGAAAAATGTCACAACACAATCCACCACCTGGAAAACCTGACTCTCATTCCTGGTGCAATGAGGTGCAAACAACTTCAACTCAACTCAGACAGCCATTTTTCAACTCTAAGCCACTCCTCTAATGTGTTCTCCCCTGACATTACACACACTTATATAACATAATGGCTCATGATTTAGTCTATAATGAGGCGAATGACCCAGAGAGGGCTTGCTTCAATGGTTTG
The DNA here is from genome assembly GCF_963514095.1 of Eutrigla gurnardus. Classification (NCBI taxonomy): domain Eukaryota; kingdom Metazoa; phylum Chordata; class Actinopteri; order Perciformes; family Triglidae; genus Eutrigla; species Eutrigla gurnardus. The sequence goes on along the minus strand of NC_139931.1, from coordinate 14,203,185 downwards.
CTTTAAAAGTCCGTAATGATTATCATTAATGGGGAATGCAGATACGTTACCGTAAATTAAAAATCGATTGAAAAGTGTGATATCATTTAGAATATAATGAGGTGTAATGAAGGGCGATTTTGAACGTAAAACCTCAAATAGTTGAGTTTCAGACTCATTCAAACAGCACTAATGTAAAGCCAAACTGAGAATCTGCAGCCATGCAGATTGGTTCGCCCCACCACCTCACAGCCTCACAGTAGGACTGACCAATCACGATGGAGGCTTCGGTTGTCGGTGAAGAGACGGAACGCATCTAAACTAAATTTGTAGATTGGCTAATCCGGGGCGAGGCTAAATCTTGGCTTGGATATCCGCTGGCTCCACCGTGCCCCAGAAATATAGTCCCTTGCTCCCAGAGGCTTATCTGTTGTAAGACAAAAGTAGAGACTGTACTCCCAATGACAATGATTTAGCAGGTAGAATGTGTATCGAATCCACCATCGAACATTAGCATGTTAGCTGATATTTGTTGATCAGCCCTCCACACAAAGTACAGCCGAGGGTAACGGGAGTGCCATGAGTATGAATGGAAATCCATCCATCTATACAATAGCTGTTGATACATTTCAGCAAAGCACCCCCAGACCTGCATTCACACTCCATAAAAAGAGAATACAAGCAGCAGTTGTAGCAATATGTGTGTGTGTGTGTGTGTGTGTGTTGTCTGGGAGTCTATCTTTTGTCCCGTTTTGCCAATTGCCCTCTGGTTGTCCATTTTCTCTCCTGCTGTTCATCGTTGTGTGGAGACATAACGCTGAATGTGAGCGAGTAGGATGGAAGATTGCCAGTGGGTGGACTGGGTAGGCAAATGTCCTTCTACTGGGAAAGATGGAGGGATGAATGTTTGTGTGGGCTTGTTATCATAGGCGAGAGAATAACGGGTCAGTTCATTGTGCGTATAATAGTAGTGAAGTTAATGTCATCGATGCTCTTTTCCTAAACTTAACTTAAGTAATTTTGTACTTAACTTCCTGTGAAATACAGTTTGAAAATACTTTAAACATGTCACCAGTTTATATTGATAAGCCGTCGCTGACACATGCAAAACAGATGCATCGGTGTGAGAATATGTTATGTATCGGTTGTACCGGTTGTCTTTTCTCTTCACACCCTCCGTCCTCAGTGAGCTGATATACGACACGTTGTGACTGCTGAGCATATGGTCACTACTCTCTGTCCACCACTGAAGAGGTTGTCTGGGTAATTAAAACAGTGTTCCCAGCCACGGAACAAAGCTCGCTCACACACTATTTGCATTTGGGCTGATTTTGCCATGGAAACCACAATTAACCTGCTGTTCAGGGCCCACGTGGATTAAAACACTGATTTTGACTAAAGAGAATCTAGAAGTAGATTTTTTTCTTTTCTTGCTGAGGTGACCGATTTAAGAAAAGAAGAGAAACTGGGGGTCAATCACAAACACTCAATGTCATCTTTTACAGCTTGTCAAGCATAGTAAGTGTACTTTATGCTCATCAGGCTGCATGCAAAGTTGGTAACAGACACAAGGTCTGATGTACTGTAGCAGCACGGGTCACCCTGCAGATGTAAACTGATACAAACAGGCTCATGCAGGTGCACACGCAGCCAAACTGTGCACTGATGCAGAGCAGGTCACAGAATTTCTCCCACCGACCAATCACGTCCAAGCAAACACACGTTAGACACTGATATCACAACGGGCCCAGACGGGAGGCTGTGACAGGCAGACAGGCTCCATCAGGCTTCGTCGCCAAGGTCAAGGGCAGATGCTGAGCGAGGCGGCTGGCATCTGGAGGGCGCTTGATGGTCTCGCTGCTTCGCAAGAGGAACAAGTCACTGTTTGCATGCGTGCCGAGCCACCTGCTAATGAGGAATTATGAGCATGAACGGCATCTATTGAAACATCACATGCTAACATTTGGATAAGTAATGGGATGGTTGTTCTGCCTGCCAGTCGCTCATCTGGACTCTGTGAGGTCATGTGAAGGTGCCGTTTGCTGTGCTGCCGGCTGTTCGCTTAATGCTTTTGGTTGAAAGCTGTTCTGCGCTAATTTGTGCTCCCTCTTATAAAAGCATGCACACTGAAGAGTAACTCACCTTTTGTCAAATGGGAGAGAACTCAGGTCAAGAGGTCGTTTGAGCTATTTGAAGGGCTGGGTGTGTTTCTATGGGCGGTGGAGACGGCGTGAGTATTTTTAGCGAGGTCAGCCCTAACTTTAGATTGTCACAGGTCAGCCCATTGCAACAGGAGTCAGCCTGCTTCCAATTAGAAACCTGTGACCTCTAAAATGAGATCATTAGCGAATCCATGGTCAGGTGGGAGAGAGCGTGAGCTAAAAGGGATTGAGACTTTTTCTTAATTTAGAGCTAATTTTTAGAAGAGAAAAATTAAATAGGATGATGATGTGACCTATTTTATCAAAGCCATTTAAAGCGTCCATCTTTGGGGAACAAAGTCATGGTATATATAGAGTAACACTCTCTTTAAGCAGTGAATCAACCTCGAAGGTTAAACGGTTACATGGTCACAGATGTCATTTTGTTAAATTAGACAAAATCTGCTCTTACGTTCTTACTTCAAGGTAACTTTCAGCTGGATTTATAAAACCGAGGTTTAAACATAAAGTAAAGTACTCCTGTGGAGCTAACACCCACACTGCACTGTGATCTAAAACATGCAACTATAACTGAATATTAACAAATATGTCTTCACTCTATTATTACATATACTGCTAATTTGCTGTGACACTTCCAGTCAAACAGGATCAAGATGTGTTGAATATTCTCCAGTAAGTTTGAAAGAAAACATGCTTATTCACTTTCTAGCTTAGATGAGAAGAAACCTAAGATGGCTGCATCCCTTTGCCAGGTTCCAACTGTTTTAAATTCCTTTCCTGTTCCTGTTTGTCCACGTCGGATTACTCAATGATTACTCAACCTGCTATACGGCCCGGTGCCCTCTATACGAAGCAGAGTTCTCTTGAAAAGGTTCAAGTTAATGTGGAGCAACGAACTGCCAACGGTCCGATGGAATTGCATTATCAACCCGTGAAGTCAATGAAAGCTCATCTCACTAGCAGAGATAAGGCGAGAGCTGTAGCCTTGAAAAGCAGCGTTCGTTGTGAACAATATCCCTCAGTCCCCCTTGTCATATCCCAGACCGCCTCCCCCCTCAGGAACAAAGGCCAGGGGGGTTCTCCCTACCATTAATCGCCTCCTCCTCTGCCTGTACTCCCCTTTACCGACCTTTGTTTCCAATTCCCTGACTCGACATTAAATGTAATCGGCAGTCCAGTCACCCATCCTCCCTCTTAATCGCTGCATTATCGCCTGCTTGGCTTCTCGGCATTATGCTGACACTTTCCCAGCTGAGCATGGATTGGTGCCCGATTCATTCAGGGCCAGAGGTCTGGGCTTTGGACCAAAGAGATGGTCGAACATTTGGGGCCGCTATAGCTCAGCGGGTCGTCCTATTTTATCCTTCAACCACAGGTTGTTTCAAGGTGTCCTTGAGTGGCGCCAAGTTGCAGAGAGAGCTCTGGTAAGGTGACTCCACAACGTTTTTTTCTCACAAACTTGTAGTCTTCAGGCCCAACCAACGCTGACTCACGTGACATCACTCAAGGCAAGTTATCAGACATCACGCAGCTCCTTCTGCAGCTCCTCCTTTGTCTACAAATGCCATCATACTTCCTAAAGCAGAGACTTACTGCACATTCCAATACCCATACTACCACACTATTAAGTATGCCATGAAAAATGAACTGGTTTGGTATGTTTGACATTATATATTTTGAAGTAATAATCCATAAGATATGATTTGACGCCTTTGGATGCCTGACCAATATTTACACAAGTCGAAAAGTCTCCACACGTACACATTGTGTCCCGTTCTCACAGATCAATATGTGACCCTGAGGCTTCATACCTCCTGTGAAACACAGCAGAGAGAATGATTGAACTTGCATAATAATTCTGTGTGGGCTGTGAGCAATAAAATAAATCTCAAGAGTTGTATTGTTTTCATTCAGAATTCATGTCAGTGATCTGATCCAATAGGATAAACAAAAGCCGGCCAACACTCAATTACGATGTTTATTCCAAATTGCGCTCCTTAATCACACCCATTGACTTCAGTGTCATATCCAATCCGGCGACTCCAGGTTACCATCAGTTGGACACAGATGACTCTTTTGTGATGCTTTCATATTTCATATTGCACTACTATGGAGAAAAGACTTTTACAGCCGAGAATTGAAAGGGGGGCTGGATGTGTCCTTTTCTGTGGGAGTGGAAACACACATTACCTTACATGTACAGACACTTTGTCCTACTGTTGACAGTCAGAGAAGTGTGTCTCTATGTCCCCTGAAGATATACCTCGGTTCCACTGTCTCTGTCTTTTGTGGCTGCATGAATGACTGCATTAAATTTCTTTGGAGTGAATGTACATATTCCATCCTCAGCCTTCCACCCCATTTTCCATCGTCCTCTCGTCTCCACTCTTGCTTTGTAAGAAGGCCGGCCTCGGAAAACCGGCCTGAGGCGAGTCCTAAACCGAGTGTCAGAATGAACGTGAGACACAGGGGGAGAGTGTGTGTGTTGATGTGTGCGCCCCTCTCGAAGTGTCTTTGTGTATTCCAGAGTGTTGTAACTGTTAGGGTTTTCTGCTGCAAGGTCAGTGGTGCTCTCCCCCCCCCCTCCCCCCTCCCTCTCCCCTCCATCGCTTTCTTACTGCAGGAGTTGCTGTCAGTGACAAGAGAGTGTCAGCTGCTGCTGCTGACCGGGCATCACTGCCGGGGTTAGGGATACAGGGCAACACACACATACTGGCGTAAACTGCCTGCACGTGTGCACACTCATACATGCCGGCCAGCGCTGCTCGCTCGCCTGGATGCAGATTTGAATGTACACACACACACACACACACACACACACACACACACAAACACACCACGCCACCATGCACCGCTGAGATATGTGTGTTGATGAGCGCCTGAGTTGATGTGTGGATAGCCGTCCCACGTACTCTCGTACACTAAACGCATCGTTATCCAACTGTGAGGATACGCGGTCTATATTTAGACAACTCTTAACATGCACCAAGCGCAGTGCAGTCAATTCATGTATCAACATCCAAACCACTTGTGAAATGATGCGCGCCATTAGATGGATGAATAATGCTCCGAACATGAATGCCTAATTGCAAATAGCTGCAGAAGCGAGAATCCTAATTGTGATGTAAAGTGGATGAGAGTTTAGTCTCCTGCGTGTTTCTTTGGTGTCTCAAGGTCAAACGTGAAACAAATCTGTTAACAATGTAGGCGAATGACCCCAGATAGCCCGACTTTATGTCTAATGAATTTAACCAGCTCCAAACTGTGTCTTTAACAACCCCTCCTCTCCTCTCGCTCTCTTCTCTCCCCCCCTCTCAGCTCCCCTCTCACATCACAGACGTGGTCCAGAATACAAATTGTGTTTCCCTCTCTTTATTTGGGTAGCCTATAATGCTGTAGGCCAGGAGAGAGAATGGGAGGCGGGATTGAATGAGTCTCACCAAAATAAAAGGCTGGGACAATGAGGGGGTAAAGCTGCTCGCCAGACAAAAAAAAAGAGGAGCAGACATAGAGAGGTTGAAACAGAGACGCGTTGAGAGGGAGAGAATATGTAGATGTGAATGTGAGATGCAGGAGCAGCGGTAAAAGATACAAAGACAAAAGGTAGAATGGCGACAAAGGAGGGTGTACTTGAGATGTGGTTGATAAGGAACGGGCTGGTGAATAGTCTTGAAAGATGTGATTCATTGTTGGTTCCAAGCAACAGTGATACAAAGACAATGGTGGCCAGAATGCTGCAGAATGCTGCAGAGCGTTGATTCTCAGTGGGATCGACAGTACGAGTCCCCATTTCACTTTACAGCGAGTCCTTCAAAACAGTGTTCAAAAATCAAAAATATCCATCAATGTGGATTTAAACTTTTCCCTGTAAGATAATACAACAGGAAGCAACAGCCTTGCCTCGAAATTCTGATTGAGAATTCAGTTTCTGTGATGTGGAACTAAACATTTCACCAGCAGAACAGTAAACAAACTGTGCTTTCACACTAGTAGTGATGCTGTTCATTCAGACTGATGTAGTCTGTGGGTTTACAGACTGGACAGATATTTGACAGGGATGGAAAGGGGTGGAAACACTCATCTATCTCTTGGGTTCACAGTAAATGTGATGTCAGATGAGGAGAGAACAGTGTGTGTTATAAGTCTGACAACTCTGGAAGCCGAAAGTATAAGACTAGACAAATTAAGAAGGCACTTAGGGAGATCACACCCCAGTCACGTTGTAGCTGTCCCTCATTCTTTGGTACTTGCTGTAATTTCCCTTTTCCCAATTCATTTTAGCTGAATGTCACCGGTCCTCTGAGCTGATTGGAGGTCATTCAGATCACCTGTTGTGTAGGTGTGGTGGACTGACTCCTAATTAAGAATTGAGAGCAGCTTGGTGTGTTTCCCCTCTTAGCCAATCAGGGTGAGACGACGCCCTTTCTTAAAGGCTTAAGAGAGGAGGGGAATTTCACACTGATGGCATTCTCGTCCTTCTTCAACTTACTGCCAACCTTATTTCAGACGATTCAGCCAGAAATGTGAAAGAAATGTTCATGAGCTTCATGTTATTTCCATACATGAGTGATGGAATTGTCCTTATTTAAAGAGGGGATTGACTGAAAAAGTATGAGAACCATTGGTTTAACTTTGCTTCGTAGCTCAAGCAAGCCAAAGCTAAAATTAAATTAAAAAAGTACTCTAGTGATTAATTATTGCCTTTCCATGAAGTTGGGGAAATCAGTTGTAGCCTAGCACACAGAATTTCCCAATAACGCAACTCTTACTTTAGACACTTCCTGCCTCCTCCTTTCAAACTAATGCTGCTTCAAACGTTGGTGGGCTCTCCCCAGGGTCCCGGTAAACATGACACGGCTGTTTTCACTGGCTGATTACTAGCTTGTGATGAGTAAATCAAAGTCATGTCTACAGGATACAGAGACATCAGTGTGGCATAGCAGAAACACTGTTCTTCAGCATGAACAAGCATCTGCATGAAGTGCCTTTGAGCAGGACATCAAATGTGGGTTGTCCTGTGACCTTCACAGACGGCATGCAGTGAGTCAGACCTCAGAGTCCATCAAGTGAAACGGGGCTGTCTGTCACTCGCCCCATAGGAACCCCTCGCTTTGTCCGCTGGATGGAGGGCTAAACGCAGTCAATGCCTCAGTCGGGCCGGCCGCTGTGTGGGGCGGCTGGCAGAGAGCAACATCACAACATTAGTAGGGAGAGAGGAAGAGGAGGGATGATCAGCACGAAAAGGCCAGGAGTGTTTTGTTAGTGTGTGTGTGTTGAGGTGACTCTCTAACCCCAATTACGCAGCGTTCACACCGTCTTTGTGTTGTATTACCACACACACGCACAAAATCAATGCGCGTCTCTTCTGATTTAGTCCTTTCCCTAAACAAAGCCCAGCCGAACTGGACTCCATCACTTTAAAGCAGCGAAGGAAAGAATCTGCCCTTATATCACAGTGCTGTGAGCCAGCCAGGCATGATGAAGACTGCAGTATTTTCAGCTGGGGAGACACAAACTCTCTCTCTCTCTTAAGACACTACAGTAAACTAGTCAGCCCCTCTGTAACGCCGTACCTTCAGCTATAAAGCGTCTTATAGTGTCGAGTGTAATTGGGAGAAGAAATCAATCACGTCTCCGTGAAGGTTAAAGTTACAGTTTGATACACCAGGCTTAATACTGTAGCTCTGTCTGTGATCACCCGGAGCTCTACGATATGTTTCTTCAGCGACTGGATGGAACCATGTGTATTATTATGAAAAAAATGTAATGACAATGTGCCGGCTACGGTTCGTGTTACCTTCTATGTGTGTGCTAACCAGTTCACATCGGGCTGCTTCAGTAACGAGGGTCAGTACAAAGCTGGCTTTGCCTCGACACTGACCCTCGTAAAAGGATCTTCAGCGATACATAAACTTTGGCGCATGCTGCCGCTAGCGTAAGTGGCATCCTGTCTCTCTCGAAGTAGGCGATGACAGGCGGAGCTCATTAGCATTTAAAGGTGCAGGCACAGAAACGGTCTGTTCTCAGGAGAGCTCAGCTGAGCTCATTTGAGCAACTTTTAGACAGCTGAAATTCAGAACCATGGATGGGTTTGGGGCAATGCATATCGAAAACAGTGTTGTTGGACCTCTGACAGCTGTGTGAAATTGATGAAAAACAGTATAATATGGGATCTTTAATGCATGTGTAAAACCATAATCCATGGCACAAATCTCTGCCATATTTCTGCCTAGACAAAGATATTTTGAGTGTTGATGAAGCCACTACAATGTTAGCATATACTTGCGCCGATCAATAGGAGCTCCATTCAGAAACTAACAAAGCATGAATTCAGACTTTTTACAAATCGGCATCATTATTCAGTTATTTGGCCATTCTGTTAATCCGTTTGTTGCAATTACATCACAGCTAAATGATTTGGGTTTCATACATCTTTGGTAAACCAGGAAGTTTGGCTTGCTGAATATAGCCTGGTGACATTCACTGAGCGCTATTTGATCATATGAACCCAGACAGGACAACATTTATTTATTTATTCATATATTGGACTTTCCCAACATGAACAATAGTGTTTATTTCAGCCATGGATGATGAAAAGTTTGCTCAAACACAAATGATGCTGTGGTCAAACTCACATTTGTGTGTGTACCTTCTCTCTAAGGTCGTGTGTGGGTGGATTTTTTAGGTGTGTGTGTGTGTTGTGGCCTTTGGGCTCTCTGTCTCACGATGCTGAAGTATAAAACAAGTGAACAAGACAGTAAAAAGGATGAGGCGGTGCAATAAAGACACAGAGGAGGAGAGACGGCCCTGACTGATGTGCAACCTGCAGGACGGTGACAGGGACCACAAGCACCACTCAAAACAGACACATCGCAGTCAAAGTCAAGGACATGTGTATCATTTGAATTCTGCTAGCGGAGTATCACATCCTGTTCTCATTGTCTCATATTCAAGTCAATATTGTCAACAGGGCAACGCGAGGTTAAGGACTGCATGTAGTTTAGCAAAGCAGGAGGTGCTGTCCCTTATGTCAGAGTGGGTCCAATCACATCAAAAACAGTGCTTGAACGTGTGACACATAGTTTATCTGTCCTACATACTCACAAACTTTCCAGGATAATTTGCCTCTCGCCCAACATCTGCTGGGATCAGCTCCAACCGCCCTGCAGCCCTGAGAGGGATGAAGCCAGTACAAGAGATGAATGAAAGAAGAATGAACTCTATAAAAAAGAAACAGTTTTACGATCGATACCTTCAGGATTTGAGACTCACAGTCAGCAGCACATCATTCAGACCTTTTTCCTGCAACTCCACAGACACAGGAGAGCTCATGTTTTTCATGGTTTCATCTGTTCTCAGCCCCTGAAAAAAGACATGTGCAACTATATACTCCAGCTCAAACCAAGCTGTCTTGCACTGCTTGTTTTCTCACCAAATAACTCCACGCAATAACACCTTCTATTCTTCACACACACAGTTAAAGAGTGAATCTGTTATGTAGAAGAGGTGGCGACTGGATTATTAGACATTTCATTTGTTATTTCTGTATTGTTTTGCTGCGAACCCTTTTATCTACTTTGCATGATCAAGCTAATCAACTGTGGAGCTATTTCTATTTTGTTGTGCAGAAACGGCATTAATCTGTCCCTGAAGTCAGGCTCACGCAAACATCAATACGAAAAGTAATTAATTCACAAATTCTCCTCGGCTGTTGCAAATGTCTCACTGATTTCTACCGTGAACGATGACTTCCATTCAGAGACTCCCATTGAGATACAATGATTCTTCTGTCTCTCCCAACAAGTTCTAATAGCCATTTTTACACCTCATTGAACTCCAGGCAAAATTATGATAGCGCAGTCTTGAAAACTGTTGGTGCTGCTGCCCATTTAATCGGTTAGATGAATTAATGCATTTGGAGAGAGAGAGGAGAGGAGAGGAGAAGAGGAGAGGAGGAGAGAGTAATGGCTTGGAAGAGGACTCAGTGGACGAGGAGATGGCATGGAATACGCATTTGTCACATGGAGACCTAAAAAGTGGAAGTGAACTATTGACTTAATATAAAGGTATATATTATATAAGCCCATTTATTAGTCAGTGTGACAGAATCAAGCATAAGACAAGAGCAAAGGCTGATGCTGGCAAAACATGACGGATAGTTTTTCTGGAATCAGAAGAAAAGAAACGATGGTTGGTGCAATGATGGGTCCATTGGCTGCTCACTGTGTGTGTGTGTGTGTGTGTGTGTGTGTGTCGTCATTCACCTGAAGCATATAGGAGCCCCCTCTGCTGCAGCCAAATGAGCCTGCCAGAGTGTTGGAGGCACACAGGAATGGTGGAAGAGAGATAAACAGGAGGGAGGGGGAAATCATGGATTTACGGGTGAGGGAATGGGGGATGTAAAATGTGTGCCAGGGGAGGAGGAGGATGCAACCACATACATGTGTGCTGGTAATAAAAGAAAATAAATGCATAAAATAAATTTAAGGGGAGATAGGAAGAAGCGTGTGTGTGTGTGTGTGTGTGTGTGTGTGTGAGAGAGAGACAGAAGGGCAGCCAAATGAGAGGCAGGAGATGGATGGTAGAGGCAGCGAGATAGATGACGGTGTTAATTTGGGTTGCAGGGACACATTGTCTCTGCAGCTTCAAAAGGATGGAGAGGAGCCACGGAGACAAATGAGGGGAAATGAAAATTGAAGGAGAAGATGAGGCCACACTGTAATTTCACTGTAATTGAAATAAGACACAAAACAGACGATAGAAAGAAGTGGTGCGGAAGCATCATTGCGTTGCTATTCAGTGTTGAACTGTCCCATCTGGCTCCGGACCCAACTAGATATCGGGGCGATTCTTTAGAGGTACTCTCACATCATTCTGGCATTAAATGAATAAAAGTTAGCTCCAAGGACACCTCCCTCACAAACTCACTCACCCTAAAAAGGATCTTTCAAATTGTGAAGCTGGCAGAGGCCGGCTGATGCAGTGTGTAATTGCTCTCTGATGTGGAATCCATGAAAAGATGAAAACATGATTTTTTTTCCGGATTGTTTTAATTTGGTGTCAAATGGAAGGAAATCATGTGTGAGAGAGGAGTTTAAAGGTTGCTGTCAGTTTAAAACAGTAGTGGACATGAAGTTATTAAATTAGATTTCAGAACAGGCAAACCAAGAGTTGAACCTCTCAGTAAACCGCTCAAAGACAATATGACATTATGTTAATATTAGGTTTTTATTTCTGATCTCACAGAAAACATGCATATAAATTAAATGGAAGATTGGATTGGACAGCACTCTTAAAATCTCACTTGCAAGATGGCTCAATTACCACACTTTGATTGATTTACTGCAACTCAGTAATAAAATTGTCAATATGGAGATATTTGCTTGATATGGAGCATTTGTTGTACTTGAGATGCAGAGAGAAACCTGCCCATTATAGCCCAGCCTCTGATCTCACCTCATCTCACCTGAACAGAGAACGGCATGATGATGAAATGAGAACGCCATCATAGACCTTGGTGAAACTGACAGATGGCAGCACTCAACTGAGAGAGACAGAGAGACAGATGTTTCTCCCAGAAGGACGGAAAGAAAGAATGAAAGAGAACAGACTCCTGGCATGAGATGTTACCTTGACAACAAAAGAAGAAGGAGAGGCGTGGAGAAGGCCAGAAAGCAAAACGTTTGACAAAAAGTTTTCCTTAGTTTGAATTGCTCTAAAATAGATCAGCATTCTAACATGCTCACAATGACGATGCTAACATGACGACGTCAAGCAGGAATCATGTATATTCAGCATCTTGGTCAAGTGTTAGCATGCTAATCAGAAATGTCATGGGATCACCAGTCAGTAGTATTCACCATCAGGGGAGCATGAATGTCTGCATCAACTTTCATTGCATTGATGTTTGGTCAGTGGCCTTTGTCATGTGGGGCCTCCTTTGTCGGGATCAGACGCTCCAAGGTTTCACCATTTCAACATTATTACAAGGTCAGAACAACTGATGTACTGTGAAGAAAGTCCAGGATGGCACACAAAACCACATAGGGAAGTGAAACGACGACCATATCTATAAACTGGGTGTCTTGCTCAGATTTGTTAGTGCCCAGGGCCCCGTTGTCTCATAACCCATGTGTCGGTATTTGACGAGTTGAAATATGTTGGTTGTTGAGATATTTCAGTCTGGAGCAAAGTGGTGGACTGACCGACCGACACTGACACCACCGGAGACCTGCTGCTCACGTGGCTGAAAAGAGAACAAAAGAGAAAAAACGAATTAAAGAGGGCCATCGATAGTTTCCCCCTCATCCGTTTCATCAAAGCCGTTGAATCCCACTGAATACAGGGACATTAGTCCTGTTCAATCTTCTCTTTCACCCCATCTCTCCGCTCTCAGCTACCCATCTCCTTCCTGCACCCCCTACCATGCCTCTCCTCATTACTCCCCCTGTCTGTCTCCTTGTCTCCCTCTCCCTCCCCCACCTCCTTGCTCTCCTCCTCACCTGCTTCATCTGTCACCTCTGATTCGGCGTCAGCAGCACTTATTGGCAGGCCCAGTTGAACAGCTACAACCCAAACCCTCCGTGTGCCGGTGTGTGTGTGTGAGATGTGATTTCAGAGAGGGCGACCTAGTGTGTGTGTGTGTGTGTGTCCTAACTCCTGGCAGCTGCTATTAATGCTGCCAAGCAGGCCGGGAAGATGGACAAACCGCTGTTGAATGAATGATAAACCGGAGCCTGGCGAGGGGGTGAGGGGATCGGAGGTCATCACTCTTGCTCAAACACTCCTCTCTCTCTTTCTGCCATTCACTCCCTTTGTTTCCCACCGTCTCTTCCACTCATCCTCTCATTGGATCTATGCTCCCTTCATCTCTGTGTGTTCTGGGAGATGACAGAAGTGAAGAGGAAACAAGCTTTGGAGTACTGTGCAGTATGTGGAAAGTGCTGCACACCCTGCAGCTGTATGTGTGCTGCACCTACACACACACACTCACACTGACACTGACTTGCAGTACTGAGGGTTTTAAGCTCTGATGCAGGCCGCTGAGCGCTGGCTCCCGTGGGTGCAGCAGCTACCCTTCAGGTGGTAACAACAAAGGTCAAAGTATTGATCATTATTCATTCTCATGAGCGCTGTGAGGGCTGCACGGTGCTGTAGTGGGTAGCACTGTCACCTCACAGCGAGAGGGTGTGAGTTTGGGTTCTCTCCGGGTTCTCCGGCTTCCTCCCACAGTCCAAAGACATGCAGGATAGGGGATAGGTTCATTGATGACTCTAATGTTCCGTAGGTGTGAACGTGAGTGTGAATGGTTGTCTGTCTCTACATGTCAGCCCTGTGATAGACTGGTTACCTGTCTGTCTCTACATGTCAGCCCTGTGATGGACTAGCGTCCTGTCCAGGGTGAACCCTGCATTTGCCAATGTCAGCTGGGATTGGCTCCAGCCCCCCCGTGACCCTGAATAAGTGGTAGACGATGAATGGATGGATGGATGGATGGATCCTGGATGGATGGGTGGATGAGCTCTGTGAGTTAGTGAGCAAATACTCTCAGACACACACACTAGCTTGTTGGTCGGGGGAAAGAATGCAGGAAGTAACGGAGCTCTGCTCACTGAAAAACACTCACTCCTATGCTATCGTTGCCCTTAAGGCTGTACAGCAGATACTTACATATGCACTCACAAATCCCACTCACATACATGAATATGTTCATGCCAACATAAACACTTCAACCCCTTACCTCCAGTAACAACTCCCTGGATGGTGTTTGTGTATAAGGTAGCAGCGCAGAGAGGTATATGAAGTACTAGGGTGTGTGTGTGTGTGTGTGTGTGTGTAGGGATGAGCAAGCCAAAGGGTAAGCCAGCGGCAGATGAAGTCAAGTCAATTTGGAGGAGGCTGTTTGATCCAAAGCAAGCTCTGCATGAAAGCACGAGAAAAAGACATTGAATCCTGAGGTTGTTGATGCTGGGTTTTTTTTCAGAGAAGCTCAAACAGTTCTTCTTCTTCTTCTTCTTCTACTTCTTCTTCTTCTTCTTCTTCTACTTCTTCTTCTTCTCTCTCTCTCTCTCTCTCTCTCTCTCTCTCTCTATATATATATATATATATAGAGAGAGAGAGAGAGAGAGATAATATATAATAATATATGTTGTAATAATATTATTATAATATTATATCCATAAGGTAATGCTCAACTTTAACCTATTTGCCAGCTGACATTCTAAAAACCATGATGATACGACTCTCTGTGCTCATCAAGACGTATTTCTGCAGAGGCACAGTGAGAATTTTTATTTTATTACGCCCGAGTAGTCATGAATGATGCAGTTTGTTCAAAGGGCTTGGAAACACTTCAACCCAACTGCTCATTCAGGAGCGTGCACTGCAGCAGTAGTAGTGGAGGAACTCATTTTAATCCAGGAATTAAAATGAAACCAATTCCTCTCTTTGCAGAGCATGAAATGAAACACAGTGTGACTTTTTTCTCATTACTATAAGATAAGAAGACTTTACATTTTTCTTGGATGCAAAGATGCAAAAATAAAAAAAGTAATCTTACAGCTGCTGCATTCAACAACTACACCGATGAGTCAGTGTGCAGGTTGAGTGAGCGCTCTCTTAGACTATCTAATGAGAACGGTTGCAAGCATGCACATAATAAGTCTCATAGGTCAAACCATGATGGGACAGTAGCAGGGAGCGGATCGATGCACACGAGGCCAGTGCATTAACTTGACTTAATTATAGTCTCTCTCTGTCATGTCAAACCCCACTTCTCCCCTCCCTGTGAATATCAGTGAGAGGCGACTACTCTTTGTGCCAGTGTTAGCAGTGTTCGTTAGCTCCTGTTGGCCAGAGTGAAGTGGGAACGCTGCTAACACTGGCTCTTCATCCTCACAACGAGGTTGAGCTAGTTAGCCCGTTGGGCGAGGAGCATGTGCAGCCTTGTTAAGCTAATTAAAAGGATCATGTGATTACTGTACCGTATTTACGGTCAGTTGGTAGATTAAGAATTACTTCTGCATTATTTTGCTCTAGCTAACAGAAGCTAACTGGCTAAACATGGTAGCAGTTAATGAATAAATCATTAGGGACATAAATGAATGAGTCGACGACACTCACACGTACACCAACCCTCATTTAAAGTGCACTAATGGCTTTAATTTGCTGTTTAATTGACTGATGGATAGAATGATAGAGGTCCCTACTCTCCGTCCTGCAACTGAGAGACGTCCAGAAGAATCCTTCACCCAAGCGAGTCCTTGACTGGAATTAGATTTTAACTGCAATGCGGCTGGCTTTCACAGGGCATGGTTAGCCCGTTGGCATAATGCCTTTTAATGGAGCATCCACTTAGAAATTGCTATTAAACCTACCCTGCCCATAAAGAGCAAATCAAGTCAAGATGCAGGATGAGAGAGCAGAGCAGGTGATGTTTCCTCCACAAACTTGTTATGTTTTATAATGTGCAGCTTTTAGTCGTCTGGTAACACCAAGTCGCCCTTAGATTAACCAAAGGAACTGTGACTGACGGTCGTTGTTGGTTATTATCATAATGTGCAGATGTGCTGCTGGTGCAATTCAAGCCTGAGAGGATTCAGGGTGGAATAATCTTCGGAGAGATTGTCTTTTTTATTGCCTGACACTAGCGATTTGTTTGAATGCCAACGCTTTTCCCTGTACACACTGAATTTCAAGGTCAAATGCTTCTTTTAGAACGTATGTAGCGTACATGTCTACTGTATACGTGCATATTTACATACTGTGTGTGAGTGTGTGTTTAAATGCACATTTGACATTCACATTAGATGCTGCAGGTAACTGTGCGCTTCTGTTGTCGTTGAAATGTTGTGTTGGCAAACAGGCAGCAACATTTCCTCCATAGTATGGCTTTAAAGTCTGAGTTTGAAAAATGTCCGATATGGCCCCTCATAAACTCCCTTTTCCTATCACTATCACTATCAGCCTTCACTGTATTGAACTGTGCAAGCTGAGCTCTTAATCTTAACCTTGGACGCTCTACATACTAGTGTCTGTTGTCAGGAAGTGTCAATACATTCCTTACACGCAGAATGTCTTTTTAAAATAAACTTTAGTCCTCAGGAAGGTTAGGCAACAAACGATTTAGTTTGTTTTCATTTTTTTCCAATGCTGTACCCCAGCCTTTTTGTTTAACTTTGGTTGAAAACCCAACTTTTTCTCTCTGCTTTCGAATACTCACCGACTCTAGTGTTGGAGCTCATGTTGCTCCTGAAGTCAGTTTCAGCTCTCCTCTGACACCTGTCGCCAGGGTTAACACCGCTCTGCCAGCCGAGGCCGGCACCAGATACTGTGTGAATAACACAACCCCCCCAAACATCTCTCATCTAGACCCGCCACGTCACACACTGCTGGAGCTCTCCTCTGCATTCCCTGTGTGTGTGTGTGTGTGTGTGTGTGTGTGTGTGTGTGTGTGTGCGTGTGTGTGTGTAGTGTATGTATTGTCTTGTGTTTCATATTAATTTGGATGGGGATTTCTTTTTTAAAGGCCTATATTTTGGCAACATGAGTTATCAGTTTGTCATTATATATATATATATATATATATATATATATATATATATATATATATATATATATTCATCCATTCATTTTTCAGCTGATTAGCTCTTTTTCTTGTTCATGCTGTTTGGGAAATGGGACAGACAGCAGACGAGATTGGATTGGATTTCCCATTAACAGGCGAATCATTCCCCTCCTCTCCTGTCTCATCCTCAGTTTGACTGTCAAGCATCATGTCCCCCTTATGTCCTTCTGTCTGTCTTTTCTCTGCCTCTTTATTTGTTTTTATTCATCTTCGCCTTTTGTGTTTTTATTGCCATTTACTTGTTCACACCTTTTCATTTTGAGAGAGACAGATAGAAATATGACTGTGGAGACACATAATATAGCGGTGCTCGTGGAGACGGAGATGATGCCATATAAAAGCTCTTTTTTTCTCTGACTGTCTCTCTCACAACACAGATACATTTTTTTAAATAACATAGCTAAATGTCCCGTGTTTACATATTCCTTCAGGTTTTTATGGCTTTTATGGTCCTTGCAATGGCTTCCACAACACATAGAGTTGATTTGTTGAATATATAAAGTAAAATGTTTTATTTCTTCACAGTATTGGCAAACTGAATCATCCCAGAATGGCCCATAACATGAATTACCAACAAGCATCACGTAAAAACATTTGTAGATCACACTCTAAATTAAAATAAGTTTAGCTTCAGAAGTACTTTGGTATTCTTCTGGTGAGAAGCACTTCCACTCAGTCTTCAGCATGCAACCATATCTGTCTCCTTCCACTATCAAGCCTGTAGCTTCACACAAACTTAAACTCTTAAAAGTGGCTCCAAACTAAATAAACAGACTGATGTTCACTGAATGCAAAAGCTTATAAAAAAAGATGGTGGAACCTTCATGTAATGGCATAATATAATCAGATGTTAATCACAGAAAAGGTCTGCAAGAATGTCAAACCTCTCAATCACAAACGATATAGTCATAATCGTGATAATACAACTCAACAAAATAATAATGTCTCATTGTTTTAGAAATAGGTTTAAATGAACAAATGTGTAAAAATCAGATGACTGGAAATGGACCCTTCTCTCTGTCTCCTGATGCTACACCCAAAATAAGTTCCCAGTGTGTCTGCATTATGTTGGCTTACCTGGACTCAGGCTCAAAGGCGTCTCTCCATCTCCTGCCTTTTCATATTGGCATCACTCTCTCTTCTTCTTCTCCTCCCTGGAATTCAGTTGATCTGCTCATCCAGAGAATAACGTTGTTCTGAGTAACATCATGATGTAAAATAAATGTAATTTCATGAACCTGTAGCCACAGTGAAACATTAGACATTAACAATTTACATCATGTAAAAATAATTGTATTATTACGTGTGCCATATTGTAATTGATAAGAGAATAGAGGATTTTGTCTCCAGTTGCAACCCTTGATGGTTTTCTTCAGTGAGCATATGCTTTGGGTTGGATTACACCATATACCTACAAAGTGACTTTTCTCTTCCTATTTTCATTTTGCTCTCTCTCTCATCCCCCGGCCCCGGCCATGCCTCATCTAACATTGACATTCCCTGGTGAGATGCATTATCACCCTAGCCCTCTCTCCCTTCACAGCCTCAACCTCCCTTTTAACGTTTCTCTTTTGCTCTGTTTGCATTTCTTCTTTAATCCCTCCTTTGCCATCCCTCTTTTAATTCCTCCTCTTTCATCATGCACCTCTATCTCCCTCCCGGCTTCACTTGTCACCATCCACCATCTCTTCTCATTCCCTCCCTCCTCCCAGCCCCCTGCTGAGCCCCTCGTCAGCCGAACAGAGCTACAAGAGGCACCCTGGCACATCCTGATCAAGACAACCGCCCCGATACATTTAGAGGAGAGTGGCAGCAAATAGATGGAAAGAGGAACTTGTCACAAAACTGCGTCAAAATTAAATCACAGATGAAAGAGAGGGGGCATCTAATGGTTAAAAAGATTTGGCACTTTGAGGGGAAGGTTTGTGAATTGGACTGGGAGTGATGTCCCTGTGCAGTAATGCCAAGGGGAATGCAGAGCAGAGGACACAAAGAACAAGAGAGGGAGAGAGTAAAAGGCAAGTTTAATAGAGCTATGCAGATCAAACCATGTGATTGTTTTCCCAAAATAACTCCAGAGCTAGGTCTAGAATCCCGAGAGAAGCCAATAACAATTCAAACAGTCAATAACTGTACATCATTTAAAGTATGCGTCCTAATGACTCATCTGGTGAGATCAGTCCATGCAAATCATTTAATGATTAAGTTGCAAAGACAATAAATCACTGCCACCTACTTTAAACAAAAAATAAACGACATCAATAAAATGTCCATCATAAGATGGATAGCTGTCTCATAAATATAATACCTTGACGGGAACTGAGACAATGCGGTTGTTGAAAGTCGCTCCACAGAGAAGAACACTCCCGTTCCCGTTTTAATGGTTCACACACACTCACGCCATTCAAAACACGAGCACAGTCTCAATATACATCCATCCCAAGGAAACTTGTTTATGGCCTTCATGTACGAGACAGTAGCCCCCATATCTGCCTCTCCTGACCAGGGCTTCCTAAAGGTCAGAGGCTCTCGGGTAACTGGTGGAAACAGCTGATGTCTACTGTGATCCATAATCACTTTGTGTCTATAAATGAGGAATGATCCTGGGAAGGGAGCGCTGTGTAGCCGGCAATGCCAGAGTGTTTAATTGTTGAGGTTGGTGATGAAGAGCAATGGGGCCCCTTACAGAGTCTTTCTCTGCAGAGTCACGAAGATCTGCATAGTTGACCAGGGAGGTTTTCTGAGTCGAGCTAGTGATGTCCCACAGACTTTTTGTTGAATTCATCTCCATTTTAGACGATTGTAAGAGAAAAAACACTAGTGGTAAAAGAAGAGGAGGTCTGATAATGTGTCACTGATGATACGGAATGCTTTAAAGGAGTAAATGGATGAGAAGAAAAGTGAAAATCAAAAGTTAAAGAGAAGAGAGAGAGACAGAGAGGGGCAAAGTGAAGGGAGGAGACGGGATCAGAGGGGGATTAGAGGACAGAGGGAGTGGCCCTCGGGTGGGAGGTGGGAGGAAATTAGGTGGAGAAATGAAATAGCTGGAAGGAGGGAGTGTTGAGAGAAAGGGAGGGCCGGGGATGAGAAAAGAAGTGGGGTTGGTATGAGAGGTGGAGATTGATGATTATTAATAGTAGTCTTTGATTAGCATGAGTGCAGTCAGTAAAGCGATACGGGCCGGCCCTTAGCAACCTAACATCACTGACCCTCTGCTGAACTGGGTGACCGTTTTTCATCCCAAAATAGTTTGAGAGGACATGTATAAAACAGAGAGAGCAGAGCCTCGGATCCTCTACTGGACATCCATCCTGTACCTACCTGGCCCTTCTCCCACCTCCACATCAGGCATCCAGTAACCTGGTAAGAGGACCATATATGTGAGATGTGAAGCCTGTAGAGCTTCACTAGTTTTAAGTCGAGGGATCTTAACCAATCCAGTTAATCACGACACACAATAGAGAATGCTTGATATCGACGTCTACAGCTCTTTGTGATCAGGTGCAGTGATAGATGAAACTAATAGGAGAGGTGCCGGACAAAGCAACGTGTGAAGAAATGCAATTTACCTTCTCTTGCAGGCTCCTTTAAAGAATGAGATTACATTTAGATACAGAGACAGTGTATCAACTAGGTAATTACTTTCTGATAGCAGCGGTTGGCTGCCAAAACACGAGGCCATTTTGTTGCTGGGTTTGCTTGCGATAGCGCTCAAGGTCAAATTTTAATTACACGTAATGAGATTGAATGCAGCCTCCAGCCGTGGTCCAAGGTATACGTCACTTTGTCACAATGCTGATGCAGTAAAAAGGCACGGAGAATGTATTTTCTGTGTATTTTAGATTTAATGGCTGATCACAGAGATGTAAAATTCTTACAGCAGATTCATTTTATACAATAGATATTGATGTAATGTGGACAGTGAATTAATGAGTAGGACACTTATGTTGTTTCTATGTCACAATGAAATATGAATGCTTTTAGCACTCGTAACGCTGTCATTTTCAATGGCAGATTAAATGGAATTTACATCTTTAATTTGTTTGGTAATATTTTATGCAAATGTGAATCGAGCGTGCACGCTTCAGATTGCTTCGCGTATGTGTTTTGCAAAGTCATCTCATCAGTGTTTGTGACCTTATTACATTATGAATATTAGTGCCCACAGTATGTTAAGTGGGATTCAATTACCATGGCAACACTTTCTGCATAAACACTCGTACACACACTGTAGGCCATTTGGATGACATTTTTTACAGACATTTAGGTGTTAGCATGCTAACATGCTAAATTAGCATTGTAACATCGCCATTCTTAACATGTTAGCATGGTGATATTAGCGTTTGGTTTCACTCAGAGCGTTTCTCTGAAAGGATGTTTAATATCAATATAGAAAACAATAGATTAATGCTGGGTCAAAAGTGCTGGAAAGTTTTGAAATTTTTCAAACACCACGGCCAGTATGAATAGTCTTGAAGCAAAACATTCCAAGTCGAGTATTAAGCATTTTGTTTGTGTGCAAAACAAAGGGCTTAAGTCTTGCTTTCATTCTTAATTCTCAAATATATAGAACAAAGAGTTTATCGTGACCATGTGATTAAAATGATCATATCAAGACGAGATAACAGAAAAAGACGATGAAAACACAAATAAATAATACATTTATTAAAAATCAGGAAGGCAAGGGTTAGGAACAAACACACACACATACACACACACGCACAAACACAGGACTATTGTTGTTGCCAAGCTTTAACTGTGTGGTTAAGCTATCCCATCCCGTACCTGCCAGAGGATTAGCCAGTGGACAGCGGTGATAATAGCCAGATGATCCCCCAGGCCTCTGTACTACTTTTATCAAATCCACTCTTTCCTCACTGTGTGTGTGTGTGTGTGTGTGTGTGTGTGTGTGTGTGTGTGTGTGTGTGTGTGTGTGTGTGTGTGTGTGTGTGTGTTGTGTGTGTGTTTGCTCATTGCTTTTGAATGCACACCACTGAATTCATATCAACAGCTCTATAAAATCCACAAACAATATAATGCACATTGAAAAGGCAGCTCTGGGCAGCAATTCAGACAAAAAGCTTTAATGGAGGAAGAAAACCACCGGGACACCTTTGACTCAGAATAACGATGCAAATAGCTGAGTCTCTTCATGGAAACATCTAGAAACTTTTCATCCAGTGTGAATACATTTAAATAAATACACAATATGTCAGATGATCACTCCATCTTTATTATGATCAATTCAAATGATTATATGTTGTTGTTTTTAGTTATTTTGCTCTTCTTTTGATCAACTCTGAATATACAAGGGCTGGAGGCCATTATATTATCCTATATTATACCTCTAAACATCAAGGGCAGCTATATATTAAGTGTTCCTAATAACCAAACTCACATAGAGGAGTAGCCTTTCTTATTCAGCCGATATTGGTGACCTCAGTTTAAACTAAAAACTACGTAAAGCTCACTGTGCCACAACACAATGCTCATTGTTAAACACCTCATTGCAGCACTCGGCAGCATAAAGGGAGAAACACACAAACACACACACACACACGCACACACACACACACACACACACACACACACACACACACACACACACACACACACACACACACACACACACACACACACACACACACACACACACACACACACCACCTTCAAAGCCTATTTCTGTAGAGGACAAAAGTTCACTTCCATTACACAAACAGCATGCAATGAGACTGGAGAGGCTTATTCCCTCTCCTTCCCCCCGCCTCTTCTTTTTACAGTCTCCTCCACAAATTCACACGAACATCGAACGAACACAAGGCTCTCGGGTTTCTTGGACCGCCGCAACATTCTTCTTTAAGCCGTCCACCTCTTCGCCGTAGCCTCCTCGGCACCCTGTGTGACACACGTTAGCACACACACACTTATTTTACACGTTCATGCAGCTGTTTCAGTGGACGGGGAGTTGGCAGCCCTGCAGCACGGTTAGGTTTCCCACACCTACAGAGACCGTCAGGGTGATGGGACAGCCCACAAAGGAAACCCCACTTTTATTTAGTGGATTATTCACCGGGCTCATCGGTAGACCACATTTTAGTTTCCTGCAGAAATCTTTAAAATCCCATTGTTATGCCACATATTGTTTCCCCATTTCCCCCCAAACAGAATGAAGCACGTACATGACTCTAAAAAGGCAGGATCACTAATATCCTTGCTATTGTCTAATAAAATGTAAAAAAAGACACACTAATACAATAATACTACTAAAAACACAAATAGGCAATTTGAGATGTTTGTGTCAACTCAAGCTTTGGTTCAATCCTTTTTGTCCTTTTGTGTTGGGACTTCTGAGCAGGTGGTATTTGCAGCTTCAGCATCATGAAAATGTTGATTTCTTGTGAGTTTAAACTAGAAGTAAACAAACACACCAGGGACAGGGTTTGTGCAGTAGAGGGCAAAGAAAAAAAAAAACAAGGGCATCCAGTAGAATTCATGTCGAAACATTTGACATGGTGGCTGGAGAGAACGGCAACAACTACTGTACACAAGAAATGCATTATAGCAGCAGTGCAGTGCAGCAGACGACCTTGCTGAGTCTCATGATGCTCAGATCGCTAAAATTCAGAGGGGGGCTGTTTATAAAACAACACAGCTTTAACTTTCAAAATGATGTTTGAAGATTTGATCATCCAGAGCGGTAAAATATTAATTGCAGTATGTTTTCTATATTATATCTAAAGA
Source organism: Eutrigla gurnardus (assembly GCF_963514095.1). NCBI lineage: Eukaryota > Metazoa > Chordata > Actinopteri > Perciformes > Triglidae > Eutrigla > Eutrigla gurnardus. The sequence continues at coordinate 14,179,677 of NC_139931.1, read as the reverse complement.
GTCATGTAAACAAACCTTCCAGGCTTTAAAGATTGAACAATAATAAATATCAGATTAAGACCCAGAACCAACTCTTACCACGCATTACTGGCACAATGTATTAATGTAATGTATGAATCAAAAGAATAATTATTTTATTTATACATGTATTTATTTATTATGACTCATGAACAGACACTCATTTAGCCAACACGTTCTGTATTCATTTCAACTCTATATAAAGTGAATAATCTTGATTAATCTCAGATGCTTTTCTGCTAGAATGATGCTGTTTTGATAACTGCTGAGCTATTAAATCAGACTTTCTGCTGATTTTACAAAGAGTTTAGCCGAGAACTAGTTGGTGGAGAAAAAAAAGAAAGGATTTGAGATAAGTGAGATCAGAAATCTGCAGGGACGTGCCGCAGCTCAGCACAACCACAGTTGGTCTTTATACTTAATTTCCCTTTAAATAAATCAATATGGCAAACTTCCATACTGTTCCACTCGCAGCACACTGACTGATAAATCAATCTTATCCTCCTCATTTCACGGGGGATTGTTTTGCCCCCCACCCACATGTTTGTGTTAAAGGTCAGAGAAGGAGGCTGTGCTTTAATAATGGTAAAAGATTAGATGTGTGGCCACACACGTTCAGCGGTGTTTAGTATTGATCTGTGTGTGCAGCAGTATGTTACTGAACTAGATAACTCCACAAAGAAGCTCATACATCACTGAAGCTGAGTGTGACACCAATGGAAGTAATCCATCAGCTACTTCTAATAGTGGTTAACACTTCATTGAGCTGCAGTTAAAACTGAACACGTAGGCAGGAACGTTTCGTAGTTGAACAATATATTTACCATCGTGTAGGTTATGTCTTTGTTTCCTTGTTGCAACAAATATGATTGCTATAATGGGAGCCCTCTCAGGTCATTAACGGATGATTTCCCCACACATATACTCTACACTGATTTAGAATGGAACCCACATGATTACATTATGGTTTAATTTTGTGATTGTTTGCCTCAAATGCAGCCACATAAAACCACAATGTGGAAAACTATGAAGCAGATGATATTAGAAGAGTTGCATGATGCAGCGAAATGAAGTGTAGCATGAGTGATTTGGAACGGGCTACTCCATTGAGAAGGACAAGGTGATGATGATGATGATGATGATGATGGCACAAGAAAGATACACAGCCATTACTGTGACCTTTTCTATGATATATTTCCATCTGCTATCTATCTATCTATCTATCTATCTATCTATCTATCTATCTATCTATCTATCTATCTATCTATCTATCTATCTATCTATCTATCTATCTATCTATCTATCTATCTATCTATCTATCTATCTATCTATCTATTTTCCTCCTGCTTAAGAACCTTTCTGTGCAATACGTTCATGTTGTTAGTTGGTCTGTTTGTGTCTCGTTTGGAGGACGGCAGCAGCCAAATTTGAGTTGTTTAAAAGGACTCGAAGCTGCAGCAGTGCTTATGCGTTGTAGATGTCACACTTTAGTTGTGAATTCCTGGTCTTCTCAGCACAAGATTTTAGTCTGGAAAACAGCCATTGAGAATCCAATGAGCCGAGCAGCTGGCAAGCAGCCAATTATATAAAGTTTGGACTCTTTTCAAACTGATGTCTGTGCTGGTTTAATCACAATTTAACTTCCCAGAAAGTGGAGTGAGTGAAGTGAAATCAGAGCGCCGCGTCCTCTAGTCCACTAGAGTCTCTTTTGTGTGCGTCTATATCTCCGCATTCAGCTTCAACTATTTGTTTGCGACAGCAACAGAGGAGAGCAGGGCATCAGTCAAAGTCGGGGGACAGGTGACAACTTCATATGCAGAGATCGGGTTCAGTCACACACACAGGGAGTAAAAAGCCAAAGGTCTGTTTGGTGCCAGGCTCACCTTTCATAGTGTGAGGTACAACAAGATTCTCCATCTGGACCGCGCTGACAAACTGAATTCTCTTGAGGCAGCTGAAGACTCAGATGGCCTGTTAAAGCCCTGTTGTTGACTCGGTGCCCTGCTTTCATCTGTGACACCTCAGATGGAAGACACCAATATGGACATCACACGGCTCTCCTTTATTATAATTCTCCCAACATTATTTCTATGACGTCCCATAACACCCTCCATTCCACTCCAGTATCTTTCCCTTTTCCCATCCCCTCTCTCCCTTTGTCACTCCTCCTCGACAGTCACTAATTCCTATGCCACTCAATCGTCCTGGTTTCCTGCTCCATTTCTACAGAGTCACCAGTGTAATACGAGAATGTCTCTGAGTTCTCTTTCTGCTCTCTAGCGACCTTCTCTTTAACCTTGTCCCCTGTCTGTCCTTCTCTGTTTCCCTCCTTTTTTATTTCCATCTCTCTTTTCTTCTACAGCCAAGATGTCAATGAGCAGCATCCTCAGCGCTGAAGACATCAAGAAAGGTCTCGATGCATTTGCAGGTAAAATCACAGAGAAATTGTAAAGGGTTATGCTCCGGATCTAGCTTGGATCTCCCACATTGGGTTCAATTTAAGGAAGAGTGTGAATCAGCTGGCTTAGCTTTGGGCTGGTATTCAAGTACTGGGACAGACTGGTTTAAGACTGGTTTAAGACCAGTTTGGCAGAAGAGTGTTTTTAGTTCCTGTATTTCTGTTAGAACAGTTTTGTTCTGAGGATTCATACATATGTGCATAATAAATGTGTTTGCATGTATTGTGAACTAGACGAGGCTCCATGACCCAGAACTGGTGCTTTGGTAAACACATATTCTCAATCTATAAACGTCAGGCTGCCAGATTACAATTAAATGTTTGCTTTTGGGCTTCGTTCTCCAGATGAACGCAGGATAAACAACTTTCTGCTACTTTTAGAGCAGTTTCATGACTGCTAGCGTTTGACTGCTAGTAAATGTGTTTGGATGTCAAAGCTGTTGAAATGTGTGTCTTTATAGTAAAATAAAAAGTTTAGAAGTGCCTCCAAAGTGCTTATGTTTTGGGTCTCTATATTTGCGTGTGTGTGTGTGTGTGTGTGCAGTTGCTGGCTCCTTTGACCATAAGAAGTTTTTCGAGATAGTGGGTCTGAGGGCCAAGTGTTCTGACGAAGTGAAGAAAGTCTTCACGGTGCTGGACGCCGACAACAGCGGCTATATAGAGGAGGAGGAGCTCAAGTGAGACAAACACTCACATACAAACCCTTAGGATGCCACAAATAATCACACATTAGACTTCTGGGACATGTATCCATTCTGCTTTTCTGTCTCTGGCCAGATTCGTCCTGAAGGGCTTCGCCAAAGATGGCAGAGACTTGACGGACAAGGAAACCAAAGACTTTTTAAAAGCAGCCGACCAGGATGGGGACGGCAAGATCGGGGTCGATGGTAAAGATGAAATTGTATTTGTGGGAATTGGATAGAAGGAACGTCACACACACACACACCCGAGCAGACTGTCTACTTCCTGCAGTGTGTCATTTACGAAGACTCATTTTATGAAGACTGCAGATTCACTGTGGGTTTATTTTATTGGTAGATGTTGTAACGGCAATGTGTTTATAGCAATGACACGGACACTATCATCTTCCAGTTGGTTTGAATTCAAATCTAAATAGCTCAGGAACATTGGTGCAGTTAATGACATCACTGTTTGAACTGATACTGTGGTTGAGTTCCTTTTGACAGATGAGATTAAAGCATGGAGATTTTCAAGCAATCTAAATATATGTAAAGTTGCCCAAGTGTAGACGGACGGATACTGGAATGGAACACAGTGACGTGATTGGCCCATGAAGGGACGGTCCACACATGAGTGGAGTTGGGAGGGGTGTTAAACCATATCAAACATTACAAGTGGTATTAGCCATTGCCAACAATAATGGAAAACATTACAAGTGTTGCATCCTCGTCACAGCAGCTGCTTTCTATTTCTGAACACATAAACACGTCTCACCACTGTAACTGAATAAGCTAATGGGCCACAGGCAGCAGAGCTTCACCTATAGTACAGGTTGGGTTGTGCCAAACATGCATCATATTATAGGCTTGTGATGCGTTTGACTTTATCGTAGATCAGAATACATTTTAACTGCTTTTTATTTCTCAAAACGGACAATTTTTAATTCCCACCATCCACCCTTATAATTTGCCTACAGTCGAAGTTACAGTTGAACTACAAGTTGTGTACATTCATTTATTACTGTTTAGCATTTCCCAAAGCACACCACAACTTTTAGAGACTGGACATCATTTTTAACTGCAATGAATCTTTAAATATAGAAAGTAACTTTTGCTTTGTTGCTTCTTGCAGAGTTTGTTGCCCTGGTGAAAGAATAAAGAGTGACCCAGTGTGACTGACTAGCACTCCAAGATCACCTCGCAACCACCGCTACATCCCGACATCCGCCTCCCTGACTCCCAAACCACTGATTCCTGCTACACAGGCTCCTCTTCCTCAGCCTCTTCCCCCACTGCAGTCTTCGCTAAGTGCAATGATGCACGACAGGAAGTCAGCTGTGGTGCACCTCACACCTCCTCAAACGTCCCCACAGCTATCCTATTTATTTTATCCTTTTTATACAAATTGTTCTTGTTTCTGTTTCTATGTATCGATATAAAACATGCCTGCAGGAATAAACCTCACATTCTAAAGCATAAAGTAGATATTTCAAGAAAATAGAGATGATAAGAGGAAGACCCTAATGTCCTTCTGTATTTCTGACTTTACCCTCTTTCTTTTTCTTAGCCAACACTCCCTCTCAGTTCCCTTTTTCTTCCTTCCTTCTTCTTTTTCTCTTCTTCCTCACTCTTCCCTTCCTGCATTCGCTCCCCTTTCTCCCTCTCAGCCCATCCATCCATCTACCTATCCATCCCTCTCTCCTCTGGTAATGAGCTGTTGTAAAACATACCAAAAGAAGAAAGAGGTCAAGCTGTGAAAGAATAAAATAAAATTAGGAAAAAAAACAACCAAAGCCTCCTCTGTTAATTCCCTATGTTGCCATCACTTGGATCAATCAAAACGAGCGAAGCAGCAACCCATTAGTGTATACAGGGGTCTACTTTAAGAAGGTCAAATAACCCTTCAGTGTCATTTTGTTAGGATTCATTAGCAGGCGTTTGGGTTGGGAGAACAAGAAAGTGCATAAGGATCATTGCTGACGAGTATCTTTCTGCAGTCTGCCTTGCGTTATGAATATAACTTCACCAAAGGGTCTTCATTGAGAAGTGCTGTGCCAGTTTAGCAGAACCACGCTGTCAAGCCATTAGCAGAATTGGATTCACGCTGAGGTTCAATTTGGGTTAAGTATCCCCAGCGGAGGACCCAAACAGGCAATGCGGGAATCCTGATCTTCTTTAGTAGGCCATTCGACTGCCTGAGCAAATAAACACAGATCTGAAGCTGAGAGGCTATCACTTAAATGACTGTTTAGTTCAGTGTAGACTGTGACATGTATTCAGTGTCTTCTATAAAAAAGACGTTTCCTTATTAAGTTGTCAATAGAAAAATACGAAATATTGAAATCAAATAGTCAGGAGCTTAATAATAATACAAGTATTTTTATTATAACAACTGATTCTTTTTTTACTTTACAATATATATAGATCAACGCTAACATTGTGCCATCAGTAAAAAAAAATACCACCTTATGTGAAGTATTCAAAGTAATTATAAAGACGGTTTTACATTATCCATGAACGCGTTGCATTTTTCATCACATTTCTGGCTCAGACCAATTTTAGATATTACATTATCTGCCAGAAGTTACATTTTCCAAAGTAAATTAGGGATGCAATTAATATGTATTAATGGATTAAATGTGGCGCACCATGTCGAGAAAAATGGTGGAGATGCAAGACAATTAAAATAAAAACATAAAACGTAGAAACAGATTATTAATCATCCATCCCTGAGTTACCAATGGCATATCTCTCAGCAGTGATGCCTAACATCAACTGTGCACTGTAAACACATCATAGGCAGTAATCAGTGAGATGACAGTTATTCACATGTCATCTCCTGTCAAAATGGCCAATTAACCAGAGGGGGAATGCTGATTTAAGACCAGTTGAGATCAATGAACGTTCCATAAACAAATTTGTATCATAGTGATTCATTCTTCTGTTTTTATACGAGATCTAAAAATATACATCTACAGTCCTTGTGCGAACCCAAGGAATATAAAATATTCATGAAATGTTTTGTCCTCTTTCTGCAGCTTTGTGTGTATATAGCAAACAGAGAAGTAAGAAAACACTGGGCAGCCTCCACTCAAGGTCCACTTACTCGCTTGCGACCATATATATACTCCTCCATCTCAACAGAAAGCATTTGTTCGGGGGTGAAGATGTCATCATCGATATACACGCGGGGCCGATCTGTCATCGGTCAACGTGGGCTTCAGCTTAACTGTTGCGAACGGATTGGTGCCCCTTCAAAAGAAAAAGGAGAGAAGGAAACAGATGTTGGAGCAAGAGAAAAAAACTGAGGGCAAGTGGATAAGAGCATCTTTGAGCGCCACAGTGAAGGTTATAACAAGTGAAATGACAACTTCATTTCCAAGCGCCAAGTCGCCAAATGTTCACCTGCAGTCATAGTGAGAGTGATAGTCCTGTTTCCCAAATGGCCATCAATGAAATGGCTTCAGTACTAAACTGCACTTCAAACTCTAATGGAGGAAAGCAATCCTCTGCCATCTAGATCACTGCCCTCATCTGCTGTTCTCTCGTTTAATGGGTTCCTGATGTACTTCAAAAATATCATTATTTCTGTAGAAGAGAACACGAGTGCCATTTACACACTTTACAATCAGAGAGAGAAAGAGAGAAGGAGAGAGCTGCGGGTACATTAATCTTACCTTGGGAAGAGTTCTGGCTGTGATCCATGTGGTTTTGATCTCTGTAGAAAAACATGAGAAAGGTATGGGTGAGTGGAGGCCAATCCAAACGGCAAAGCATAGACGCATGCACTAATGGAGGCTCAGCAGGCCCTCGACCCCTCGCCCTCCTGATTCAGTCGGTCCTCCCACAAGCTGCTCATTGATGTGCTGTGTTGTACCAGGCAGCTCCACACACACACACACACACACACACACACACACACACACACACACACACACACACACACACACACACACACACACGGTCATGTTTTCATGACTTTGGGGGACTTAACATTGACTCACATTCATTTCCTGGAGATGTACTCTAATATTGAGTCCTAACCTTAAAAAACAGTGAGTCCCCACATGACAGGTAAAACACACACAAACACACACACACACACAGATCCATACCTCAGTGTGTGCCGCTGACACACACTGCTAAATCAATTGTTTTGTGACAGAGATGGACAACGGAGCAACCGGAGACCTTGCAGAGACTTCAAGGAAAATGGCATCAATATAACAATGAAATAAATCTGCTTCGATCGATGATCAACTATGTGGGCTCGTTCTGAGCGATTGTGAATTATTTGTTAAATATACCAACAACTTTTGGGATATTTGTGTGATGTGCTTTGATAGCAATCTTTGTATAAAACTAAATATTACAGTTCAGGAGGGCCATTTATTAGCTTGAGCTCTCTGCATGTCCTCGACCACTGTGATGTTGAATCGAACCAGAGGGAAAAGAAATGGGCAGAGATATTGACAGTCTTATCACACTGCAGCACCTTCAAGGTGATGAACCAGACTTATTTAGTCACAAGTATTTCAAAAGGTCTAACAGTCTGAAGTCACAGCATGCTAAAAGAAGAACACACACACACACACACACATGCACACACGTGCACACACCCTCCTCGCCCATACACAGTCAGCAGCTGGAGCTTCCTCCCTGCATCCACCAGAAAGACGGCTGTGGAGCCATCGAGAGCAGCACCTTGCCACAGTGCCCCTGCTGGACAGACCAGCAAACACCAGCGACGATTTACATAGGATGTGTCATCAGAGGGGGGCCATTTCATCTCACTTTTTGATAGTGAAGCACAAATCAATGCGGTTCAGTACCACTTCCTAATAAGGCATCATCTTGTGAAGGAATTGTAAATAGTAACTAACGGCTTAATTTGCAATTAATGAATCATTTGTTCTAGAGGCCAGTAAAAAAGCCAATAATAAAAACAACCTTTGGGTTGCCAGTTGGTAAAATCTAAACCATGTGACCACTTAAAGCTATTTATTAACAGCTTATCAACACAACAACTGCAGGCGTGATTCATTGAACCACTTTATTTATGACTTATTGACATTGGTTTAGTATAAAGTGAGAAACCCAGGATTTCTGAATGGATAATCACCGTTTTCAAACTATATTATTACCCAATAGAAAGGATAATTATAATAATACATTTTATTCATAGAGCACTTTTCATGGCACTCAAAGTTGCTTTAAAGTTAAAATATTATACATAGATAATTTCCCACTATAGTCACCCAAAAGTTGTTCTGATTAATGGCTCACATTTAAAAAAGCTTTAGTTCCGGCTTTATTAAAGTTGCTTCATTGGAAAGTGGTCCGCAAATTTGTAGACTTGAGTTTAAAAAAAGATATACTTTAGATAGAGAGGCATAGACAGAATTGATGGATAATCTGACAGACTGATTGATGGCCATACCTTGTTTTCTGAATAAGACTCAGCCCTTCTGTCAGGAGTTGGGGTGATTGGTCGCATCTCATACTGTTTATGGGAAGATAGCTGTGGTGGAGGCGGAGGGGGTGGAACTCCGCCGTAGCTGCTGCTTCCTGGTTGGTCGAGTAGGTTGCTCATGCTGCTGCTGCTTCGGAGTGATGAGTCACTGAAATCACACAAAAAAAATTGTTGAAGAATATAGTGATATTTTTCATAAAAGACCTTTTTCTTTTTCCTCTTGAAATATGTGTCCTTTGTAGTTAAACTTGTATAAATATGAATTTGATTTGAACACAGAAAACATCTATGGGTTGCAGTTTATTTTCCTTTTTTAAGTATATGATATTTCATGTAAACTTCATGATCTTAGTTGATCTACAGTAACATTCACATTCTAAGCACTGAGGTGTGACATGTGTCCACAGTGACTGAGAAGCTTTTTAGTTCAAACCTCTTGCTGGTTTTCCTCACAGCAATGGGTCACCCTAATTTCTTAAATAGTCTGAGCTTCATGCTGGCCCTCTTTTTAGTGTGTTGGGCCCATAAAACAATAAGGACAGCCTCGGGGAGCTGCAGAATAGATCCTGTATCAGGTTTGAAAGGCAAACATTATGCAGAAGCTTTTGGTTCAAAGTCTCCCCATTAATTAGGCCTATTAATGGCAGTTTGTCATGCTATCACAACTAGCAACTAGCTTAGCAGAGTAATTAGTCATGGTCAATATATAATGAATGCCACAATTAAAATAATGAATGCTCAAAATACTCTACACTAATATGCATAGTCATTTCAGTAATTTCCTTAAGTTGGATTTCTGGCAAGCTCTCGGCGACGACAAGACTCTCAGCTTCAGCTTTTGTTTGCATTATGCATTGAATGTCAATTGGTGAGCTTTGGATGTGCTGATAGGTGGGTTTTGTTACCTTTGGACGGAGCCAGGCTAGGTTTCCCTCTGTTTACAATCTTTGTGCTAAGCTAAGCTAAGCTTACCGGCTGTTGGCTGGAGCTTTGGATTAAAAGCATAGCAGACCTTTTTTACAACCTTGTTTTTTCACCATGATGTCATAGGCATAGTAAGATTCAGTAACCGAAGCTAACAGCCTGCATTTAGCATGACATCATCTTAAACAGTCATACTGGTTGTGTTTACCCAGAGCTGGTTGTCTTTGGAGGATCATCCACTGCTTCCACATAGGAGGCAGGAAACCATCCCTGACTGAAAACAAACACAATATTAGCATGCTAACATGTACAATGTAGCTAAATGGTATCAGTGTGCAAACACACACACACACACACACACACACACACACACACCGTGAAGTGCTGTCAGCACGTCCGTACAGCCAGCCGTTCCTGGGCTGTTGGACCTTCACAGTGATCATCTCTCCCCTGGCGAAGGGCAGCAGAGTGGGGTTGGAGCCACCAGGTTGGTGGGTCACCCGGGCCCTCATGGGTCTGCCTCCCGTAGAGCGAGAAATGCTTCCCTGGGGAGACGGAGCTTCACAGATGACAAATGAAACACTTAGGTGCGATGGAGATACTTTGTGAAAGCACAAGTTAGATGATAAACTAGTGTACATTACAAAGAAGGTTCTCTGGTGAAGTGATCAATTAAAAAATTTAAGCAGCGAGGATTTATTTCTTTAATTATGCGCCTGGAATTCATAACTCAGAAGGTTAGCAGACTACTGAATGTATTACGCTACTTCACCGGGTGGCAGGGGATGCCATTCAGTGAATTATACTAAACGTTGTGTCATTATTTTTCACTCTGGGGAAAATCAGTTTGTTCAACAAGCCTGCTGCACATAATGTTTCAGAAGGGCGAAAGTGGAATATGAGGATTAGTGCTATTTAATATAATAGAGATTATTTACTGTCTGTTTTCATTCATTGTTCCTTTATCTATATTTACCACCAGATAAGCAAGCCAAGTAATTAGAAATGTACAAATGAGGAGGTGGGAAAGTGTGCGATGTGCAAAAAATATCAAGCGGGAGAGAAAGATGGAGGACAGAGAGAGAGAGAGAGAGAGAGAGAGAGAGAGAGAGAGAGAGAGAGAGAGAGAAAAGGCTTAAAGAATGATAAAGCGGTTGGTGGAGTGAGGGCGAAACAAGCAGTGGCAGAGGCATTATAGCCTGCAATGATTTACAGACAACAGAGAATATTACAGAGGTACACCTGGGATCATAAAAATAACATGAAACACAAGGCACCAAACCAAGTCAGAATCTTTTCATGGTGCCATTATTTGTTGTTTTGCGTATTTAAACAGCTTAAAGGTTGACGTTTTGGATTCATGTTCAAACACGGTGTCATAAAAGGGATTTCTCTGCTCAAAGAGTTTTGGAATGGAGCCTCTCACCCCTTGATGGTATGTTGCCGAGGGGCAGCTCCTCTCTGCTCTTCCTCCTCTCCTCCTTCATCCCCACCTGTGCAACAAAAACATGCACTTATCTACTATAATGGTAATATAAATGCCAGGAAGTATTGCATTCATAATGACAAAATTAAAATATGAACAGACAAAGAATTTAAAAAAAAGTAGTGAGTTACAATGAGGGTTGTATTTCAAGCCCAACTCAAATGTCTGTCTAAAGCAGCTCACAGCGAAGAATAAATCCCACGTCAAAGCAAAACAAACACAGAATCCCTGTTAATCCCCCGATTGTTATTACAGTAGGATGTTGGATCTGTGGGCTTCGTTGGCACGTCACCTTCCAACGAGGAACAGACTGAAGCTGACAGGGTTTATCTCAGGGGCGTCTCTGTTGTTTACTTCAATGGTAATTGCAGCCTTAATACAAAGATTTTGTGATTATCCATGGTCCCACTGTCTTGAGATGTAGATGTTATTCAAAGGCTCGTGCGTTTTTATTTACATTTTGATTAATGTTAAGTTGGAGAGAGAAATACTTGTAACTTATCACAATTATCTTTCATGCCAAACAATATTTAATATCCTTCTATTTCATCTATAATCCTCATCAGAAAGCTCTCCTCTAACAGGAAACTGGTGGGAATTAAATCAGGCTCCATCCAGCAGAGGGCACCCTCTAAACAAAAATATTACTGCAGTTCACTCGTTTCCCTATTACACACTGCCTGTGCATTACTAGTATCCATTTCTTTGTTGCACCAATTCAGAAACTTTAAGACAAAAATCCTTCAAATTGTATTTTCCATTTCACTAGATATTTACCCTAACAGACCTCGCCTCGTTTGTTTCCCCTAAAACAGGACTATATCTCACAGCAGGAACATATTCTTGGAGTTGGGAAAGATTTAAATGAAACCCAGCTCCGACTTGCTTGAATAACTCAGTAAACACGACTGAACTCACAGAGTTGTTCACAGGAATGTGTCGTCTGGACTCGGGAGCTCTGGTGGAGTCCACCTCATCTGTCCAGGCTTCGACTCTCTGCTGGAGGGAACCTCCTGTCTGCCACAACACACACACACACACACACACACACACACACACACACACACACACCACACACACACACACACACACACACACACCGGGAAGTGCTGTCAGCTAACTAACTAACTAAATACAAATGTAATGAAATTCCCATCTGGTTGCGTGGAGTTGTGTCATAAAGAGTCCAACAGTTCAAACCCGTTAGTGCGGCATCAGTCCTGCTGAAGAAACTCAATCTGCTGTTCTGTGGTTCTGGGGATTTTCCCCACGGGAGCCAATAAAGTCTCACATAATGATTACACACTATTGTGAATTCTCTTTTGAGAGCCCTTCCTGTCATTTGTCCTCCTGACATCTATCCCAGTGATTTGTAAGACAATAAGCCAAAACAGAGCATAAAATATTAAGAGCACAAACGCTATTTGAAGAAAGTTGGATACCTTATTCATGAGGTGGGCGATGGATTGTATCAGGGAGCAGTGTTTCTCAGACAGGAAGCGATATCGCCTCTCCTCCTCCTTCAGAGCATCGCTGTGGCTCTCTCTGAGGAAGTGCACATACTCACTAGAATCCTGAGGATACAAATAGATAGCAAATATATACACACACACATATATATATATATATATATATATATATATATATATATATATATATATATATATATATATATATATATAAATATATATAGAGGGTGCAGATAAAGAGACCTGGTTGCCTCCTCTCCTCAGCTGTCTCTCCAGAGCTGCTGCCTGTTCGTGGACTTCCATCTCATAGTGCGTCCTGCTGCCCTGTTGAACACAGAATTCACATCCCGTCATCAAGGTAACAATTAACAAGACATTTTCCAATTTATTCTAACGGCGTATTCGCTTCTAATGAACCATGACGCCCCGCAGTTATCCGTTTCCCATTACTTTGTGGGAATGATTATGAGATAACATTTGGTAAGAATCTCTTTTGACCTTGTCGTGCCTCAGCTAAGGCCCCCACTCACTGATATGTAATCTTTGTCCAGTCTAACGTTGGTTCTCATCTCCTGAAGGACCTCTATACTGAAACAGCGGAACTGGAGAGACAAAATCATATGAAACATAAGAGTTTTAATGCACACAGAAGTTGCGTTGGACACGTGTGGTGATGATGTAACGTACGACTTGATCCAGCTCCACGGTGAGTCTTCTTTGGCTCGCAGAGATCTGGATCAAGACATCTCCTGAAACACAATTGCATTCGGCTACATGTCACATTATTATTATTACTTATTAGAAAAAAATACAATTACATTGTGATATAATTTTGCCCCTTTTGATCTACTCATCAACCTCTTGAAGTGAATAGTGTATCTCTGCAACGACAAGGCCTGTTTGAATGATCTTGTATCAAAATAACTTTATATGCTGGGTCAGAGTAAATGCAGATGGAACAAATTAAATTAATTTCTGCCTAACAAAACTGTCCACTTTTAGAATGGATATCCCAAAACCTCAAGCAAACCTCTATCACAACAGCTGAACATTATCTGTCCAACACAGATGCTAATGAAGTGAAGCAGAGCCAAGTTAGAAACGATTTAGCAGAATCTTCAAATTGGTCATTTGGGTTCCTTCTGTGCCGTAGGACCTTTTCTCAGGTCACCATAGGTGTTGATTCCATCTAAATATAACTGCTTTGAGCTTTGCTTTGAGAAATCAGACCTCCAGTAGCAAAACCTCAGATGGGTTATAAATACTTATTATCACGCAACAGAATGAATATCTTTTCATCCACATGGTTTGAAGACTAGGACTATTATCTTATCAGGATTGGCACTATGACTCAAATGGAATGCTAATACACAAGAGTCACAAGTCTTGTGCTTGTTTTGTTTTACCCAAAATGCATGCTGGGATTGATTTCCTCAGTGAGGAAACAGTACAGTAAGAGTAGACTGATGATCGAGTTTGGACAACTCTCCAACTCCAGCCACTAAACTAAACATGAGTCCCCTTTAGAGAGGCTGTGTTAAGTGAGCGGAGCAGGACCCGCTGCCTGTCATCGTCTATTATTCATGTTGCCTGCCGGCATCTGATACCTCTACCAGCACTTCTCGTCTCGGACTCACAGCAAAACAAACCCTAAATGTGCTGCAGTCTCATGCTACATCTGCACTGTGTGAAAGGAGTAATAAAGTGCCTTCCGAAGGAAACTGTTGAATTAGTTTAATGAACGGCCATAAACACATCAAAGATAAAGATACAGAAGTACCTGGTTTGCGTCAGTGATCATGAGATTGCACAAGCCAGCTGTGTGTACAAACGCGTGTTCCACCTACCGAGGGAGTGTGATGATATGGTGTGGGAAGCCTTCTCTCCGATCTCTGAAAGTGCACTGAAGTAGGCCTCACTTGTTACAGCAAGAGCTGAAACACACACACACACACTCATTTGAAACGCTGCTGTATTTGGAGGAATTCAATTCCTGGTATTGAACTAAAAAAGAACACAATGTCATGAAATCATTTGTTAATTCAAATGTCTACACACAGTATAAGTCAAAGGGTTCAATCTTCAGCCTGGTGTTGCCTCAGTAACTCGAGCGCTGCAGCATTTTATCCCTGAACAGAGGTGTTGTGGTCTTTTATCCTCAACAGGTGAAGCTTGATTTTGGACGGATGGGGCTACAGCCAGTGTCAACCACTCAAACACACACTCACAGAGGCTGTCAGACAAATAGATTGCATTAGTGAAAACCTCTGTGATGTTGCTTCAGTCACAATGGATAGGGGGAGAGTTTGCGCAGCATCCATTCCCTATTTGAAAAATAGATGATGTTGAAATGTACGAGGAGAGCTGCATCAATCTAAACACCCTCAATCTCATTCATGCGTGATCTCTTGAGCATTAACATGAAGTTATTGCTCCACCCAGAACGCACGGGGGGACACGAAGGAGACATAATAATCTATTTTAAGCCTGCAGGGCTTTGCTAGTAGCTTTTGGTGCTCCTATGAATCAGCTGTTGCTGATATAGCATCACTGCTCTTGCATATGTTACACAAACACTACTGTAATGTAATGCAAAGTGTAAATGCAGCACCATGTAAAACTGCTTTTGTTGCAGAATTTCATTCGCATGTCAGCATTTCACATTTTAATGCATAGCACAGGGATTAGTGGTGATTATGGCGCGGCTAATTAAGACGGTAAGTATAGACGCAATTACCGTGCCTTTGGATTCAAATTAAAAGTTTCATCCTGACCTTTCTCTTCCTTGCTGGGCTTAAAGCAAACACAGTCAGATAGATTAGCATAGAAATAAGTTCAAGACTACATTCAGTATCTTAAGTTCCTGCCACTGTATATGGAAATTTATGGCTGTGGGCCCTTGTTTGTGTGGTGACAATATAGTCATGCAGGCCTCGCTCACAGGCCCATAATCAAGGCTATAACAGCACCAGGATATTCCCCAAGCATGTGGACTTTGGAGTTAGGACTGATGAGGTAGATGCCTGCTCCCATTTTCCAATGCCATTAGTTTTTTTTAGTTTTTATTGCACTAATAAAGTTGGCTGTGTGAATTTCACACACAAATGACCTCAATGTTGGGGATTCTCATTAGCAGATTGTTTTTCTTACTCTGGAAAGCTTGGACGTAGCTGTTGCCCAGTGAGACCAGTTTCTGTAGGCTCGGGTTGAACTCGTCCATCAAGCTCTGTTTGGGAAATACACACACACACACACACACACACACACACACACACACACACACACACACACACACACACACACACACACACACACACACACACACACACACCACAGTTTCTGTTGAGTTTCTGAAAGTCAGAGAAACTTTAAGGCGCCTAAAGGAGAATCAGTCCAATCCATCTGTAATTCAATCTGTATTTATGAGCACAAACTCCACACCAGAGCACACAGACTTGACTTGGTAGAAATTACATTAAAAACTCATCAGTAAACCAACAGTTTTCCAGAAACCTGAATCACAAAACTGTACAGGACTCTTATACTGCGGTTGCTGGTTTCATCCGTCTGCCTTTTCTTCTTTTGCTCCCACACAAAGTATCTGTTGCTTACCGAGTAAATCCTCAAGGTGGAGCGATGCAGCTGATCACTATTCATCCCCGACATGTTTATATCCAGAATACTGGAGCTGTCAGTGAAACAGAAAAGGCCCAGCTGTTAAACCATCCAGTCAATGTACCACAGCCTCGGTGAGAAAAGACTTAATAGTATTGAGCTGAGTTGAGGAGGCAGTGTGTCAATGTGGTGGTAAGTGAAACCACTGTGGCCTGAGAAAGACTGCAGTTAATAATTAAACGTGGCTCAGCCATTAAACATGGGTTGTTAACCCTGACTGTCTGGGCGTGGTTGTGTTTTAGGCAAGGCAAGAAGGTTTTCACTATCTAATGCATGAAATCGCTCCATGTATATCTTTAGAACTGACTCATGAGTACCCATTCTTGAGTCTGTCTTTGGGTATTTAGCTTAACCATTTCTTTGGAAGGTCTGGGTGGAGAGGGCCGTCCTGGTCTTGACCTCTATGAGCGGGATGTTGTGAAGTCATTCACATCTCCAAAATAAGAGTTTGATCTATTCTTATTCATTTTCTCAGTTTCTCAAAACATCAGGATTGTGTAATTTGCAGGGATTATTTCCATGCAGCAGGGTGAATGCAGGATTGACACAAAATAAAATACATTTGCCGCATGATGAGGAACGACCTTATCCTTTCATATCAGGTCTCCGCTTTACACCCAAAAGTGTGGAGCCATGGTATTAAAAATACCAGATAAAATAGTAAAATAACAGATAAAAATGTGTTTTCTAAGCACACAGAGATGGAAATAAACTGAATCATAACCAGAACTAATATGTCTTCACATTTCTGAATAAATAATACATGAATGAGGCAAATTTGTTATTTGGAGCTATAGAAATGAAAGTGACATAACCACATATGAAAATGTCACAAAGTGTACTATTCGAGCCTATTCTGAAATCCATGATCCCAATCCTTTAATACAGTAATATCAGTAGTATTTCTCCTTTTTGATTGGTTAATTCAGAATTCAGTGGTCATACGTGCTAAAAAATCCTATAATCCTTGTACTTTAACCACTTTAGATCAAAATCCTTTGCATCGACTGTACAAGTGAAGTGTTGGGTTACATGTGAAACATGTAAATTGTATGTGTATTGATCATGATTCTCTGATTTGCTCAGTAAATAACCACAAGTGACATTAAAATGAGAAGGCAGGGATAGTTTTGAGTGAGGGAAGGTTATTGATTTCTTTCCTCACTTCAACTGTGATATTTTGGCATTCGGCCCGATACCTCCTGTTGCCAAGCTGCACTTGGCCTACAGCTCTGACAGATTTATTATTCTCAAACAGCAGATTTGTTATTTGGGTGACATGTCAGAGTCAGTGAACTCCCTATGAACTCAAGAAGACGTGCAGGTGTCACATGGACGGTGATGTATTCGTTTTGCGACGGCATGGAGGCTGGTGTGCTCAGAATATTGGATATTTATTCCATTCGATGCATCTATGTGAGAGAATCCAGACAAACCTTTTGGTTCTTAGGTTAGTTGGGTTTAGTGTTATAGATTAAAGACCTTGGCAGAGAGAGAGAGAGAGAGAGAGAGAGAGAGAGAGAGAGAGAGAGAGAGAGAGAGAGAGAGAGAGAGAGAGAGAGAGAGAGAGAGAGAGAGAGAGAGACTTGTACACTAGATGGCATCATAAACTCACTGGACACATGACTTGAATTTTAAACAGCATCACAACCACTTATTTAATCTCTTTCTTGTTCCCTCTTCTCTTCTCTTCTCCCCATGTGCAACATATTGATTATCGCTTGTAACATGTATCTGATCATCAATGACGTTTTCAAACCCTTTACCAAAAGTAGAGAAACTAAAATATAAAAATACTCAATTTCGAGTCAAAGTATTGAATTGGAAAGCTTAAGAAAATGTCTTATCAGCAGAATGTACGCTGTCAGCTTTGTAATATAAATTATATTATGTGGTTATCGTTACTGATATGTTAATGTGTAGGCAGCATTAAGAAGAAGCTGCCTTTAATTATTTAAAATACTGTTATTGCTCGTTTAAAAATCATCATAATTAGCTGCTCGCATGTTCTTTGTGTAAACCTCTTTATTTGCTAAGATAAATGCAGACAAAAAAGTATAGTATTTCTTCCTGAATTGTACTTGAGGATAGACGAATAAAATAGTATAATATACAGATAAGAAATATTCAAGTGAAGTACAAGTATCCCAAAATGATACTTCAGTAATGTACTAAGTTGCTTTCTACTAATGTAGACCATTAGTATCTCTCTAATGAATATATGCTGTACATTCTGCTGACACAGTGGACCTTTAAGATGGTTATTAAATAACAGCAGGAACAATCGCGCTGCAGATACTTCAGGGGATGATATGCCACAAAGAAGGAAAAACAACAATACCTTACAAAACAATCATCCTAAAAGCCTTGAAACGTGTATGAAAATGTGTTTTCACTGCCACTATTCTGTCTGTTTCCACAGTATCCATCCTTGTAAAGAAGTTAAGTCACTTGCTTACAAAGACTTCAAAGAATCCCACAATGTTTTTAGAGGTTGGATTGACTGAGTGGCTCTGACCAAATCCCCATCATAGCTTATAGATAAAATCCTGAGGATGAAGTGTTTTGACGAAATGAAAAATTCCCAACAAAGGAAGCTTGTAAAGCTCTAATATGACTGCAGCACACAACATAAAGGTCAAGGGTGACTTGGATGATAAATTGAGCTCAGACTTACTGACCACCGAGTCTCCCACAGAAGCTATAAACATAATAGATCAGCAGTCCATTTCGATCAACAACTTACTCCTCGTGCTGTAGCTCAGTGCACTTTGCCAGTATATCTTCACCTCTAAATGCTTTTGTGAACAGAGCCGTTATTTACACCTTCATCATCCTAAAGTACTGAAATAAAAACCATTTAAAGCTACAAGCATCGCTGCAATCCTGATTAGATGTAATATAGTAACAAGCACAGGGGAAATGGCTACATTAAGAACCCACACTGCTGCAAAACCGCAGTGTGGGTTCTTAATAGCAGTGTATTTACAGCAACAACAAAAAAGGCCAGCAGTGACAGTTAGTGTTTTTGCTGCATACCGATATATGGAGCTCAGACATCGTTACTTGTGTGTGAGGAGGAGCGATTGTTTTGTATTTACTTTTGGCTCTTGTCCTCATCTCTGCAAGACTAGTCTACCACACTTTTCTAGCGTTCCAGAGCAGACTGACAGCTCGAGCTATTTCCTGCTGCAGACGTCGTTTCTCTCATCCATCTTCTATTAGATATTTCAGCAACTTTGAGAAGCCTTGGCTTAAATCCCCCTTAATACTGGTGTGAGAATGCATATCACACACTAATTATATGCACACAGTGAAGGGTTTTCTTACTGTTGCCTCTGTCTGTTTACGTGTGTCATTTCCCCTCTGTCACTCATGCATGCTCATAAATGTGTTTTTTAATTACGTGTGTGTGTGTGTGTGTGTGTGTGTGTGTGTGTGTGTGTGTGTGTGTGTGTGTGTGTGTGTGTGTGTGTGTGTGTGTGTGTGCATCCTATTGAGATTACTCTTATTTTTTTAATGGCACGCATGCTTTAATGAAACATACCCTGATAGCAACACACACACACACACACACACACACACACACACACACACACAAACCCCATCATTCTGTCGTCTCATACTGTAGAGCTGCTCCATCGGGAGCCTTGAGGCTGACTTATAGCCGTCCACACATTTCATTACAGTAGGTCTATAATGTGTTGCTGCGGGGACATTCTAAGCCGAAGGGAGGGAAAAGCAATCTCCTGATGTAATACAGATTGTTCTGCATAAGGCGGAGATCCAGTTTAGAATTGGATCTTAAATGAAAGTCACAAAGACAAAAATGTACCTTCTTCTTTCAAGCTGTATGCAATGTGGCCTTTGTGCTGCAACATCTGTCTGATAGAACATCAGATGTGTTATGAGTGCAAAAATGTTTTATAGGGTCCCCCCATCCCCACCCCCCCTCTCTGCTTCAGTGTTAACAGGCTGTATTCCGCCTGAATACCGAGGACATGCGCGCTGAACAGGGGGAGGAGGTGTATCAGACTGTCTGTTTCTGATGTTTGCTGTTGACTTCATTATGGTGCGGAACTCTCGTGTTCTGATCGCCTGCTCTTGTGGAAAAGAGGAAAAGTGAGGAGTTTTTTTTCTTTTCTTCTTTTCTTTAACATTGGCAGAGATGAAAATGATTTGACAGTTTAGTTGTTTTGGAGGCTTCCTTTTTAGAGTTATTAGTATTATTGTGGTGATTATTAGATTTTTCTAATAATTGATCGACCCCGTCGCCACCCTGAAGTTCATTGTTATTATCTTGGCCGCCGGGATGGTGGCCTTCATCGGAGCGGTTATCTGCATCATCGCAGCCGTCCACACCGGATCCTCCAGGGCTGCCGCGGCACCTCAGCAACCATCCACGGACAACCACTCGCTGTATCCGGACGCGGCGGCGCAGAGCCCCGCCGCAGCGGGCTCCGTGGCCCGGCCCGCGTCTTTGGGCGCGCTGCATGGTTCTGAAACGCCCGATTCGGAAGCGCCAACCTTCAACATCGCGCTCAGCGGACTGGACGGGGTCACCGGACTCACGGGGCATGACCCAACGGTCAGTCGACTCATCTGCACGCCGATCCCCGCCGGGGAGTGCAACCCGAAAAACTTTCAGCAACAAGCGGAAGACCCGTCGCTGTACGCGGGGGAAGACTGGGGCTACCTCCGCACCACCGCGGAGGAGCTCCGGCAGACCGTCCTGCAGCAAAAGGACCAGATATTAACGGACCAGCGGACCATCAGGGAGCTGACGGGGAAACTAACCGAGTGCGAGAAGGGGAGCAGCAGCGCGGACAGACGCGGGAGCGCTGCGGGGCTGTGGGGGGGCAAAAGTACGGCGGAGGAGACGCACCTGGAGCGGATCATGGTGCGGGACAGCCCGGGTTCGACGCCCGACGGCGTCCACCTGCTCACCGTCAGAGCAGTGGATGAACTGGAACAGGCTATCACTCAGCTCAAAGACCGCATAGAGAAACTGGAGGTAGGAATAGAGTGAAGAACATCATCTCCTGCATGCAACTGAAACAAGAAGCAGCATTTGGTCACATGATGGGGTTTTGAAGGATCTCCCCATTATAAGACCACCTAGAATGGCGTTTCACAGCTTTGGGTAGCCCACTAGAACTCCAACTCTACATGTTGCTGTATTAAGTGATGATCAGACATGCAGCTATTTGTGTCCCCTCTTCGGTCCCTAGGAATCCCTTTTAGGATTCCAAGGCATGCATGAGTGGTTCATGAAAGCAGGGATTTCAATATTGAATGAGAACAAGTGAGTTGTACGAAAGCGTGTGTGATATTGGATGTTGGCAGCCAGATAAAGAAAAAATATGTCTTCCTCGTTAAACTTGGAATATAATCATTCATCATGTGATTCCATCTAAATTGATATTGATGCTGATTGCTGATAACATCAACGTGTATTGACTTAATGATAACGTGTCATCTGTTAATGTCTTTAATAATACATGGATTGATTGCTTTGGCGAGGAGGTTGCTCATTTCGCACGCCAACAAAACAGATTGAGATTTAAAGTAAAAAAGAAAGACAGATGAAAAAGCGAGGGAGGGGAGAAACAAGGGGAGAGATGAGGGTAAAGAGGGAGGAGAAAAGGGAGCAGCAGCAGGAGAAGGAGGTGGAGGAGGAGAGAGTATAGCAGAATAACATGAAACGTGCTCGTATGACCAGAATTGGATGATGTATAACCTCATTTTTGGCTAAAGAAATGCCATACATCATTTATGTGTTGCCTATATTTGTAGAAAGCACAGACTGAACGGGCTTCTCTGCAGTATATTACTCCTCACTCTGTGCTGGCGTATGTAGGACGTGTGCGTATGGCTCACAAACACATGGATTACAAACACTTTGTTTTCCATTTCACCACTGCCAGATGAAATCAGCCTGAATGCAAAAGGATTGCACTGTCTCCAGGTTTTACACTTTGCAGGAACACATTTCCATTTGGAAAAATAAGATTTAAATGGATGTAGCTTGAACACGATTGCGCGTCTTTGTCCATCCAAGTCACGTTTCCGAGTAGAGGAGCTACATGGCCTTCTTCACCAGCCACATCAATTCCTAATATAGGAGAAGAGCTCTCATCTGGGAATATATTAAATTCCTATTCTATTTGACCATTAGCATTTTATCAAATATCTATGAAGCCAATATAATCATCATAACCAGAGTAATCACCAGTGTAATGTGGAGATCCTTCGCACTGTGGTTTGCCTTAAATGCAGGCTGTGTGGAGCAATAGCCCAAGCTCTGTGGCGTATTTCCCATGTAATTATGATTTTTGACTTAAAAAATTAAAGAATGGATGCTCTTGCTTTCACGCACTTGTTTTAGGCTTTTGAATATAAGGCAGCCTGAGTCTGTTTATGACTGTAGCATTTTTAATGTTCAAATGGGATTTTAAAGTTTGACATTCATGCATCTCTAACTCGAACATTATTTATTGCTGTCTCATTCTGCCAACAATTAAGCACCCTTCAAAATCAGTCAAACATGCAAAATGGCAGCTCTCCTAGAAGTGACAATGTGGAGTACCCCAAGAGGAAAACACAACTCAACGCTGGCAGTTGAATGACTGCATGAATATATCTGAAAATCAGAGTGAATTCCACAATCTCACCACCAACCACATCCAGCATTTGTCAGGCTCCGTCAGGTTGTACAGAGGTGTTGCTTTGAGCTCAATGCTAACACCGGCATGCTAACATCAGCATGCTAACATCAACATGCTATTATCGGCATGCTAACATCAACATCCTAACATTGGCATGCTAGCATCCTCACAATGACAATGCTAACGTGCTGATGTTAAGCAGGCAGTCTATCATGTTCTCTGCTGAATTTAGTGTGTTAGCATGACAACGTTTGTTAATCAACACTAAACAACATACGGTTAACGCTCCTTTTTTTCCGGTCATAAAGATGACAAATGAAAAAGTTAAAGGATCACCAAGAGTTATTGCAATTCAATGTGTGGGGAATGAAAATGTCTGTACCACATTTCATGACAATGAAAGATCGAGACCATTACATGCGATTTCAGGTGTGTCAAAACCATTAAACACAGCTACCATAGCTCCGGAGGAAGAGGTCGCACCTGTGTATGAATATGTGTGAATGGCTGTGTGCTGACTTGTGTAGAAAAGCACTTTGATTGCTTGCTAAGTCTAAAAAAGCACTATTCATTTTCCGATAATGACACACATTAGAACACAATAATACTCATTCAGTGCTGCCAACATCCATTTTATCAGTGTCATGAATAATTACAATATAAAATACATAAAATCTACTACATATTTGTCACATTTGGGGGTCGTGAAGCACAGATGGGGCCAGGCTTATTATTATGGGGCCACTGGCCCCGTCTGCTTGTTGTGTATTTACTTATTCAGTTCTTTTACATCATTATCGCACAACTTCTGTTGAGATTATTTTTTATTTATTGCTAATGAGTCTGTTCTCCCTTTGCAGAGCTAAAACCACCCACCCACACACACACACACACACACAAAGGCAATCGAATAATTAATAACAAATCTGCCTTTGGAAATAAACCTGCTCTGCATGAATGGAACCGGCTGACTACTTCTCTTTCTGTGCTCGTATCCATTAAGTATATTCCAGAGCATTCGTGTCCAACAACGCCGGCACCGCATTTGTAAACACCTGCCTAGCAGCATAACCCCGGGCTTGACAACAGAAGTGTCAGATATATTTGTGAGCAGATCACCTTATCATGCCAAGACTCACAAAGCAAATGCATCATAGCGTGGAGCCTATGTTGGATAAAAGACAACTATATCAGCAAATGTGATTTACAACTTCCTAGATAAGTGTTTCTGGGGACAGAGTGATACGTTGACTCAACATGCGTGTTAAATATGATTAACTGAGGATTACACTGGAAGTCCCATCCATCATCATCAATACCTGACCTCTTTCAGAAGCTTTACATATACGATGCTGTCACTTCTTTTTTTTTTTTTTAACCATGGCTCATATATGTGTTATTTTCATTATAGTATTTCCCCTCATCTATTGCCTTAGTTTATCTGTATCAGCTCCTACAATATAGGTAACCACTGTGTCCTTTGTGGTGTATTTCTACAGCACACTGTAAAACAATATGCTCAGTGGATATACTGGTCCACATCGGATTTAGGAACCTTACAGCTGTATTTCTCATATTCCTTCCCTTGTGGTTTGGGTATTTATTTCAGTGACCCAGCAGAGAAAACTATTTGTTATTGACTGAAATAGTTGATTGATTTGGCAGCCTTTTCTGTCATGCACAACAATCCCTGTAGACATAAGATGGCTCAAGTGTAAGGTGATATGTTCATATCATAAAATGTCAAAGGACTATTTCTTGGCAGGTTGCAGTCACAATGGAGTTGCTAGATATCCTGCCAAAAAGGGGAAAAAAATGTCGTTAAAGGAATGTTGAACAATTTGAGGACGAAACATTCACTTCAGCAGAGTTAGATTTTTTTTTTCTTGCATAGACATGCATTCTGCTATAACAGTAGTAAATACACTGATACATAACAGAACTGTTGATATGTTTAAACATCACGGAAATGTGGAGTGTACTTTCCAATATTTGTCCTGTGAACCAGTTTTCATCCACTGTCTCCCTGACTCTGCAGTCAGACATTGGCCCGTTTCCTCACAACCAGACGGACAGCAACACCTCTGGAGCGCCGAATGAAGGCGGGATGTCAGGCAGCCCAGGAAGGTTGACCGATCCCGGGCACAGAACTGGTACTGACAGGCCCTGGAGGATGGAAGACTTGGAGGGGGAGCTGGAGAGGAAGGTGGAGCTGCTGGAGAAAGAGAGAAAAACCCTGAGGCTGGAAACAGAGAAGCAAAGGCAGGAAATCGACCGAGGCATCAATAAACTACACCACCGAATCTCAGGACTGGAGGGAGGTACGTATTATTCGAGGGGAGGAAAGAAATACAATCTTGTGTCTAAATAAGGAGGTATACAAAATTAAGGAAGAATCACGAGACATAATTCGGACAAAAAGTTACCTCAGATGTTTCATTTTTGTATTACTCAAATCAAATCAAACCATGGAGTTTCTTCATGATGAATAAATTATGTTAAACTTATGTGAAAGAAGATAAAAAAGACTATGAAATCCATGCCCTGCTCAATAATACAGATCAGATGTTTTGATGTGAAGATACAGTATTATAATAAAAGCAGGAAATCTACTTGATCTGCTTTCCAGATAGCTGACTTAATAGACGTCTCTATTTCCATCTCATGCTCTCTGTCCCAGGTATCTCAGGGCATTCTTTCCCAGAGGGCTACAGGCTGTCCTTCCCCACTCGGACAAACTACATGTACGCTGTTGTGAAACACTCCATCCCAGCGCTGAAGGCCTTCACCGTCTGCCTGTGGCTGCGGCCCGCCGAGGGAGGAATCGGCACACCTTTGTCCTACGCTGTTCCTGAGCAACCCAACGAACTGGTGCTGCTGCAAGGCCTGCACACCCCAACTGAGCTGCTCATCAACGACAAGGTACTGGATCAGTCAAGAGACTGAGCATCTACTGTTTATATCTGGAGTGACTGGTTTTTCAATCAGCACTAATCTGCGAAGAATGAGGGAGACTTCATGGCAGTTTATTATCAAAGATAGAAGAACTCATGATTGCTTGCTACAACCCTTTTTGAAATGTCATCAGTTGTACTGCACTGAATATAAACTGCATCATAGTCTTGATTAGAGCTCTTTATGTCTCTTACAGAAGAAGTAGTGCACCGTATTAGCATACAAATAAGTCAAACACTTAAAAGAGCCAATTTAGCTGACAAGCTAAATAGCCTCAATCATGTGTTTAAATGACACAGAAACTTACCATGACAGCACTGCAGGGTGGTGTAGTGCAGTGTTGTGACTTTTGGTATAATTCAATGAAGTAATTATGGTAATAGATGCCTGGAGGAAAAATCCTGTGTCCTTGAAGGTAGCCAGATGTCTTTGGGACTTATACTTTCTGTATAACAGCCAACTGAAGAAACAGGAGAGAAATTAGATAGTGGATGTCGAACAGCGATAGAGCTACATCCTGTCTCACCTCCAAATGTGTGGTGTTTAAACATCTGCTTCACCTGAACTGCCCTTTTGCTCTTCTGTTCCTAGGTGGCGCAGTTGCCTCTTAACCTCTCCAGAGGCAGCTGGCAGCACATCTGTGTGAGCTGGAATCAGAAAGGAGGAGCCTGGCAGGCCTACCAGGGGGGGAAGCTGCGAGGGGAGGGCCACGCGCTGGCAGCCGGACATCACCTCAGACCAGGAGGAGTGCTCGTACTGGGGCAGGAGCAGGTGAGTGCATGAATGAGGGGGTTAAAAACTGAATGAGTTTTCACTTGTTTGTAAAACCTACTCCAAAAGAAATTTAATTTAGTATGCCCTTCAGGCTTCTGCTGACTCCAGCACAACAAGCAAATAGTAGATTTGCAGCTGTGGGTGTGTTCCCTTCGTGACTTATTTGTGAGTTGTTAATAAAAGAAGTAAAAAAAGAGCTAGAAATGCTTTGAGAGATTGGTTAAAATGAAGAATCAATAAATCTACAAATTCAATTTGGTTTGGAGTATTCTGCTAAGCGAAGTGTTGAAGTGGTGTGTTATGTTGTGCCATGTTGCACTATGTCGGGGTGTTAGGTGGATAATTTAATAATAATAATAATAATAATAATAATAATAATAATAATAATAATAATAATAATAATAATCATAATCATAATCATAATCATAATCATAATAATAATCCATCTAACTTCCCCCTTTTTTCTCACCAGGATTCCCTGGGTGGAGGTTTTGACTCATCCCAGGCCCTGGTTGGAGAGTTGTCCCAGGTGGGTCTTTGGGACCGGGTCCTGTCTTCCAACCAGGTGGCCAGCTTGGCCCGCTGTGGTAGAGTAACCCAGGGCAGTGTGGCCCCCTGGACCGAGAACGGAGTGGAGGTTCACGGTGGAGCAACCAAGGACCCGGGGGAGCCTTGTAGTAAACACAATAGGAATTCTCAATGACTGATGCGGGGAAGAGATGTGAGAGAAAGAAGGGAGGGGTAAAGTTGTAGCTAGGATTCTGCCCATTATTAGCACTGCTACAAGATTTTCTAAACAACTCTATGTGTCATGGACTGACAAGTGTAAACAATGTAAAATCAATGGTATATGACGTGAGCAGAGGCGTCCCAATTACTTCACCACATTTCTAGTAACCACATCTGATGATCATGGAGTTTTACAGGAACATTGTGCCATAAAAGTTGAATATAGCTATTTTGCCATTGGTTCTAGCTATGTAAGCTACAAATGTAATTGTTCATATGTGAATACTAGCAAAACCTTCTGCTGGCTATTAATTAGTGAGCAAACATGTTAGCAACGACACAATGATGCTTAGCTGACTAAAAGTAGTACAGTTAGCTAGCTAACAAACTTTTATTTAACCTTTAAATGAATCGTTTAACATTTTGATAAATGCTTATTTACTTTCATATGATCAGCAGTCAGCTAACTTAGCTTAGCATGAAGACTAAAGCAAAGGGAACCTGCTAGCCTCAAACCTCAAAAGCTCACTTGTTAAAACTTCATATCTTGTTTGTTTAGCTAATCGGCACAAAAAAACAGAATTCAAATGAAAAAGGCCATGTTTACTCTTTGTTTCCTGTACAGATAAAGGCATAAGATATATTAAAGAAGATATAATAATAGAAACAATATATAACTATCAACACTTAGACAAAGCTAGGCTAGCTTTTTCCACCTGTTGCTAGTCTTTAGGCTAAGCGTCATACTCAGCGTGTATAGCTACGCACGAGTGGTATCACTCTTCTTGTCAAACTCTCAGCTAAAAAGTAAACAAGCGTGTTTCCCAAAATGTTGAACCGAAATCTTTAATCAGATTAGAGGAAATAACTGTTAAAAAATGTGCAACCACTGTCTGTTTAGTCTAATGCCCTCCACTATGGCTGCTAGAAATTATTTAAAACATGTGAAAATCACTCCGTGGGTGCAGCAGCGTCTGAGTGGAGTTTATTAAGGTCTGCGACAGCTTTAGATTCGGGTGTGAAGGTAAGGTGATGAAAAGTGTTGGAGAAAGTGGTGGGCATATTAAGTAGTCAATGGCACCAAGGGGCAGATGATGAAAGTGAAGGGAAAGAGGGAGTACAGGAAGGGAAAAAGATAGATGGGGCACTTTAAGGAGCGATGCTACATTGTTCTCACCTCTGCATGATGTGTTCATATACCTGTAATGTCTTGCCACTGCAATGTTCAACTTACAAGTTTCACAGACATGAACAGCGCCTCCTACAGCCATGGCTTGTAGGTTGATGTGTTTATCTATTGAGGCCCCAGAGTCTTTAAACAAGTTACTGAACAAATATACAAGAACCCCCCCCCCCCCCCCCCAACCCAATTTATATAATTCTGTGTCGATTTAGAAAATCAAGATCAAAATATGCTCTGATCAAGGAAATTTCTCTCAACTTTGTATGCTTCATCTCTTTATATTCTTTAAATTCATGCTTTTGGATGCAACCTTCAAGGACATAGCATTTGTTATTTTCAAATCTACACAATGAATCCGCAGTCATTTTAATGTTCTTCGATGTTGACTGTTTCTTCTTTGCAATTTTATACGTGCAACGACTCAATAATGTGGTGTGATGAATTAACAACCTGCAACCTCCAACTCTTCCGACCTTCCTACATTCCATGCATGAGTCGTACCTTGGTGACATGCCTTGGTGCATCCGGTATGTTTCATCTTGGATGATTACTCTCTGATGTTGTGTGAGACATGATGTTAAATACAAAGTGTCCATTTCACAATTTCTAAAACACTGGCTCTCCCTAGCATAAAAATAAGAAATAGTGGAAAGTGCCTGACAAATCACCTAATTTATTATCCTAATGGAACATCACACTTCAAGATATTTTTGAACTAATTAAGCATCAATGTTTCTGTGACTTCCCTGGTGGATGTTTTAAGATTCAAGAGGTCTTATAAAACATGTGAAGACGCAGGACTTCTGTGCAGTGCTGCCAAACTGATGCTTGAATCAGGTCAAGATCATCTTGCTGTGCCTAATAGTGTCTTTGATGATGCCTCTCAGTCTGCAGTGTTGTTAATAATATTATGCCTGGTGTCTGTTCCGCTCGTCAGAGATTTTTTGGGGAGCTTTTTGATAGTGCTGCGGCATTATTCTGTTTAAAGTTATTGGAATTGAAAGCTTTTTAACTCTTTTGGCAATGTTTTCAATGACAGTTCTGATTTTTTTTTCCACTGTATGCATTGGTATCTGTCTATTTTCATGTTGTATATGTTTGTATAAATAATGTATGTCCATGTCTTGTATGGTGTTGTATTGTTCTGCATATGTGTCGTTTACAAACTTCAAATCTTTATTAAAGCCCTAATTTTCAGATGTAAAGGACGTTATTATTTTCATAATATTATGTTCAGAAGTAGTACGGTGAATTAAGAACATAAGAGATTCTGTCTGCTGGTTTATTCAAGGACACAGACACACACACACACACACACACACACACACACACTTAGATAAGTGTAGCAGGATTTAAAACCCTCCGACACTAAGTGCTCTCCAGATTCCACAAGAAAAGCACGTATTTTTTCACACACAGAAAAAAAAAAGCACATTTCTTTGTTCTCCTGGTTCATTTTCCTCGCAGGCAAATGAAAGGAGAGAATTCAAGGAGAAAAGACTTCTCCCTCGGGTGCAGCAAGTGTAGATGTGAGCTAAGTGTAAATTGAGGATTTTGGAGACCCAGTGACTCATCTAGTTGTAAAAGAAAAGAAAAAAGAAGCATGGTTCCATTTCAGTAGCACATGTTTTATAGGCATAATGGCTTCAAGGGCTCACATTCAGTGAAAGTCTCCAATGGACAGCAGACAGTATTTAGTCAATGAAAACACATGAAGCACACAATAGATAGAAAGGACAATATTTAGCATGACAAAAGTGACTCTGCTTGTATTTATTGTTGTATTTTCATTGAAGGCATAGCCTTATTGAAATTGTGATTTTAATGAATAGTTTGACATTTTGGTTACCAAAACCTGCAGGCCTGTTTTATAGATTGCATTAAACGTACTTTTATCTTATTGTATCTTGTCATGCATGCCTCTATAGCATGTAATCTCCATGTCTCAGTTTTCTATGTACCGGGATAGACACATTCAATTCTCACTTGCCATTCATCCACCCCACCTCTCCGTCTCTTTCATTCTCACCTCCTCCTCTCCTCCTCCCACTGGCTTTCCTACTTCAGACCTGTGCCCTGCTCCGCTCGTTGCCGTCTGTCACAGTGCGCTTTGCTCAGTCCTGCATTCTTCGGGTAGCATTTCTTCAGCTGAGACATCCTGAACAATTCTTCTGACAAAAAGAAAGACACACAGTCACATCCTTGGCTCTGACTTTTCAAGGTTCCTCTCACGAAACTCGTACTTCTATTTCAACGGAGGCAGCATACAAGAGATTTGTGAAAACTCAGCTGTATGAGTAAGGAACAAATCCATGTATTCCCTCTCCACCACAAGACATAAGTCATGCAACACATTTTTAGTCAGTTTCAATTTTTCTCTTCGGCCTGTGTAGGCTATCAACACACTGTGGTGATGATTTGAGCCATTAAGTGACGAAGCAGTGAAAAGGCAACAAATATAAGCAGATGCAGCAGGCTACAGCAATATCTCCAATCCCCAATTAGAATGAGTCAAACTGTTCAACCATTCCAGTGGATAAGACACGACTGAGCGTTGCTTGATTACGCAATCCTCTCTTTTGCTAATGCACTTACAACTTAAACCCATCACCAGCTCTCCTGCTCATGCCAAAGAGTCACACTCTGCTGGCTGGTGTCACACAACTTAGATCTAAACCGAGTCAAAGTCCTGTTAAGCCCGTTACCGTGTGGGTGTGAGAAACTGATTACTCTGACTGGAGCGTTAGAGCACAGTGTTAACCCCTTCAGCAATGACGCACATTTTACTGTCCTGTTTGTATAGACAGATTAGACCGCATGGGGCTCTGTGTCTCAGGGCCTGTCCACACGAAAACGTTTTCAGTGCGTAAACGCAGAAGTCTTGTGCGTTTCTCCCTGCCGTCCATATGGCGTGAAAACGCACTTTTTTGAAACAAGCTCTCAGGGTCGAAAAGAAAAAAACGGCACCCCTCCGTTTCGTGTTCGTTTTCGTGTGGACGGCGAAAACGAATACGCTGACGTCATCGGCCCGCCCCTCGAGCCTGACTTCTTCCCCCGCGACGTCTCGTAACAACAACAACGGCGGCCTCCGTGCTCGTAGCAGATATTCTGCTCGTCTGTACGTCGGCGTATCAGGGCCACTGTATGGAAAAAAAACGGAGCCGAGAGAGGGGGGCGATATTCCCGGAAAAAAGTCGCAGATATGCTACTTTATTACGATGTTAACAAACAACCGCTAGCTAACTTCCCATGAATGTAGGCATTTATTTGTCTAATTTATCCATCCCAACGTGTGACAACGCCTCGTCAAGGTCCTTAGGGTGACGGCTGTTGATGCTTATTGTTGGTTTTATTTATACGGGACAAATTGTCATCTTGTGGGTGTTTATTGATCGGGTGGTCGGGCGGAGATTAGCCATAACTCTCACATGTTGCCATAGCAATGGCAAACATCCGGTCAAGCTCCGTCTCTTCTTCTGCATTTTTGTAGCAGAAACAGCGCCGCATAAGGGCCTGGAATATGTACTACAGCGCGCTGAATTGTTTTCAGTGGATTCGTCTGGACGCGGATTTTCTTGAAACGACGCCAAGGCAAAACGTAGAAAAAAAGTTTGTTTTCCTTCGTCTGGACGGCCTCTCAGAGGTAGAACGAGTCGTCCTCCAATGGGAAGATTGAGGTTCGAATCCTGGCTCCTCCAGTCAGCATGCCGAAGTATCCTTGGGCAAAATACTGAACCCCCAATTGCCCCCGATGCTGCACCATCGGTGTGTGAATGTGTATCTGAGTTAGATAATATTAGATGATGTGCAGACAGCCATCAGTGTATGAATGTGTGTGTGAACGGGTAAAAGCGCCTTGAGTAGCTAGTTAGCTAGAAAAGTGCTATATAAATGCAGGTCCATTTACCATATGTGATGGATCTACCTGCTGAGGTTTAAACTAATTCTGACCAATCTTATGTAATTTGCAACAGGCTTCAAGGCTGATTTTGTTCTTTCTTTATGCTTCGTGTCTCACACCTGCTACGGAGCTGCAGCTTTAACAGAATTTCCTGCCGCAGCCAGTCTGTAACTGCTTTTGGCAGCCTGACGGGTGTTAATTTATGTCCCTGCTGTAGGAGGAGACACAAATTCAATGTGTGATTTCTGGACTGAAAATCAAATCTCCTCACAGATTATTCACTTTTAGCAATTTAAACAAAATTGTGCACGTAGGGGTCTTTGTTTCTCTCTCTGATTGGTCTGTGTGAAGACAATAATGCACCGGACAGTCTGACTGTCAGATTTAACCTGTGACCGTCGAGATCCTGTAAAACCTCTGTGACCATCAGGCTGACCACCTTCCACACATATCACCCACAGCCAGACGATGATATTCCCCGTTGGATTACCAATCCCTGTCTAATCTAGGAATGGACAGATTGTAATCCCATGTAATCCATGAAATGGATGGGCCATCAAACGGAGAGTTTGCCTCATAGCAAATGAACTCTCAGGCCTTCAAACCACAGTGAGTCATAGTCCATTAGTCCATGGTTTATTATGTCACTGAAAGTGCTGCTAAGGCAGTCTCTGGCTGTTAATGTGTGTTCAAGCTTCCTTCACAGTGAATTAGAGACCAGATGTGTTGACTTTTCTCCGGGCGTGGGGAACTCTTTTTATGATTCAAAGCTGTATAAATTAAAGTCATTGGGTTTTAACAGCTCAAGCAGATACACAGCTGCTTTTCCTCCCAATGTCAAATCTCCAGTAAGTATCTCTTGATCACAAGTGTGGCTCTGCTGGGATTTTACAGCCCTTGTAACTGTTGACTGAACTGTCCCTTTGGGATGTAAATAACACATTTGTGGGGTATTTAATCTTCTTTGAAAGTGCTCCTCCAGTAGAAATTGCAACTGAAAAAAATCCATGAAGCCTACGTGATTTCTTACCGCAAGGGTTTGAGTTACTGTACAATTTCGACACACAGCGATGTCACCGTATACTAGAGTACATTACGAAGTGAAACCACTGGAGATAAGTAGAAACACGATTTTCAAGAGAGTTCCTCTTTAAAGTTGTAATCCTGCAGATTTTTGCCGTTGTTGATTTGGTCACCCGGTGGTTACTGGTGGTAACAAGTGTGAAAATCAATGCTGAATTACGCGCATCATTCACTTCTTCTACGTTTGTATCCTGCTGCCTGACAACGCCTACATAGAAAGATTTAAATACAGAATGTAGATACTTGGAATGATAACTGCTGAAAAGATGCCAGGTTTAATTTCATGAACATATCAAAGGTTTGTAACTTTAATATTTGGGTTATTGGATTTCACACCAAACAGAAGCATTTTGACACTTTGCGGTCATCACGTTAACCGCTTTCTATCAAAATCCTTAAATCCACCTACTCATTGCTTTCCCTTTTGAACCAGAGGAGGTAATCCACCTACTCAGCCTTCACATGGCAGTGTACCAGCATCGTTACTTTTCAGACACACACACACACACCCACACACACGCACACAGACACACGCAGTCCAAAATCCCCACCGAGGCTCCATCTGGACAGGAAATCACTGCTTTTCCTCAGTCTTTGTCACCCACTTTGTATCTCATATTCGTCCCTCCCTCGCTTATCCTCCTTGGATTAATGCAATATTATTTCAAGTGCAGGTAGGTGGCCTTGTATAACTCCCTGGGCAAAGCAAAGCTGCAATACTGCCAACGTCAGTGGTTTTTCCTTCCGCTGAGGCCCTTTGTGAGAAGAATGCATGCAATCGTGACACCGGAGTGCTTTTTGTGATAAATCAACCACTATTTGTTTGTTTCATTTCCCAACAGAGACTCACAGATGTTCTTCTTATTCTATGTCATGTGGCATTGTTTCCTGCTAGCTTTGATGCCATTTGTTGGTAAAAAAAATTCCAGCAGTCTTGACTCACTTGGGGTTGTGTAAGCCATGCTATGTTAGTCAGTGATTTTTTTTCCCACGGTCGATGCTTTTATTGGTTACTTTGCTGGAAGAAATCTCAAATATGCATGACTTCAGCCACACACATTTTGCTGGGCATTCATAATTCATAGAACGTGTCCATGGAGTTATTAATTATGCCTTTGGTGTCAATGCTGCTGCTGAAGCTGTTGATCCATGCCTTTTCATTTTGTTGATAATGTCTTTAAAAGGGACTTTGTGCTTACAATATCTGGATACTGCAAACACACAACATAACCTGCAGGGAATTTGTGTCTTAGAAAATGTATGCATAATGGTGTGGTTTTTATTTATGTAAAATGTATTAAGATTTATATTACTACTTTGATATACACAGTAACATAATTGTATTCTTACTGCTACAAATGCTCGACTTCATCACATCGT
This sequence comes from Eutrigla gurnardus, assembly GCF_963514095.1. Classification (NCBI taxonomy): domain Eukaryota; kingdom Metazoa; phylum Chordata; class Actinopteri; order Perciformes; family Triglidae; genus Eutrigla; species Eutrigla gurnardus. The sequence continues at coordinate 14,144,821 of NC_139931.1, read as the reverse complement.
TAGTTTAAACCTGTTTCTATTTCCAATAAGCAGACAAGATGGATCTTCTGGATCACTTTAACACTAATCTCGTCCTGACATTTCCCTCCAAAGCTCCCTTTTTAACTTGCTCTCTGTGTCTAATTACATTTCTGTAAACTTTTCGTTTCTCACTGGGGGGCAGTTCCGCTGGGGGGAGGAGATGCATGATAATTAGAGAGGGCTTTGCTTTTTTATTTTGGCATCTTTATGATAACAGTTTTTGGAGCAGATACATTTATCACACCAAACAATCTTTGCATTAATATTCAACATCCACACCTTTTTCATTATTCATCATTAGAGATTAATTTGCGAGTTTCTGCACATCGCATGAAAAACCAAAACGGAAATAACTGTATCATTAAAACTGTGGTGTGAAGACAAATGATCGGGAGGGGGTGGGGTGGATGGGAAATTAAAAATGGTAACAATTGATTTTGTAAGTGTAGTATCATTAGAACATGAGATGCTCTCATCCTGTTAGCTGATGGACACGAGAAAGTGACGTTTATGACCACAATGAAAATATAAATGTGTTGCTGCAATTTACGTGTGTGTGTGTGTGTGTGATTATAATCACACTGTTTAAATATGCAGACACGTCTTTGGGTTTTGTCTTCCAAATATTTTCTGAAAAAGCACACACTTGTCCTCTGAGGGCTTTTCAAGCCATCTGCTGGAAAACAATTTTCTGCTTGGTAGAAAGCTATACACAAACACCATTATGCACACATACACGCAATTTAAAATGTCGGATTTTTGCTGACGACCTTATCTTGAGAAAATTAAAAATGACTCTCTGTCGCTCTGTGTCCCTTCAGCTCTCTCCTCCTCAGTTAAACACGAAATATTCCTGTCAAGAAAATAAACCCACGTCTTCAGTCTGACTTCCAGAGTCTCCATGCAATCGCTGAATAATATTAATCAATTAAGAATCACAAGTCTGTATGAGCAACACGACGCTGGTGCAGCTCTCTGAGTCACTATACGTCTGCATTTCTTTCTGTTTTTGTCTATTTAAAGCTATCCAATTCCGAGGACGGTGTTGAAGGTGAGAGAAGTAAGACCCCCTCCCCCCCTTGAAGGAGAATAGAAAGAGTCTCTGGTGTGGGATGCTGCCAGTCGCAGTGTCATTATCCCCATGCTAAGCGCTGTAAGATATCCACCTCAAAAACATACATACGCCTACATCACATACCACCTGAGGCTCTGTTTGTGACCTCTGACCTCTCCCGTAGCGCTGAGGAAATCATCTCAACACCACCTGTAGGGCTCTGCAGAGGAACACGCCTGTTTGAATGTGTATCCGTTTTGTGAAGTGACATTTGAGACTGATTACAATAAACAGATGGGGCACTTGGAACAACTGTAGTGGAACTAATCCAATGCAGCAAGTCTAGTCAAGCATGTTAAAGTCAGCATGTGAGCTGCTAAGCTGAGACACAAGAGCACACTGACACCATTAGTAGCACCTGTAGAGATAAACCAGCACCGATCTGGAACCACGGTGGGTTTACATTACAGAAAAATCGTTTCTCTCAGACTTTGGGTAGATATCCCAGTAGAAGTTCATTTTATGATATTTATCCAGATGGCAACCTCTGAAAAGTGAAGCCATGGACAACTCCTCTGGTTGCAAAAAGATGAGGAGAAAATGAGAGTGACCCTACTTCTAACTGTAAACATTGGAAACATGAGTTTATGGTCTCGATCGCTGGTTTCAAGTCTTCTTCAAAACAGCTTGATTTCTATTTATCAATGGGCTTTATCAAAAAAGAATGGATTTTAAATTGAGCATTAACAATAGAATTGGCAGCCATAAATACCAGGAATAAAAATCACTAAAAGCATGTGTTAGTACAACCACAAGGATATAAGAATACAGAGTGTAACACTATGTGAATCTAGCATTGTAAACACTGCAGTGTGGTGAACTGCTGCTGAATGCAGCCTGAGGCCTGACTCCGCCCTCCGTTAATCAAGCAGGGTATAAAGGCACTGGGCCAGCTCCTTTTCCTGTTCTGACCCTGCTGTTGCTGGGAGATGTAGTAGCTGCTCCAGGTACGTGACAACGAGCACCTCTAACCGACTCCTACAGCCTTCAACTACATACTTACTGCCTGTCTGTTCCCCCCAGAGACCCAATGAGTTGAGTTGTCATTGTCGAGTCCATGTGCCCAGCTCCATGACAAAGGTGCTGAGTGGCAGCAAATGATGCACGTCAAAGACGGTAGGATTGCCCTCGTGACTCAACGAGTCCTCTTCACTTGTTTAAGGTGTTGAACCTGTTGCTTTTGTAATTGCAGGTTCTGTTACCTTGGTTTTGCCTGTTTGGTTTGCCTTCGCAATCGTTGTTTTACTCGACATTATTGACATCTCTTGGTGTTTTGTACTTGCATTGTTTTGCTATTTCTGTTTTGATGTTTCAGTTGGCATGTGTGATTTGGTTGAGATTTTTCAGTTTGGTTTGGGTTCTTTGTGGTTTGACCTTTTTTATAAACATTCTTTTTATTCACAGCGTCTACCATCCCCGTTTGCCCTGTTACTATGAATAAAAATATTTGCTTTACTTTTGGAACCATGTCTGTCCTTCCTCGGTAGCGAGCCTCTCTGCCTTGGTACCAATCCATGTAGATCATCCATTATTTGCTGAAATTGTATCTCCTGGGGTCACAACACTTGCGTTGCGCCTACCACACCAAAAACAAATCCCTACACCGATTTGTTTGTGGGGCCTCTTCACGCAGTCCATTCTGTTGCACAGCTTTATACAGGAGCCCACTATGGACAAACTAAACACTGGCTCTAGAGAGCCTTTTCAGCAGTGAACAAACAACTTGAGTCAAACGGCTGCTGTGATGAGACATTATGACTTTGATAGACTGCCAATAATGTAAACGTCCGTAGTGTGTACTAGAAGCTAGCTCTTCCTGAAGTAACTCTACGTCTACCTTGTTGAATTTTGATTCAGCCACCTGATCAATAAACGCACATAAGATGGCAATTTGGCCCATATAAATAAAACCAACCATAACCAACAGCCATCACAGTAAGGACCTTAGCAAGGCTTTGTCATTTGTTGTGATGTATTATAAAAATAAATGTGTACACTCATGGGAAGTTAGCTAGCATAAATGCCAGTTGTTAGCATCGAAATAAAGTAGCATTGTCGGGATGAGAGTAGCCTGATGCTTATTTCGTGTTTCCTTCTCTTTTAAAGTGACCTTTAATTAAACTGGTAAACAGTGTTACTTTTTACAAGCTATCCTCGTTAACTGGCCAAGTAGAAATGATTCAACACGTACTGTAATAAAATGTCGGCCTGCCTGTGGAACAATATATCTATCGGAACAGTAAATCTGTACTGGTCAGTTGGCTATTCTCTGACCTCATGCACTGTTAATATTTTCAGCAGAAATGCCAGTGTATGAATTCACCATTTTAGTGTGGAGCTCTGCTTATCTCTAATTAAATAGGCAGAACCATCCTACAGAACACACTGTATAGACTGACATTTAAACACGCACACACACACACAGTGTCTTGTTCAAATTGCGGTGTTTTCACAGAACTAATCTGTAATTAATAAGGAACAGGCTCAACATAATTCACTTGTTCATTAAGTCTAAAGCATGCTGGCTCAGTTTCATTCTCCTTAATTGCCCTACACATGCACGTGTACAACACGGATCCACACGCTTGGCTACAGCCGATGACAGATTGTCCCACGTGTAGAGATGCGGGATTAGATTATCCCACAATCTGTCACCTTGAAATGGACGACAATAGGGAGACGCACAAGAGGTTACGAAAGATGGATGGCGTGAAGGAATGTAGCCGATGAAACAGATTAGAATGATTCTACAAGGAATACAGGAAGGCTGGTTTGCAGAGGCTATGAATTTCTATCTTCTGTTTTGTGTGTTTTGGAGTTATACTGTGTTTTCACAGAGGAGTCGATGTCTCCCCTCATAGAAATTGTGTGTATCAAACATTGTTGCTCTTACTCTCGTTAGTATTCTAACCGAGTTCCCTCCTCATGGTCTCCTCCCCGCTTTTTCTTTTGTTTCTCTTCTCCATTTGCATTTGTTCCTCTTAGTCTTTATTTATCAGCTCACCTGTTTTCCTTTATCACTTCTGTCTCTCCCTCTCTCTTCTCGTCTCCCCCTTTTTCCAATCCCAGCCTCCTCCTCCCACCCTTCTCCTCCTCCCTTTCTCTCTCCCCCCGGATGAAATATTCATGCCCATCCATACTGGCAGTGTAGCAGCAGCCAAAGCCACAGGAGTCAGTGCTTTCAAAGACATCGGGCCTCTCAGAAAGACAGAGAGGTTGTGGGGGAGGACGAGCGGTAGTAGGAGGAAACCGAGCGAGGAGGTGGAGGAGAGCAGGTGATAGAACGGGATAGCGATGTAAGCTGTGATAGAGGGAGAAAGGGAGTGCAGGAGTGGGAGGATGAGTGAAAGACCAAGGAGCCCCTCCATCACATCAAACATCAGGCAGCACATGATGAAACACACACACACACACACACACACACACCTGCAGACACATACTGTAGGTTAAACACAAAGAGAGCCACAGAGATACAGCGCCTCCAGCACTTCAAACATCGGCTGACATGTGATTAAACACTTTGCTCCCTTTGTATTCCACACTCGCGCTCACCAAACAACTCTTGCACCCTTGGGTGTTCATAAGGCCATTTAAGCAGTTTTTACATGCAGACACACACACAAACACACACACATGCACACACACGCTCTCTAAACAAGCGTAATGCATGCAAACGCACACGCAAGGTCTCTCAACATGATGCGATCGGCCCTCCGCCGCTCATGTTGCAGATCTTAAATTCACTTTTTCTTATTATCCTGCGTTTGCACATCAGAGTCGCCGTCTGCCTGCCCGCTGGTTAAAGCACGCGCACGCTCCAATTAGGCGCCCAAATTCTGGGTTGTTTCCAAGCAACCTACATTATGCTGCAACTGCTGTGAGGGAAACGGGGCTTCAAAGCTTTGAAGGATGTTTTCGCTGTTTGAATGTGATGTGTGTCTGATCCCTGTTTGTTTGTGTGTGTGTGTGTGGTGGGGGGGGGGGGGGGGGGGGGAGAGAGGTTGTAAAGAAGTTAAAAGCAACACAAAATTACAATATTATTGTGTGTTTGATGTCCTGTAGTAAAGCCAGCACATTCCCTGCATGTACAGTAGGATTGTCCCTTCATTGATCTTTCCCGTTGTCAAGCAGCTGACCCCGAAGTGACCTCTGGAGGAAGAAACATGAAGGAAGACGGCTTCAAGGTATCACATTACGTAACGCTACACTACACTTAATCATACTGTATGTCTCACACTCGTCTGCGAGCTCTCATTATGCCTGCCATGTGTAACGCCACTCAGGCATCAGTTGTCACTATTACATCCGCTCTTCCCCTTCATTTAGGTGAGGTGAGGTTATTTTGGGTCAATGTTGTCACAGCCCTGCTACAAATAATACTCACACATCAATCCACAGCTGGAAATAGTCCCCAGCAAGTGTGCTATTTACTCCAATTTATGTAACATTTGCAAAAAAAAACTGTTTTAGGAAATAAACATTTCCCAAGTATTTGTGACATGTTTTTCCAGATTTACACCTTCAGTAGGAACCAGTGGGCTTGTGACTGAGAGACATAGTATGGAAACTATTTAGTCATTTAGCATTTAGAGACCCACACACACACACGGTGATGGTTTTGATGTTTTCAGGGGATTTCTATAGCTAATATCATTGTTCATGTACGTTAGGTTCATTTTAATATAACCCACTAGTTTAAATTATACTGATCACCTCTTCGCCCTTCTGTCAAGATGGTGACGGCCGGAAGGTTTGATCTTCACAATGGCTCAACTGTGGAGACTACGTCAATGTTTGATAAAGTCTATGGTACATTATCACAGAGCGTGGCTGTCATATTCTTGTTCTGCTGTACAGCACTACCTATTATTCTAAGTAAGTATGCAAAACCCTATTTCAAACACTGCAATACATCCAAAAAACACACAGCCACTCCTTATGTTTTTGTATTGAAAATGTATTGCATCACTGTGACACAAGAGACTCTGAGTTTAATGACTCGTAATAGCCCTAAACTGTAGTGCCAGTTATATTATATCAATTTAAAACTGTAAGGGCGTTATCGTCACGATGCAAAATGAAGATAAATGTATAATTCATTGTATTTCATTACCTCACTTGTGGTGACATTTAACATTTGTTTACATGTAATGAAACCCTCTTAGAGGCTGTATATGAAACCACAGCATATTGCCCCAGTTTTGGAAAAACATCAGCCTGCTCTACCGGGACCTGCAACATATATAATATATTCTCTCTCAGAGCAAAACTGGCTAATTAAAAGATAACATATAGTTGGCTAATTAGCAGTAAGCAAGACAACAACGTTTCAACCCTTAGAGGACAGAAAACACTGAAAGTCAGAGAGGTGGATTTAAAGTCATAGCAGGAGATGGAATGGATGGTTTATGATAAAAGGGACGAGGGACAAGAGAAGAGGGGACATGTTCAAAGAGACAAAGAGACAGTGAGATGAATATTTAATTTCAGCTGGGGTCCTTTTAGAATATGAATCCATGATGCTGCATGTTTCTCTGTGTGAACCTTAATGTGATCCTGTTTTGACATACAGTACATTTTCATTGAGTAGCCAATTAAAGCAAACTGTTTCATAGAGGCTGAAGTAATTACTATTGCTGCTTTGTACATGTTGTTGTGAAGTCCCAGATACACCAGGTTGTCAAACGCTGTCCAGTCTGAGTTCATAACATCACCCAGAGGTGCTCGAGGAATTTCACTGTGCTGTATTTGCTCTATATAGCAAACTAGAAATCGACTGGTTTACTACAGTGGTATGAATCCAAAATAAACAATTTTGCTTGATTTAATTGCAATAAACAGACAAAAAAAAGTACTCAAAATAACTACATAATGATTCCGAAAATAAAGACTAATACAAATAGATAAAATACAATAATAAATGATTTGGGGGGGCTTGGGAACAATTTAGGGTAGCTCCAGCCCCCCTAAAATAGGCCTAACAACCTCAATGCGCTACAGTATTTGTTGTCTCCATTTCTGGTTCAGTGACGACAGCAAGAGATTCTCAACCCTGATAGGCTTTCGTATCGCAGTGCCATGCTAATTTTTCACTTTGGTTGAAATTCAACATTCATTCGTATTTAGTTTCATATCTTTGTGCGTCTTTGCATTGACTTTAATGTAATACCGCCACCTTAAAAATGTACTTCACATTTGGCGCGAACACACGTTTACATTTATATATATATATATATGCGCACACAAAATGTTACTTACAGCACCACTGAAGCTGATTCACATGTTACGTTGTGTTTGTTTTATCTGATCTGCCAGCCCTCGGTACAGGACTGCTGTGCAGCACCGATACGATCCCTGCATTGATTCAGGCACTAACAGATCATTTGGCACTATATTGTTTTCTGTGGGTCACGTTGACACAGGTCATTGCAACCGTAGAATGCCAGTCCCCTTGACTCTGTTTGGATTTCATTGACCGCATGATCACAAACAAACAATCTTCCTGGGAAAGGACAGGACAAAAAAGGGGTAGAAATGTCACAAACTCTGCATATCAACCTCATTAACGGAGGAAGAGGAGCATGATAGAGAGAGAGAGAGGGAGAAGAAAAAAAGGTCTCGAAGGAAAAGAGATGTAAGTAATTCCTCCAGCCGTATGGTTCACACAGGGAATTTGGGAGCAGGGAGTTGTTCAATAATGTATTGATTTTCTTAATGAGACTTTCTGTCTTTGAGGATTTGATGTACAAGGTTATTTGACAGTTTTCTTTGTTTTTCTTTAGAGTGTCTGCCTCTCTGACAATTTGAAGGAATCAGTGTTTAGAATGTTTAATCCCATACATTTTAGGTATGGCATGGGGACAGTATAGCAGAGAATCAATGCCTAGTATTTCATGTTATACTGTATGAATAAAGTAAAGATGATAATTGCATCCGGGCTGGTTGGTTGGTTGTCTATTTCCACACAATGTGTTCAAGGAAGTCTTGCAAAAAACAAGCAAATGTTTCATTCTTATATAAACTATTACAAAAAGTCGCCCCAGACTGCAAAAACAGGTCAACAAGCGCCTAACATACCTCATTGTGAGCATGTTAGCAAGCTGATGTTAACTTTATCATACCTGGTGTATGCAAGGCTTCTTATAAAGGTGATATATCGCTCATTGGAATCTACCTTAATACAGGTGCCTTTGGGGCCCATCCTGTTTTATTTTAGTTTTAGTTCAGTGATTCGAAGATGTTTCATCGTGATCATGTTTGAAGGGTTGGCGGGACTCCACGGTCTGTTTGGATTTTAAATGTCTCTCCGTTGTTGCTTCTCTTTCCTCCAGCACGATGAGACTGAACCCGGGTCGATCCACTCGCTCTATCTATCTGAGTCTGGCCTGTCTGTCCCTCGCTCTCCACCTCCTCCTGGCATTCTTTTGTCTATCTGTACTCCAGACAGCCTGTTTCCTTCCCACCTCCTCCTCTTCCTCCACTCCAGCTAGAACAGATCCTCAGCACCGGCGGTCCATCTCCCACTCCTCCTCCTCTTCAGATGCCTCCTCCTCACATAAACTGCCAACAAACCCCCAGAAGGAAGAGCATCGCAAGCTGAATGCCGACACTTTACTCCATAAAGAGAGAGACTCATTCAGTGATGCCACCGAGAGGGAAAAGAAACTGATCGGAGCTGGAAAAGTGATCCAAAAGGTCAAGGGTCGTTCTAAGCTGGAGGCGCTGTTCAAGCACCCACTGTACAACCTGCCACGCCCAGAACTGGGAGACGATGATTGGCTGCTGAGGGTGAAGACTGATGACCATGCAAGGGATAGAGGAAGTGAGGAGAGAGAAGACATGTTAGGTGATGACAGTCAGTGGTGAGTGAAACGGATACAAACAGCAAAAACATGGCCACTGTTGTGCATCTGTGTTAAATTCATAGTTCCCGGAGGAAGACGCCCTCTGACTTGGGTGATACAGTGTAATGTCTCAGGAACTATTGGATTCCCATGACATTTGGCACAAAACATTCAACCTGGGTCAAAAGTTTAACTTAGTCCAATATTGTGCTTTACACCTGCAAAATAAATGACATCCCCATAGCTCGCCAACACACGACACTAAGGTGGTAAACAATATTATGTCACGTATTAATTAGAAAATTGAATTCCAAAGGGGTGAGTCAAAAAGCGTTGGGGACTGGAAAACGAGATGTACGGTAAAAATAACAAATGGTATTGGCCCTGTATTAGGATGAACATGGTAAACATGTCTATACCTGCTGAACATTAGCATGTTAGCATTGCCACTGACAGCATGTTTGCCTGCTGATAGTAAATGCATTGTATTTATATAGCTCAATGTGTTGGTTTAGTTGTGAAAGTGTTGCTTTGGAAGCAACTTAAGTACATTCTGTGAACTCCAGCTTGACTGTTACCTCCTTTGGTCACTTCTGCCCATTTATCACCTCGTCTTCCTCTCCTGAAGGCAGAGTACCAGCAAGGAGGAAGGCTACGACAAAGTTGATTGGACGGCCGACGTAGAGACCCACCCTCCCTGGCTACGGTTCCACCTGGGCATCTCTCGCTGGGAGCTGTACAACAGGAAGGATCCCAATCTGGCCCAGCTGACTCACTATCTGGCAACGCAACGTGTCCTCAGTGCTGGTGAGCAAATGAGGGGTAGGGGGTAGAAAGCCGGGGAAAACCACCAGAAGCAAAGGAGAGACATAAGAGGAGGGTGCAGTGTAGCAGGGTTGCCAGTCATTTTTATTACCATCCCTTTAATGTTTTACTACTTGAAGTGTCTCACTGGCACACAGCATACTGCAGACATTCTTTAAATAAAAGCCAGAATCTGCACAGTCCACTCATGTGAAAGCCCTTCACTTAATCATATTAAAGATGGATCTGTATTCTGCACCATATGGCTAACTGAGGCTCAGCCTAATTGTTATAAGTGGTGTCTAGTCTACTAGATCTTAACGTATAATAGTTAAAGTAGATCAACTGAACTCCTTTTCCTTTCAGTGCCACTATCTGAATGTCTATTATAGGTTTATAAATGATGTCTACTTGGGTTCAAGGACAGTACTTCACTTCAACATTGCTCAATACGCCAACGTTTTATTTAACAGACTCTCTTCTATCCTATTTAACCCAAGAATTGTCCTTCGAGTGCTCAGGTTTAATTTCCTTACGATCATTCAGATTCCTCTCGACGTTCAGATTCCTCTCGACAGAATTTCAGTCACAACCAGGCGGCTTTCTAACTTTCAATCTAATCCCTTTGTACAAACAAGCTGCTGTGAGCGAGCCAGAGGCAACACGATCTGCAGTTTTCACTCGGTGAATACAGTAAACTGTGCCAAAGTTCATATTTAGAGCAGCGAAGATTACATTTTTAGAAACGCATTCACGCTGAGTTACACAATGTGAGACGACAGATCCTTTGCTGCAAATAAATCAGGCTCACATTGATGCACGACAAAACTCTTCAGGCACGTTTACACAGAATGAAAGACTATATACCCGGGAGGATTCAGCACACTGTTTGATGAATTCTTTTGGTCACAAAGTGAAATGTGAAAAAGCAAATATGGACATAGCATGAATCGTAGGTCATACATTAATAGTCTGTGCAATATTAATACCTGTACTACGTTTACTGAATGTGGACACAATAAAAGGAACATTCGTACGATATAGAGCAACCCAAATACGTTGCAGACAAAAATGTTTTATAAAACTTCTAATGTTAAATATATTGTTGATGCCGTGTGCAGATTCCACTGAGTTAAAGAGGCTGCAGTTTGTGCTGATGGTGACACACATAATACAAAGTGAAGGTTAAGATCAAAGTGATTGATGATTCATTAAAACCAGATCATCTAAAATCTGCACATGATTTTTTTTTCGTTTTGGGATCATAAATATAATCCTCCTTACATTATCTCATCACCCACACATGCACACACATAGACACACATAAACACTTACCACAAACACACAACTTCCCTTCCACCAACACATTATGTGTTTACTCATCTCAAACTGTCCCCGTCTTCAGCACGCTGCACAATGAATAATGCATAGATTTGTGTTTTATGGTGCAGATTAAGCACTAATCTTAGCCACAGACTCATTTGTTGGGACTGTGTCATCCATTTTCTTTCATATTTAACAATCACCACAGTGCATATTCCCCTTTGGACATTTGAATTCAGATCCATTTTCCTATTAATCAGTTATACAGAGGGATTTTAAATAAATATGAGGGGATTGATATCTTCTGAAGTATTTACTGGACTTGCTCCTACAAGCATTGCTTGCATTCTCCTGAATGTCTCGGACATTAAAATTGACTTGAAAGAACACATGCTTTCACACTGCTTGGTTGTGTGGAGCCAGGGTGAGTTGTTTTTTTATTTTTATTTTTTATTTTATGAAAGACAGTGCCCAAGTCAGATCTGAGTGTTGCTTAAAAATAGATGAACTTATTTGAAAACGTTATCCACTGAATTCCTTGTTTATGTGTCTGAACATTCAGCATAGGGTTTTACATGCTGCAGAAAACTGATCAAATCAATTTGATTAAATATTTTATCCAGGTCTCACTGCAGTAACAAACCGAATTGAATGTCTAGTAGTTGGTGGTGTAAGGCCACCATGTGGAGAACAGGGATACTGCACTGCATTGAACATTGACCCAGGGCTGTCCTGATATAACCCTTACACCTATCTTAAAAAAAACAATCTAATAGGCAAATGTATGATGATTGCAGCATTAATGCATGCTCCATATTCTCTTCATGCACATCTTTCAGTTCAGAAGAAGGGAGGCACCCAGCTCAAACTGCTCATGTCGTTCCCAAACTACGGACAAGCTCTGCTGAAACCCATGAAGTAAGACACCACGCTCTGTTACACATTACATCAGCACATAGCCTCAAGCATCCCTGCTTATGTGTGTTGTTGTCGTCACACAGACAATCCAGAGACGCAGAGACTGATGTAAACCTCTTCTACTTCTCTGACTTTGAGAGACACAACGCAGAGATCTCTGCCTTTCACCTCGACAGGTATGAGTCTCCGTCAGCAGGCAGCAGGAGTCCTGCTGGGAAGACGGAGCCTTCTGTAACCACCACAGCACTGACGGCAACACTGAATCACTCTTTCATGGAGCTATAGTACAGCTTGTATCATTAGAGATGCCAGGAAAGTCTCTATTGAACAGAATAATAGTGTTTTACCCCTCTACGTGTTGTCTTTCTCATTCCTTCCTTCAGACTGTTGGGCTTTAACAGAATCCCTCCAGTGATCGGCCGACTCCTCAACGTCACCTCAGAGATCAGAGAGATTACCACTGACTCCAGGCTGTCAAAGACCTTCTTCACCTCCCCTGGTACATCTCTTTTATGTTTTATTTAGCTTTTTATTCAACTAGGTGTGTCCCATTGAGATCAAATATCTCTTTAACATGGGAGACCTGTAAACCTCATAAAAGCACATGGGTGTGAGAACCTTTAAAATCGATTCGATTAAAACATTTGCAAACATCTCCGTCGGGGTTACTGTGCTTTGAAGCTTAAGATCAAACTAGGATGTTCCATGCAGAAGGTGTAGAGAATCTCAGCGCTTTCTTTTCCAATTCAGTTCTGACTTTGGGAAAAGCAAAATACAAAAAGCCTGGTGAACAGATTTTTTAAAATGTCCAAAATTATAATTTATAGCTATGGTCTACATACTGAAAATCAGTTGAGCCTCGGAGACAGATTTGGAAAAAGCATCCCGCCCCCCCAACCAAACCCCTCCCCACCCCACAGTGGGAGGGGACGAGGCGGGATGACGAGGAGCAGGGGAGACGAGGGGATTGGATGGAGGGTATGAGCCAATGGGAGCTTTCCGGAGCAATGGCTCCTATTGGTCAATTTCTATGCAGGCCTACAGCTGATAGACTGAATGGATTTTTTAAATTCTAAATCGTAGACCATAGCTTTAACAGGCAAATTTGACCAAAGATAGTTATGTAATTAAAAAATACACCAGTGACTGAGGTAGTGTGTTAAAGTAGTCCTACTGAACGCCCATATTGAGTATAAAACACAATCTCAGAGCCCCATGATACACAAAATACACTAACACAAATTTAGGAAATATCAGCTCTTTAAAAGATAAGTGGTCATCAATTAAACACACAGGTTTTAAAAGTAGTAAAGGTATTAAAAGTTTGTCGACCATTTCTGGTAACAATGTTCTCAGACGACTCTGGGCTTACTCTTAATAAAGTAATACAAAAGTTTTGTTTGCATGCATTTAGGGAAGTGTGTATCGCCGCCTGCTTGGCCAACATCGCCCCCTGCAGGATTTATAGTAACATGATCACACTTGTTTTCTAAACTCAAGCTTTCGTGTCTCTGACTCTAGCGGGGAACGTGTGTTTCTATGGCCAGTGTGAGTACTACTGTTCAACTGAGCACCCAGTGTGCGGTCAGCCACATGCGCTGGAGGTTTCCATGGCTACCATGCTGCCTGACCTCACCCTGGCTCCCCGCAGGTCCTGGAGGTCACCATGGAGACGCTCCTACAGCCGCACCAAACTAGCACAGTGGGTACACTGTCTGATATGTTTGTTTTAAGGTGGCAGTATTGGCATTAAAATTCATAATCTTTAATATGCATTAACCGAATTTACATTATAAATCATTAACTTCAACTGAAAAAAAGGTGGTGGGCGGAGTAACATTTTTTGTTTGTTTTTTATTGACATTTTGATAACAAACAATAAAAACAAGACAAAAGAAAGAAAAATATCAAATACTCAAGTAGAGATCACAGACAAAATTGTATGAATATAATACACTTGCTTAGTAGATTATTATTACATCTTAATAACCTGTAAATGTATCGCATTCACACTTCAAGAACCATACAAATGGTGTCCATTTGTTAGGATTACCTGGCTAAGTAGATTATAAGGGCCAGAATCCTGTTTAATGGTAACAAATTGGACGAAAATCTCCTTATATTGGCAATAAAAATCAGTGTCCCACCAGTACTTATTCTCTTATATTTAATTGCACTGTTGTTCCCAGGTGGGAGAAGGAACCAGCCTACTGTGACAAAGTGAAGCAGACTTCTCCTTACAACCACGGCACCAGACTGGTGGATCTCATAGACATGGTGGTGTTGGACTTCCTCATGGGTCAGTCTCTGCATTTTAAACATTTTAAATCACAGTATTAATGCACACAGGATGTGATCATGCATTTTCATCAGCCCTTATAACTCTACAGAAATGTCTCCCAGAGAGTAAATGTTTTTTTTTATTCAAAGGCAACATGGACAGACATCACTATGAGACGTTTGAGAAATTTGGCAATGAGACTTTTCTGCTCCATCTGGATAATGGACGGGCGTGAGTAGCATGAACATCTGCTGCCGACTGATTACAACTCAGACAGTTGATGATGTTGTTATAATGGCAGCAACAACCACAACAACGACTATAGTATGAGTCATATCCGACAGCCAAACTTTTTATTTATGACTGAAATGTTGCTGATTATGTTTCCCAGGTTTGGGCGTCACTCTCAGGATGAGCCATCTATTCTTGTTCCTTTGCAACAGTGTTGCAGGTAAAACAAGTGAGAGTGAAGGTGTAGTAGAAGAAAACATTTAATTCAGCATTTATTAATGCTTATGTGGGGGTGTCAGTATTTCGTTTGATCTTGCTCTCCATCCACATGTACAGGATCCGTCGCTCCACCCTCCTCCGCTTGCGTCTCTTGTCCCTCCCTGGCTTCCGTCTGAGTGATGTAATGCGGGAGTCGCTGGTCCAGGATCCTCTGACAGGCGTGGCCCCCCTCCTGTCTGAACCACACCTCTCTGCTTTGGACAGACGCCTTGCAACCGTCCTACAGTTGGTGCAGCACTGTCAGGATCGCCATGCAGATGTCATTTACGACGACTTGAAGGGACACGATCAGGACTACGACCAACAGTCTCACTGAGGGGGGAAACAATAAATGATATGTCTATACGCTATCTGTGTGGAGGTCATTTTGTCACAGATTTTAATTGTAAATTGTAAAAAGTCAAATAAATAAAATAAACATAATTGTCTTTCCTGTCCCTTAAATAATGGAGGATGATGTAGGACACATATGCATGTGAGTATTTAAATGAGCCTAGTATAAACACAGGATGACTTCATGGTTTATATTAATAATATAGACTTACTGATACAAGAGGATCCAGGAGTGATTAAGCCAATCTGTCTGTAGCGGATGGTGCCCCCTGCAGCCACTGACCAGAACTGCTAAATATATACTTTCACTTTCTAAACGTCACCGAAGGGGAGGAGGAACTGGACAGCATGTTTGAGGGTAAAACAAAACAGAAAAAAAACGAAGGCCCGAGAGTAGTCTGCTTGTTTTTGATGTGCGACACAGTACGGGGCTTGTTATCAACTTCACTGTGTCTACATCCTGTCCAGCAGGACCGTTTGGGCAAAGGGGACCCCTGCACGTTGAAACGGCGGAGGAAGCCCCTCAGTTTGGATGCAACATCTGGAGCAGCTGTGGTCTCTGTGTCGTGACCACCGATGGACCCGATGGACCCGATGTACTGGCTGGAGGACGAGGAACTCCTGCGGTTCTTCCACCGTCATAAAACCGAAATATCCTGCATGAAGAACCCGCACACCTTCCTCACACAGCTCCGGGACCACGACCTGGTCCCGGAAGACCGATACAAGGTGAGCTGCTAGAAGTGGGAATGAACCTACGCGGTAGTTGTTCCCCTCCTCATACACGCCCCCCCCCCCCAAAAGTGAAGCCAACACTGAAACGCCTTCAACTTGCATTCTCTCGATTAGCCATCAGGGGGCGACTCCTTGGGTCTCACTTGATTTATGACCTCAGTAAACATTGTAAACAAGAGTTGATGGTCTCAATCGCTATTTTTAAGTCTTCAATACAGCGTGATGTTATTTTAGGAGCTTATGTTCCCATATAGAGTTAAATAGACCATAATGCAGGGTTCTCTTTAGGGCGTGGCTGTGATTGATATAATGCTACCAATGCATCTGGAAATGAACGTTGACCAATGTTTGATTTAAGTGCTCCAGTATAGGAAATTAAACATACAGAAATCTAATTTTGTATAAATATGGGTATTATTAGGATTGATTTTATATCACATTCTGGTTCATTTTTACTGCCGTCCTCTGTCTTTACTGCCAGTCTCTTTCTCTGACTTCTGTGGAAGCAATCGTTTTGTCGAGTGTGTTGTTGTTAGTAGCAGTAATTTAAAAATGTTAAAAGTACCTTCTGCACCGCTGCTGTTATGGTAACATAACGTTACACCACGAATATAACGTTGTTATTTGTCCGTCTTATATTTTCTGTTTACTTTAACATCCATGCATGACTGTTCTCTCTGAATGGCGGAGAATGTTTAAATGTAGAACTATTAAACCCTCATTTCTCCATACTTTTGTGTGTGCAGAAGGTGAGTCGCATGAAGAGTAAAGACAACATGAAGAAAGGTATTTATGATATTCTGGACTGGTTGGAGAGAGAACGAGCAGAAGACATCAAAGAGTTCTGGAGAAGCATCTTCAAGGCGACCATCCTGAACCAGTACCCGACCCTGCAACGGCTGCGCAACATGCTCATTGACGGTGGGACTGTTCCATTCCTATGTTGTTGTTTGGAATCAGCCTCTGCACAACTTGGTTATATCTGTGTGAAGTCCAACCATCACTGCTGTTCTTCTAACTCGGAGTAGCCATGCCGTTGATGCGTGAAGTGTGATAGCATTTTATGCCTCGTTGGCGCAGTAGGCAGCGCGTCAGTCTCATAATCTGAAGGTCGTGAGTTCGAGCCTCACACGGGGCAGAGTTTTTTTTGTTGCTGCCTGAATGATCTGCTTTGAAACACGACTGACATGGAGGTGGATTCCTGTCCACTGTTGCCTTTATTCTGAGTGAAAGCTTTGATGTTGTGTGAAGAAGCCACACCTTAACTAATCAAATCACCTTTTACTTTGTGACACATACACTGTAGTCTATGTAAATCCACTCAGCCATGCTAAACCCAGCTCTTTTGTTTAGTCTATTCTTTCCTGTGTATAATCCCAGCCAGAGGCTCCATGTGGTCAGAGAGAAATCTACAACTTTGTTGTGATCTTGTCTCCATTGTGCAGTGAATACAACTCATCTGAAGCAGCCACAGAATTGCACCTGAAATATATTTTTCTTCCACAATGCACTGCCCACTGGCTACTAAATTAACAATTAACTATGCTATTGATGGGTAGAAAGGAAACTCAGGCAGTACGTATTTCCGCATCACATATAGAGAGTATATAGCGTGTACTCCTGCTCATCTTTTATATATCATTTCTCGTGTATACAAAAGCCACATCCTGTGCAGAACGTGCGACACACTTCATTTAACGTCGTGCTTGGACTGTTTGAATCACATACCAACACACTCTTCATACTTCATACAAGACTTCCGTCATCATTCTTTCTCTGTCATTTGTCCATGAGGTGTACTTGATATTTACTGTATCCATGGGCATCCATTTAAATTGCAGGGTCTTTCAATTCTGACACGCAACTGCCTAAAAGGGCGGAAAATAAAGAGTCAGGTGGAGGGAAAAGGAAGGAGCTTTCAGAAGATGAGGAGGAAGAGGAGACGCATGCAAAATCTGCGAAAAAGAAGAGAAAAGGGAGAAGTGGGAGCATGAGCCTTGATGAGAATGTGCAGGCCGGTCCATCGTCTCAGTTGAGGCCGAGGAAAAAGTCCAACAAAGTATACTTCTGTAAGTCCCATCGCGGCTTCCCTTTTGTAAACATGACTGTACTTACTTGAACGTTTCACTGCTGAAAAGTGCACTTGGGACAAAGAAGTCAAAATATTGTTTTTGATTTCCAGCTTCCCCCCTCGAGAAGGGAGAGGAGCTCCAGCTGCCTGTGACCTGTGGACACCAGGCGGGGACACTGGACAGACAGAGACTGGCTAAAGGTAACACTCAATGACTGAAGTATAATGAAAAATAAATCATCATTCATCAAACCTTTATTCATACTCGTAAGACATTGAGGTTTCCCTAATTTTCAATGACAACAGGTTTAAAATACAAGGATAAGCATTAACAATACTAATAGAAACAAAGATAAAAAAAGATGAGTAGATATAAGATAAAAAGATAAAAAATAAAAAAAAGTAAATAACTAAAAACAGTTGCAATTTGATGAGCAGAGATTTGACACAAATTGCTTAAAAACAGGAGCAGAGGGGAGTACCTCTAACTTGAGTGTTTGTTGCAGAGCGTTCCAAGTACTAGGCATCAAAAAGGAATGCAGTTTTGCCAAGTTCTGAGCGTGCACTAGGAACCGTGAGAGTAAGCCAGTTGTTGGATCTGGTTTGGTAGGAACCAAGATTCCACTGCAAAAGGGAGGAGATATAGGGTGGAAGTTTACCACTAATTGCTTTAAAAACAAACAAGTGCCAGTGGTAACTGCGCCTCAAAGAAAGAGAGCACCAGCCAACCTTACCATAGAGAGTGCAATGGTGTGAACCATAGCTGTGTGTGTCATATCATTGTCTTCTCTTAAAGGAAAACAAAATGGTAAAAAAAGGTGAATAAGGACGAGGTTTAGAGATCTAGAATCAGATTAGACTCAATTTCATTTCTGATATAAAAACATTCGATAAATGAAACGTCTAACATCTGATTCTGACAGGAGAAAGATTTTGATATACAGTATGATGATTAATGGTCGACGTTAACACACCCCCAATCCTCTGAATGTTTCAGGGGACGAGTGCATTGTGGTCGGGAACCAGTGGTTTACTCCCAATGAATTTGAGAGATTTGCAGGGAATAAGAGCAAGAACTGGAAGTTGAGCATTCGATATAGGAACATCACCCTGGGGAAACTCATACAGGTTTGTTAAAAAGTGAACAAGACTGTCCCACACCTCGGCTGGCTTTTCTTCAACCTTGGCCATGTTAGTGGCTTTTTAGATCCTACATAGTTTGTAGTGAAAATCGTTTTATTTTCTGCTTTTTATTTTAATTTAATTGCAGGAAGGTCACCTGAAAGCAGTGAAGTACAGAAGAAAGTACAAAACGGTAAGAAAACTGTTGAAAATACATAATTTTGACTTTTGTAGTGTATCTTCTTGCTGTTGGTGATCATGATCTGAGGCATAGCCTTTTTTTCCTTCCTGCCAGGCCAAAAAATCCCTGTTCCCTTCGAGTCATGTTGCCACAGGTTTGTTGTTTTAGGGCAAACACAGATTTTAGAAAAATACAGGAGTAGTAAAAAAACAGCAGAGTGAGCTTCTTAACAGCTAATATAGGATACATATATATATATATATACACGTAAATTAAAAAAAATAACCACTGGAAAAATGGCTACTCACCTAGTCCCTTTTTGTTGTGTCTGGTGGAGATGACGACGAAGACGAGGACTGTTGTGTATCCCATCTCATATGATAGCAATGTTCACTCCATGTGTCCATTCCAGATGAAGAAGAAGAAGAGGAACAGACTGAGCAGCAGCCAGAAGCCAACCATGACAGCTGGAGGAAGGTGTTCAGAGTCACATGTGGAGATGTAACTGGGACCTTACACCAGAAACGATTTGCATCAGGTAACCAGATGTTAGGCTACACAAAGAGCTAAATGTGTGTAATGAATAGCGTGTACCAACCAGTAATCCTTTGTATATTATGAGCAAAGAAAGATAAACAAAGAAGGTGAAATGTGAAATCAACTGAACAATCTTTATTTTGTTTTTATCATCCACGTCACACATGACATGTAGAGTGTGTCCCGAGGGGCGAGGAAGGGTGACAGCTGTTAGTACTAGCAGTTTCAAAGTTATTGGATGCATTTGAAGCAAGAAGTTTGAAGCTTTAAAATGCAGTAGATTCCGAGAAAAGGCAAGGCAAGGCAAGGCAACTTTATTTGTATAGCACATTTCATACACAAGGCAGTCTCAAAGTGCTTCACATTATAAAAATGTCATACAATAAAGTGAAAAAAAAGGAATTAAAAGAAAATAAAAACACAATTAAAATGCATAGAAAAACCCTCATTAAAACCAGCCAATAATAAAATAAAGTTTAAAATTTAATAATAATAAAATAAAATAAAAATAAATCATTAAAAACAAGAATATCAAGGAATAGAAAATACAGTGCAGCATAAGAAGTTCACAGATAGTATTGATTACTGAAAGGCAACAGCAAACAGATAAGTCTTCAGTCTTGATTTAAAACAGCTGAGATTTGCAGCACCACAAACCACCAAAAAGGGCACCACAACATAACCCAGTGATATGTGTCTCCTCTAAACTTGCTTTCACCGTCAGGGACTCGTGGGAAGAGTATCCGTACTGAGACGAGCTGGATGACCCCGGTGGAGTTCATGCAGGAAGCATCGTGTCCGCCGGGATCCCGCTGGCAGAAAGACATCAGGTGTGAAGAGGAGCCACTCAGTGTCCTCCAAAAGGTAACGGCCATCTGTGTGTCTTCGTGTGATGCAACCTGAGAGCACTTGTATACTTTTAATGACCGTGTTTCCCAGATTCTATTGTTCTGAAGGACTTAAGAAGGCTCTTAAGAAGGGTTCGGGCTAAGAAGGAGCGCTAAGATACGGGTGTTTCCCAGATGCGTTCTTAACTGCCTTCTTAAAGGGCGTTCACACCGGACGCGATAGACGCGAATTGAGCGGCGACTCTATATTGAAAATCAATGTAAATGGCGCGCTAACACGCGATTCAGGCGGAGGTGCCGCGAATGGAGCGTCTGGCACGATAAGACGCGGCGCGTCTGACGCGAATGGCGCGTCAAGTTCAAGCCGACAGACAGATGAGCTGAGATGGACGGGCCGCATTCCCAAACAACCCGACTCGGGAAGACCGGACCCCGGCGCGACGGGGGCCGTTACCGGCCTCACACCGTCCACGGGGCTGAGCCTCGATCAGAAGGACTCAGTCCCCCGAGCGACACCGGGCAAGCGGTCTTCCGTACGCCACATTTCCCACGTCCGCCCGCCCGTCGGACGGGGATTAGGCGCTGGGCTCTTCCCTCTTCGCTCACCGCTACTGAGGGAATCCTAGATAGTTTATTTTCCTCCGCTTAGTAATATGCTTAAATGGGGGGGGGGGGGGGGGGGGGGTGCCAACAGGTGTATCCAAGTTGTAATCAAGCCCATTAGCGCATATATACCCCTGTGGATATAGGCACACACATGTGAGAATGGAATGAGGGTGCCATCCACCACACCGATCACCCGGGGGATCCTGGCCACTGTGTGGAACCCTTGGTGGACCTGGCGGCATCTTTATGTGGGTCCGGGCATGGCGCGGGAGAATCGGTGTCACAGCTGCCCCACTCCGTGACACTCCGTGACACCAATGCCTTGCTGAGGCCGGTGCTGTCCCCCACCACCTCCAGGAAGCTTCCCACTACACTCTTAGAAATAAAAGTGCTAAGTAGAACCATATAAGGTTCTTCGGCTTGTCCTCATAGGAGAACCCTTTTTGGCTCCAGGTAGAACCTTTTATAAAGGTGGAACCCTTGGACCTGGAACCCTTTTGGAAGGTTCTACCGAGAACCCCATATAAAGGGTTATACCTAGAACTGTGTGTGTAAGGTTCCACCCAGAACCCCCCATGAGAGGTTCTACAAAGAACCCACGCAGGGAGTTCCACTAAGAACCCTTTCATTTTTCAAGGGTTACGTCTAGAACCCGCACAGGAAGTTCCACTAAGAACCCTTTCATATTTCAAGGGTTTCATCTAGAACCTGCACAGGGAGTTCCACTAAGAACCCTTTCATTTTTCAAGGGTTTTATCTAGAACCCACACAGGGAGTTCCACTAAGAACCCTTTCATTTTTCAAGAGTTACGTCTAGAACCCACACAGGGAGTTCCACTAAGAACCCTTTCATATTTCAAGGGTTTCATCTACAACCTGCACAGGGAGTTCCACTAAGAACCCTTTCATTTTTCAAGGGTTTTATCTAGAACCCACACAGGGACTTCCACTAAAAACCCTTTCGCTGTTCAAGGGTTTCATCTAGAACCTACAAAAGGAGTTCCACCAAGAACCCTTTCATGTTTCAAGGGTTTCATCTAGACCTCACCTCCAACAGAACAGGCTGTGTAGGTCCCAGGGGAGAACAGGTCAAAAGTCAGCAACATGACAGGCCAGACACATCATGCTGTCCTCAGTTGTGGATTTGTGTAATCTCCAGCAACGGTGACATGGCAGAAAGTGGAGACAAAAAAGAGTTTTAGTTCCATCAATCCAAGGTGCACTTACTTCGCCTTATTGTAAGCTATCTACAAACAATAAAATAATGCATGGTCCAATGAAAGGAATCAGAGTACATACTGTACGTAGTAATCGTGACAGTGGAACAGAATCATGAGAAAGTGAGGGAACCCCACAAAGTTTTCACATTGATTTAAATAATGTTAAAATACTTTTCAGTGTTATGTAACAAGTACTCAAAATGTTACGTATTATAACAATAATGGAAATCTCAGCAAAACCCTCTTTTTCAAGCCAATGGCACACTTCGGCTTTTCGTCCAAGCTGTGTAAGTCATTTCTACAAGAAAACAAACAAGCAAGCAAACGAACAAAACATAACAAGAAACAAAT
Source organism: Eutrigla gurnardus (assembly GCF_963514095.1). Lineage (NCBI taxonomy): Eukaryota > Metazoa > Chordata > Actinopteri > Perciformes > Triglidae > Eutrigla > Eutrigla gurnardus. Next base: position 14,122,002 of record NC_139931.1, on the reverse strand, counting down.
GCTTAGTCCACCTTTCACCATAAAAGTCCTCAGCTAGGGTCAAGCATGCTGAAATAAGATATTATATTTAGCTCACCTTGATTCTCTGAAGTTTCTTCTGTTCTCTCTCTCTTCTGTTCTTCTTTGTTCTGTTCTGTTCACTGTCACACCTGGTTTGTAGAGGGGGAAGACTAGACCATAGGTGCAATCCATGGGGCAACCAGCTCTTAACTCACACATGACAGCCACCATTGGGCCAGCTCGCAGGCCCAACACACCAAACCCCTCCCTTTCCCCTGGGAGATCAAGGTTCAAAAAGTCAGCATTACAATATGATTTTCTTTTTTTAACATCAGTTAAGGCTTGGCCTCTGACATCAAAGACCTTTCTTTATCACTGAACTTATGTGCAGCTTCACAACTTGACTAAGCCAGTCAGTCACAGTTTGTAGAGACAGAGCGGCCACTAAACAGACACATGACAACAGACACATGATCAGCTCCCTCTGTCTGACCACTGACATGAAGGAGCTGTCAACCTGGCTGTGCGAGTGAGTGTGGCGAGTCAGAGGAGTCCATGCTCTGCATGTTCTCCTGGATAGCTCAGTGGGTAATGGTACAGACTTTAGATTTGGAGGGTGGGGGTTAAAATCCCAGTCACAGCTAATCTTTGCCTAGGTCAACAAGTTTTGCTGATGAAGGTCTTGCGTTTTTATAATTAATGGTTGTGAAAATAAATTGGTAACAGAACATGTCAGTGATAGGACTGCCATTATTTGTATGTCTGATCAGAAGGTGTAAGCTGATAGACTAGTATGGTGGACCTGATAACTCAATGCAGCTAGCTGGTTAGCTCAGTCACTACTGCCAGTGACTTTAGACTGGGTGGCAGGTGTTCAAATCCCAAGATGGGCAATTATGTTACAGTTTGATCAACAGGATCTGGAGAAGAAGAAAAAAACAAATAAACAAAAAATGGATATGAAAAGTATTTGTATCAGTAGTCACAAGGAATTGTATTACCATTATTGGTAAGTGTTATCAGGAAGTATGTCCCTGGTGACACAGGATCTTATACCCATGCTTTCAACAATCCCTGAAGACCTCTTTCTTCCAAAAACGGTTCTCTGGATCAAAATAGTTCTTACTGGAACCCTTAGCGTTACCAAGAACCCTTTTAAAACCCTTTATTCAGGAAAGGGGTTTTAAAGGGTTCTCTCGATCAAAATGGTTCTTACTGGAACCATTAGTGTTACCAAGAACCCTTGAAAAACCCTTTCTTCAGGAAAGGGTTTTTCAGAAGCAAATGGTTCCAGGTAGAACCTCAGCCCTTGTAGAAGAACCCTATTGGAACCCTTATTTCTAAGAGTGTAGGGTTGCAAAGGGGCAGAAAATTCCAGGTAAATTTCCACGGGAACTTAAGCTTGGGAATTTTGGAAATATTCCATATTCGGAAACTTTCCATGGGAATAATGGGAATTATGGGAATTTAGGGGAACTAACTGGGAATATATTATATCCAAGCATAAATATGAACAGAAGTCATGAGAAAACATCCATACAAAATGTTTTCAACAGATATTTCAACAGATTTATTTGAAAGTAGAACAACATGTTTTAATTAGTTGTTTCATGGGTGAAGTCAAAAACAGGAATGTTAGGTTCAATACTCCCAACCCCACTCATTCAAAAATGGAATGGAATGTTCCCATTCATTGTCTATGTAAGAAGCCGTGCAGTGCCAGCGTGGAGCAGCGAATTTCAAGAGACGGAGCGCTGCCGCCCGCAAGCTCTCGAAAATGTTTTAAACTGACTGTTGTCGATCTAAAATAAAGACAGATTCAGCAACTGCATAGCTTATTTCTCACCTAAAATGTTTTCAGAAACACATTTTGTTTAATTATTATTATAAAATAAGAGGGAGGTGGGAGGCTGCGAGGAGAGAACGATACAACAACGATGGGGGGGGGGGGGCTTTTTTCAAACCTTTCAAATCGTAGACTAGAGCTTTAATAAATATATTTCCCCATAATAGCATCAAAATTTCACTTTGTTTAGTCCAGAAGCTTAAATGTGTGTCTTTGTGCTTCAGGCTCAAAAGTGTGGTCCAGTCTTCTAGTGATCTTCTGTACATGTGATGGAGGCGTGCACAGTGCCAGTAGGGGGTGTGGTCTCAATAGCCATGCACTAAGCAGTGTGCTCTGTGCATGTGGTTGAGGAATGGCATGGATATTCAAGTGTATTTGAATGGCATCCGTTTGTTTTATTCAAGATTATGCTACAAAATAACTTTCCTCAGCTATATTTAAGTTCCCTTTGAAGAGCCAACCATCAATTTTAAAAATTCCCAGTTTATTCCTGTTTATTCCTGTTTATTCCCATAAATTCCCATGGAAAGTTTCCACTTTTGAAAATTCCCGGAATTTTGCAACCCTACTCCCCACTGTGTAAAAACGCAGCGCAGCCAGGAGCTGCACCTCCGGGCAGAGGGCAAAATTGCAGCGGGTTGTTCTCTGGATGTGTGGAGACACCAGAGTGATCAGCTGTTGGATCTCTGCACGGGGCAGCTGGTACTTTGCCCTGGACAGCCCGGTCTGACGGCACGTCCAGTGGGGAGAAGTGCTGACGCACGTATGCATTTATGTAAACCGTCTGGCTTCGCGCACGGCGACGCTGTTGGTTCGCAGCGAGAATGTGCTGTATTGCAGCCATGGTTTCTCGCACGCGCGGACTTAACTCATATGCAGTGTGGAAAACTTAAACGTGTAATTCAATAAAAAAAAAAAAATCTTCTCTACTATTAGCCTATGTTTCTTGCGCCAGTGGTCCGCAGCTATGAGCATTGAGCATTGTTTTATTATTTCGAAAAGTGGAGGATATAAATTTCCCTGACGCAGCTTGATCACTGAGCATTTGGTCGCTAAGAAGGCTGTTAAGAGTGGGTCAGCTCGATCTTACGTTTCCTTCTTAGTGAAAGATCTTCTTAAGCTAATAGCGACACATCCTTCTTTCACAGCGTTCTTAAGAGCGCTCCTAAGAAGATCTTAGCACTTAAGAGCTTCTTAACGAATCTGGGAAACGCGGCCAATGTGTTTGTCTATTTCAGGCTAAGACCTTGATGAGCCACTCAACGCAGTGTAAATGCACACTGTGCAAACCGGATAGCAAAAACCTGGTGAGTTTCATACGAGCAGTGTTTCCTCATTCTACATCCATCTTTGTTCTGCATAAACAGCGTGATGGCCGTTGCTGATGTTACAACACAAAACCTCACAACGAGCGAGAGTACAAGTTTTCTTTTTTCCCCTCAGATGCATGTACCTGTACTGTGTGTAATCAGAGTTGCTGTCATGTTGGTCTTGGCAGGAGGATCAGAAAAACGATGACGAGTGTTACGTCTGTAAAAGAGAAGAAGAAGAGTTGGTGGTGTGTGATCACTGCCCCCGCTCCTTCCACCAGAAATGTCACCTACCTCATTTAGAAGACGCCCTTTTAGGGTGAGCTTTCGTCAAACTAGGAGACAAGCAAGGCAGACATATGTGATATCACTCTCTGAAAGAATATATGAGTTAGTAAATGTGTGTGTGTGTGTGTGTGTGTGTGTGTGTGTGTGTGTGTGTGTGTGTGTCTATGTGAGCAGGGAAGACAAACTCTGGATGTGTACGTTCTGTGACTTAAATACAACTCGGGAGTGGCCTTACTGGGAGGAGCTGGAGAGAGCCATGTCGCACCGAACCATCAACTGCATGCTGGTGAGAACACTGTAGAAATCGTTGTGTTTACTGTTGTTCAGCCGTGTTTTTAGTCCCATGATTTGCATGCGTCCTGGGACGATATAGGAAACACTCCCAACAAGTCGATCGTGGTGAATTTCCATTTTCAGGACAATCATCGATCTACGGGTGAAAATAGATACATAACAATACAGGTTACAAAAATACATTTTTAAAATGTGTGTGTCTTATAATTTATGACTATGTTATTTGATTGTTTTTCACTAAAAAATAATATATGTTTAATTATTTTGGCCAGGGAGATAATAGTGACATGAGATGTTCCTATCCTCCCATAATGTGTAGACCTGATTACACTGATCCTGTCTCTCTGTCCCACTGACTCATCCCTTACATCAACAGCAATGCCAGTATCTCCTTCTCTATCTGCGCAGTGAAGATGAGGAACAAATATTTGCTACCAACCCGTGCCTCCACGTAAGTCTGTTTCTCTGCTATTCCCACTACTTTACTATCTTGCCATTCGTGAGAAATAGTGCCACCTATTTACTTAAATTAATTTGCTTGGCGCCCACAGCTGGAGCGCTACTCCGCCGTGATTACGACGCCGATGTGGCTGCAAAATGTAGCCGACAAACTCCAGAAGCAACTCTACCAGACCGTGGGAGAGTTCGTTGAGGACATCCAGCTCATTTTCACCAACTGTGCTTCATACAACCGAGTAAGAAACAGAGTTGGGATGTTTTATCACTTTCTCATCAAGTTGTATATCTGACATATTATAGTGACAAAGTCTGTTATGTTCTTTTTCAGAACAACCCTGAATTCCTTGCCATGGGAAACAGAATGAAGGAGCTATTTGACCAGAAATTTAAGAGCGTGTTCAACATCACTGAGATTGTAGTGATTGACTGATAAACAGTCAAACGCAGGAGGAAAGGAAATAACCCTGATGTCTTTTTTGACATATCTCTCAAATGGTTAAAAAAGCAACATATTTCAATATATAATTCTACAAAAATGCATTCAAAAGGATAGATTATTCACATTATTTCTGTGTTTAGGTGCAGTACAGTAGATTACAAACAGATGAAATGAAGGATTTTTTAATGAGTTTGCACAACGGAGGCAAAGCATTTTAATAGGAATATTCATTTCTAAAAGTTTAAGGTTACATTGATAACATTTTATGTAAATGAATCATTTAAAAAATAATGCAAAAATGTTGACGGGTCCTTAATGAATGTTTTGAATGCAATGGAAGGGGGGAGTGCCAGAAAAGCACTTTTAAGTTTTCCTGTATGCTGCTCCCTTTTATTGTGTGGAGGGTTTCAAAATGTTTGCCTTTTAAATGTCAGTGTCTGATTTTTACTTCTCTAACGCATCATGCAATGTATTTAACAGGGATGCAATGTACACGGTACAATTCATTTGCACTCTTTTTGGTCGTGATCTCTGTTCTGTTGCTGGTGAATGTCAGCTTTTCAAATAAAATATTTGTTTTTCTACATCTTTAATGACTGTTTTGTGCTTAAATCTATATTCCAGAGCATTCCACCACTGTGGAAACTAAACCTAAACTTTGAATTATGATGATAAAGACCAAAAAAGGTGTCCTATCATATTCATTTACATAGTGGGTCCTCTTTTACAAGAGTGTCTACAGGATGGAAGTTAAAACCTGCGCGCTCGGCTGACGTCACTGTCACAGTTGCCAGCAGCAAATCTGTGCTGAGAGCTGCGCAGCCGCGCTGCGCATCCGTCGGCTGAGGTGGACAGCGCAGCTCAGCTTCCGTCTGAGTGATGTAATGCGGGAGTCGCTGGTCCAGGATCCTCTGACAGGCGTGGCCCCCCTCCTGTCTGAACCACACCTCTCTGCTTTGGACAGACGCCTTGCAACCGTCCTACAGTTGGTGCAGCACTGTCAGGATCGCCATGCAGATGTCATTTACAACGACTTGAAGGGACACGATCAGGACTACGACCAACAGCCTCACTGAGGGGGGAAACAATAAATGATATGTCTATACGCTATCTGTGTGGAGGTAATTTTGTCACAGTTTTGACCTTAACGCCAGAGATGGCGTTGAGGTCAAAGCTGGTGAAAAGGTTGACAACAGTTTGAATCATTTTTCTCAAGATTGTAATTGTAAATTGTAAAAAGTAAAATAAATAAAATAAACATAATTGTCTTTCTTGTCCCTTAAATGATGGAGGATGATGTAGGACACATATGCATGTGAGTATTTAAATGGGCCTAGTATAAAAACAGGATGACTTCATGGTTTATATTAATAATATGGATTTACTGATACAAGAGGATCCAGGAGTGATTAAGCCAATCTGTCTGTAGCGGATGGTGCCCCCTGCAGCCACTGACCAGAACTGCTAAATATATACTTTCACTTTCTAAACGTCACCGAAGGGGAGGAGGAACTGGACAGCATGTTTGAGGGTAAAACAAAACAGAAAAAAACGAAGGCCCGAGAGTAGTAGGCCTCTTATTCCCACAGGGATATAATAACTGAGGAAACATCTGTGGTCAGTCCCACGAGAGAAGCTGTCATCGGTCTCCTGTCTACTTTTAAATCTGCTTGTTTTTGATGTGCGACACAGTACGGGGCTTGTTTTCAACTTCACTGTGTCTACATCCTGTCCAGCAGGACCGTTTGGGCAGAGGGGACCCCTGCACGGTGAAACGGCGGAGGGAGCCCCTCAGTTTGGATGCAACATCTGGAGCAGCTGTGGTCTCTGTGTCGTGACCACCGATGGACCCGATGGACCCGATGTACTGGCTGGAGGACGAGGAACTCCTGCGGTTCTTCCACCGTCATAAAACCGAAATATCCTGCATGGAGAAACCGCACACCTTCCTCACACAGCTCCGGGACCACGACCTGGTCCCGGAAGACCGATACAAGGTGAGCTGATAGAAGTGGGAACGGACCTACGCGGTAGTTATTCCCTTCCTCATACACGGGCCACCCCGCCCCACCGCTGTGTGCGCGGGAACCCACCCTTTGTCAGCCCGTCAGTACGCTGGGACTGGGGATGAAAACATGCTCTGTACGCTACTCTTTGACTGGGACCAGGGATTCAGCCACACTTTACAAACAAGATAAGTGAACGAACGCTTAAAGCAGGCAGCCAATTCCAGTTGTCAAAAGTGAAGCCAACACTGAAGCGCCTTCAACTTGCATTCTCTCGACTAGCCATCAGGGGGCGACTCCTCTGGTCTCACTTGATTTATTACCTCAGTAAACATTGTAAACAAGAGTTGATGGTCTCTCATTCACTATTTTTAAGTGTTCTTCAATACAGCGTGATGTTATTTTAGGAGCTTATGTTCCCATATAGAGTTAAATAGACAATAATGCAGGGTTCTCTTTGGGGCGTGGCTGTGATTGATATAATGCTACCAATGCATCTGGAAATGAATGTTGACCAATGTTTGATTAAAGTGCTCCAGTAAAGGAAATTAAACCTACAGAAATCTAATTATGTATAAATATGGGTATTATTAGGATTGATTTAATATCACATTCTGGTTCATTTTTACTGCCGTCCTCTGTCTTTACTGCCAGTCTCTTTCTCTGACTCCTGTGGAAGGAATCATTTTGTCGAGTGTGTTGTTGTTAGTAGCAGTAACTTAAAAAACTTTGTAAAAGTTCATCACCCCATGTTAAAAGTACCTTGTGCACCGCTGCTGTTATGGTAACGTAATGTTACACCACGAATATAACGTTGTTATTTGTCCGTCTTATATTTTCTGTTTACTTTAACATCCATGCATGACTGTTCTCTCTGAATGGCGGAGAATGTTTAAATGTAGAACTATTAAACCCTCATTTCTCCATACTTTTGTGTGTGCAGAAGGTGAGTCGCATGAAGAGTAAAGACAACATGAAGAAAGGTATTTATGATATTCTGGACTGGTTGGAGAGAGAACGAGCAGAGGACATCAAAGAGTTCTGGAGAAGCATCTTCAAGGCGACCATCCTGAACGAGTACCCGACCCTGCAACGGCTGCGCAACATGCTCATTGACGGTGGGACTGTTCCATTCCTATGTTGTTGTTTGTTATCAGCCTCTGCACAACTTGGTTATATCTGTGTGAAGTCCAACCATCACTGCTGTTCTTCTAACTCAGAGTAGCCATGCCGTTGATGCGTGAAGTGTGATAGCATTTTATGCCTCGTTGGCGCAGTAGGCAGCGCGTCAGTCTCATAATCTGAAGGTCGTGAGTTCGAGCCTCACACGGGGCAGAGTTTTTTTTGTCACTGCCTGAATTATCTGCTTGAAACACGACTGACATGGAGGTGGATTCCTGCATACTGTAGTCTATGTAAATCCACTCTGCCATGCTAAACCCAGCTCTTTTGTTTAGCCTATTCTTTGTTTAGCCTATTCTTTGTTTAGCCTATTCTTTGTTTAGCCTATTCTTTCCTGTGTATAATCCCAGCCAGAGGCTCCATGTGGTCAGAGAGAAATCTACAACTTTGTCGTGATCTTGTCTCCATTGTGCAGTGAATACAACTCATCTGAAGCAGCCACAGAATTGCACCTGAAATATATTTTTCTTCCACAATGCACTGCCCACTGGCTACTAAATTAACAATTAACTATGCTATTGATGGGTAGAAAGGAACCTCAGGCAGTACGTATTTCCGCATCACATATAGAGAGTATATAGAGTATACTCCTGCTCATCTTTTATATATCATTTCTCGTGAATACAAAAGCCACATCCTGTGCAGAACGTGCGACACACTTCATTTAACGTCGTGCTTGGACTGTTTGAATCACATGCCAACACTCTCTTCATACTAAGACTTCCGTCATCATTCTTTCTCTGTCATTTGTCCATGAGGTGTACTTGATATTTACTGTATCCATGGGCATCTATTTAAATTGCAGGGTCTTTCAATTCTGACACACAACTGCCTAAAAGGGCGGAAAATAAAGAGTCAGGTGGAGGGAAAAGGAAGGAGCTTTCAGAAGATGAGGAGGAGGAGGAGGAGACGCATGCAAAATCTGCGAAAAAGAAGAGAAATGGGAGAAGTAGGAGCATGAGCCTTGATGAGAATGTGCAGGCCGGTCCATCGTCTCAGTTGAAGCCAAGGAAAAAGTCCAACAAAGTATACTTCTGTAAGTCCCATCGCGGCTTCCCTTTAGTGAACATGACTGTACTTACTTGAACGTTTCACTGCTGAAAAGTGCACTTGGGACAAAGAAGTCAAAATATTGTTTTTGTTTTCCAGCTTCTCCCCTGAAGAAGGGAGAGGAGAACAACATTTGGAGCTGGCCCATCTACAAGCTCCAGCTGCCTGTGACCTGTGGACACCAGGCGGGGACACTGGACAGACAGAGACTGGCTAAAGGTGACACTCAATGACTGAAGTATAATGGAAAATAAATCATCATTGTCTTCTCTTACAGGAAAACAAAATGGTAAAAAAAATGGGTTTAGGGATCTAGAATCAGATCGACGTTAACACACCCCCAATCCTCTGAATGTTTCAGGGGACAAGTGCATTGTGGTCGGTAACCGGTGGTTTACTCCCAATGAATTTGAGAGATTTGCAGGGAAGAAGAGGAGCAAGAACTGGAAGTGGAGCATTCGATGTAGGAACACCACCCTGGGGAAACTCATACAGGTTTGTTAAAAAGTGAACAAGACTGTCCCACACCTCGGCTGGCTTTTCTTTAACCTTGGCCATGTTAGTGGCTTGTTAGATCCTACATAGTTTGTAGTGAAAATGTTCTGCTTTTTATTTTTATTTAATTGCAGGAAGGTCACCTGAAAGTAGTGAAGTACAGAAAAGGGTGCAAAAGGGTAAGAAAACTGGTGAAAATACATGAATAAATAGATTTTGACTTTTGTAGTGTATCTCCTCGCTGTTGGTGATCATGATCTGAGGCATAGCCTTTTTTTCCTTCCTGCCAGGCCAAGAGATCCCTGTTCCCTTCGAGTCATGTTGCCACAGGTTGGTTGTTTTAGTGCAAACACAGATTTTAGAAAATAAATACATATTTGAGAAAAAAAACAGCATAGTGAGCTTCTTAACAGCTAATGTAGGATATATATATATATACATAAATTAAAAAAAATAAGCACTGGAAAAATGGCTACTCACCTTCTCCCGTTTTGTTTGTCTGGTGGAGATGACAACGAAGACGAGGATGAGGAATGTGACCTAGAAAAGGAAGACCGGGGTTCGTCGAGCAGTAAAGAAAATTCCACAGCTGCCACAGGTGTTGGTCTCTACTAAAAGGGTGAAAATGGCCTTAGTTGTGTATCCCATCTCAGTATGATAGCAATGTCCACTCCATGTGTCCATTCCAGATGAAGAAGAAGAAGAGGAACAGACTGAGCAGCAGCCAGAAGCCAACCATGACAGCTGGAGGAAGGTGTTCAGAGTCACATGTGGAGATGTAGCTGGGACCTTACACCAGAAACGATTTGCATCAGGTAACCAGATGTTAGGCTACACAAAAAGCTAAATGTGTGTAATGAATAGCGTGTACCAACCAGTAATCCTTTGTATATTAGGAGCAAAGAAATATAAACAAAGAAGGTGAAATGTGAAATCAACTGAACCATCTTTATTTTGTTTTTATCATCCACGTCACACATGACATGTAGAGTGTGTCCCGAGGGGCGAGGAAGGGTGACAGCTGTTAGTACTAGCAGTTTCAAAGTTATTGGATGCGTTTGAAGCAAGAAGTTTTCCATCCAATCACAGTAAAGAAGTTCACAGATACATCTTCCAATGCACTGGAAATTCATTCATAGTTGACCTTGACTTCTTGGTCTGAGATCAGACTTAAACAAGCGTTAAAATGCGGTAGATTCCGAGGAAAGGGCACCATAACAGTGATATGTGTCTCCTCTAAACTTGCTTTCCCCGTCAGGGACTCGTGGGAAGAGTATCCGTACTGAGACGAGCTGGATGACCCCGCTGGAGTTCATGCAGGAAGCATCGTGTCCGCCAGGATCCCGCTGGCAGAAAGACATCAAGAGTGAAGAGGAGCCACTCAGTGTCCTCCTAGAGGTAACGGCCATCTGTGTGTCTTCGTGATGCAACCTGAGATCACCTGAATACTTTTAACGTGTTTGTCTATTTCAGGCTAAGATCTTGATGATCCACTCCCTGCTGTGTAAATGCACACTGTGTAAACCGGATCGTGAAGACCTGGTGAGTTTCACACAAAGCAGCGTTTCCTCATTCTACATCCATCTTTGTTCTGCATCCCCTCAGATGCATGTACCTGTACTGTGTGTAATCGGAGTTGCTGTCATGTTGGTCTTGGCAGGAGGATCAGAAAAACGACGACGAGTGTTGCGTCTGTAAAAGCGAAGAAGAAGAAGACGAGTTGGTGGTGTGTGATCACTGCCCTCGCTCCTTCCACCAGAAATGTCACCTACCTGATTTAGAAGACGCCCTTTTAGGGTAAGCTTTCATCAAACTAGGAGACAAGCAAGGCAGAAATATGTGTCTGTTGGCCATTTGCATTTTATTTGGACTGAAAAATATGAGTTAGTAAATTCCTACCCGAGTACTCGTGTTATACATTGTGTGTGTGTGTGTGTGTGTGTGTGTGTGTGTGTGTGTGTGTGTGTGTGTGTGTGTGTGTACGTGAGCAGGGAAGACAAACTCTGGATGTGTACGTTCTGTGTATTTAATACAACTCGAGAGTGGCTTTACTGGGAGGAGCTGGGAAGAGACGCAGTCATGTCTCTCCGAACCATCAACTGCATGCTGGTGAGAACACTGTAGAAATCCTTGTGTTTACTGTTGTTCAGCCGTGTTTTTAGTCCCATGATTTGCATGCGTCCTGGGATGATATAGGAAACACTCCCAACAAGTCGATCGTGGTGAATTTACATTTTCAGGATAATCATCGCTCTACGGGTGAAAATACATAACAATACACAATAAATACAGGTTACAAAAATACATTTTTAAAATGTGTATGTCTTATAATTTACGATCATGTTATTTGATTGTTTTTCCCTAAAAAATAATATAATATGTTTATTTATTTTGGTCAGTAATAGTGCCATGAAATGTTCCTATCCTCCCATAATGTGTAGACCTGATTACGCTGATCCTGTCTCTCTGTCCCACTGACTCTTCCCTTACATCAACAGCAATGCCAGTATCTCCTTCTCTATCTGCGCAGTGAAGATGAGGAACAAATATTTGCTACCAACCCGTGCCTCCACGTAAGTCTGTTTCTCTGCTATTCCCACTACTTTACTATCTTGCCATTCGTGAGAAATAGTGCCACTTATTTACTTAAATTAATCTTCTTGGCGCCCACAGCTGGAGCGCTACTCCGCCGTGATTACGACGCCGATGTGGCTGCAAAATGTAGCCGACAAACTCCAGAAGCAACTCTACCAGACCGTGGGAGAGTTCGTTGATGACGTCCAGCTCATTTTCACCAACTGTGCTTCATACAACCGAGTAAGAAACAGAGTTGGGATGTTTTATCACTTTCTCATCAAGTTGTATATCTGACATATTATAGTGACAAAGTCTGTTATGTTCTTTTTCAGAACAACCCTGAATTCCTTGCCATGGGAAACAGAATGAAGGAACTATTTGACCAGAAATTTAAGAGCGTGTTCAACATCACTGAGACTGATTGACTGATAAACAGTCAAACGCAGGAGGAAAGGAAATAACCCTGATGTCTTTTTTGACATATCTCTCAAATGGTTCAAACATATTTCAATATATAATTCTACGACAATGCATTCAAAAGGATAGATTATTCACATTATTTATTGTGTTTACTCATTAAAGGTGCAGTACAGTGGATTACAAACAGATGGAATGAAGGATTTTTTAATGAGTTTGCTCAACGGAGGCAAAGCATTTTAATAGGAATATTCATTTCTAAAAGTTTAAGGTTACATTGATAACATTTTTATGTAAACAAATCACAGAGTTTTTAAAAGGAGCAGAATCAAGTTATCACTTATTGTGAAAAAAAAATGTTTGATGGTGAATTAATCATTTTAAAAAATGTTGACGGGTCCTAAATGAATGTTTTGAATGCAATGGAAGGGGGGAGTGCCAGTGCGACGTCTAGTCATCAGTGTTATGAAAAGAACCTTTAAGTAAACAGCATTGTCCTGTATGCTGCTCCCGACAGCCTTTTATTGTGTGGACGGTTTCAAAATGTTTGCCTTTTAAATGTCAGTGTCTGATTTTTACTTCTCTAACGCATCATGCAATGTATTTAACAGGGATGCAATGTCATTGCACAGTATCTACGGTACAACTCATTTGCACTCTTTTTGGTCGTGATCTCTGTTCTGTTGCTGGTGAATGTCAGCTTTTCAAATAAAATATTTGTTTTTCTACATCTTTAATGACTGTTTTGTGCTTAAATCTATATTCCAGAGCATTCCACCACTGTGGAAACTAAACCTAAACTTTGAATTATGATGATAAAGACCAAAAAAGGTGTCCTATCATATTAATTTACATAGTGGGTCCTCTTTTACAAGAGTGTCTACAGGGTGGAAGTTAAAACCTGCGCGCTCGGCTGACGTCACTGTCACAGTTGCCAGCAGCAAATCTGTGCTGAGAGCTGCGCAGCCGCGCTGCGCATCCGTCGGCTGAGGTGGACAGCGCAGCCATTTCTCTGCCCCTCGTGAGAAACGCACGGGGGGGCTGCCGTCTGTCACACACGCATCTAACCGGACGCGCGGGAGCCGTGACGTCAGCAGCACATACCGAGGCTCAACGTCGTCACCGATCGAGCTCCAAACTTTCTTCCCAGACTAAACGGGAGGCTCTCTCTCTCTCTCTCTCTCTCTCTCTCTCTCTCTCTCCTCCGGTCTTGTTTCCGTGTCAGCCATGGAGGAGAATCTGCAGCTCGCGACAATGCGCGTGAAGACTGAGGCGGTCGATGAGGATCCATCTGCGCTGGTTTTGGGCAGCCGAGAGTCGCCTGCGATCTGCGGAGATCCCGCATGCAGAGGAGATCAGACTGCAGAGCAGCTGGCTGACACGACAACTACTCCCGTGCTGCTGTGTGAGTGCACTTATATCCTCGTGTTTAGTTCAGCGTCAAATAAAGAATTTCATATTTGGGGATTTAAAATGAATTAGCATGTCACATATTTTAAAAATATTTTATCGCAATGTGCCTTTTTTCCCCTGTCCACTAGATTCCGTGAGTACAGACCGCTTCTTCACCTCTTCAGGGGATGGGAAAACGTACCTGAAGATAGCTCCAGGTGAGAGGATCGCTTTCTGACTCAAATAATCTCTTCATATTGTTTACCTTATGGAGATGACAACAATTATTTTCAGGGCCTTAATATACACATTTTTACCATTACTTTTCCGTGACTTTTGAGGCTAATTTTCATTTCCATGAAATAATCCATGTCCCGTGTGTCCTCTCCTCTCCCTCAGCTTCAGGGATGCCTCCTGCTCCCTCAGAGAAGACGCTTCCCTCCGGCTCCGATTTCTCCTCCAAAGCCGTCTTGTGTCTGATAGAGGCGGTCGGCCGCCGCTGGGGCCTGTACGAGACCCGGGAACGCTCCCAGCTCTTCCAGAGTGTCCAGGAGGAGATGGCCTCCAAGGGCCACCTGCTTCCCGTTGAAAAGATCCGCCGCAAGTGGAACAACCTGATTGTCACGTACAAGAGGGTTAAAGACCGCAGCCGGGAGACGGGACACGCCAAGACGTCCTGGGAGTTCTTCGATGTGAGTGTTGACTTTACAGAGCTCTTTTCCTCCCACTGACAGACTAGTGATTGTTTCACATAGACTATTAGTCCCGATATACGCCGTTATCCAGATATAAAATGACCTGCAACTCTTTGTAATAATCTCTTCTCTCCCTCCAGCTGATGGACGCCACCCTCTGTGACACCGTCGGCTCTCAGATCGTCAACAGCAAAAGGAACAAAGGCGGCACCGCTGTGTCCTCGCTGCCGGGTCCTGTGGCAAAGATCGCTGCAAAACCACAGTTTCCTGCAAAACCCCAGTTTCCTCAGCCCACCACCATCATCCGCCCCAATGGGGACTTCGCATCGACTGGTGGGGTGGACTCGGTGGGTCAGGGGGCCGTCAGCAGTCAGATCATCAGCAGCGCTGCTGCCATTAACTTTGTGACTGCGGCGTCCATAAATCAAACAAATGCTCCGGAGCTCAAGCCCCTGATTGTCCTCAACAACGACATTGTTACAAGCAGTATTGATCCAGCGACCATAGTACCATCCACGTCTTTTATTTCTTCACCGTGTTTTACAGAGACAGCTTCTACTTCCCCTTCCCTCTGCCTGTCTAGCAACACAGACCTCCACGCGTCGCGCTACGTAGGCCGTAAAGCTCCATCGTTCTCACCCGGCGTCTTACCCTTTCGCCTTAGCAACGCGCCGCTTGGCAACAATCACATCCTCCCCGGCCTCTCCTCCACCTTCCACCCGACCTCCTCTTCTCTCACTTCCTCCATTCCCACCTCGTTATCCGCAACAACCCCGTCGGGGAGCGAAGGACAGAACCAGAAGGGAAACGAGGAGCGAACCAGCACCACGTCGTTCCAGCAGGTCCTGAAGCGGCAGGAGGAGCAGGCCTACCTGGATCGGGTGGCTCGACGCAGGGTGGAAGCCAGGGAGAAGAGGCGCGAGAGGAGGGAGGTGCGCATGGCGGAGTCCCTCGGCAGGATAGCCACGGCCATGGAGCTGCTCTCTTCCAAACAGGACACAGTCATTGCCCTCCTGCAGAGGCTGGCTGATCGGAAGTGATGGACTCTTCTTAAAACTTCTTCATCCTCCTGCCATGTAGTGACCCCCCGACTTCCATAACGCTACTGAAAAGGGCAAAATGACTCTCCTGATTTTAGTGTAATAAAATTTTGTAAAACCATGGGCAGCTCACTTTTCTACATTTAGCATAAAGTGAAATGGGGTTGTGATGTGTTCTGAGTAAACCATATACTGTTTTAGTAGTTTACTACTGTACGATTGTGTCCTAGTGTTGCCAAATGCCAAAACTTTCTTACAGAACTTTTTACAGAACAACACTGTAGTTTGTTACTCATCACGTGACGCTTCTACCTATAAAACAGCAAATTAGGTGAAAGACACTACGTGGAAAGTGGGTCAACATTGACCCTTATCAGAATCATAACATTTAAATCCAGAGTGATTATTGAAGATAAGTAATGTTTATGTGTCATGTTATTTGATTTATTTCACCTGTATTTTCCAGGATAATCCCATTGGGATATAGATAGACTTTCAATGTCTTTTACAAGGGGGTCCTGGTCAAACGTAAAGGTTTGTCCACAGATTTCACATAAAAGAGACAAATTTAAAACAAACCAGCATTAATTACATCAATCAAATAATTTCCGTTCAGTTGCATTCAGTGCTCAAATGAATTAAAGGCTTTCAAATAGAAAGAAACAAGCATCCAGTTTCCTGCTGTGGTCTTTGCACACTGATAGTTGAGGAAACCCTTCCTGCAGCAGCACGAGTAGATGTTATCACGTGATCGCCGTACAGAACCGTGGTGGTTCAGTGGTAGATTATCAGCTTCCTCGGGGAGACTCGAGTCTGCACAAGTTGTTTGCCAATGAAATCTTCCCCTTCCATTTCTTGTCCATATGTTGACCAATGAAATCTTCCCCCTTCCATTTCTTCTCCATATGTTGACCAATGAAATCCTCCCCTTCCATTTCTTGTTAGAAGGCCGCCGTACGGAGCCTCGTTGGCGCTACCTCACTCTCGAAAGTCTGCTTTCCCATTTCCATTTCTTGTCCATATGTTGACCAATGAAATCTTCCCCTTCCATTTCTTGTCCATATGTTGACCAATGAAATCTTCCCCCTTCCATTTCTTCTCCATATGTTGACCAATGAAATCCTCCCCTTCCATTTCTTCTCCATATGTTGACCAATGAAATCCTCCCCTTCCATTTCTTCTCCATATGTTGACCGACCAATCACATCGTCCCGTTCCGTCCGTTCCGTCCGTTCCGTAGAAGCAATACTTTGGAGAACTACACGACAAGGTAACTATTTGATTTACATTTCGAGACATGATTTACATTTACAGATGAAATGATATTGTTGAAATGAGTGAGATTGTAAATCGGCCGGCGTAATTCATTCAAAAGTCCGAGTTAAAATGCGATATAGGGGTCAAACTATTTGATTTACATTTCGAGACATGATTTACATTTACAAATGGCGGGCGTAATTCATTCTTAAAGTCCGACGGCCTGTTTAATCGGATATGATTGATTGACTAGCGATTATTTGTTTCGTATGTATGATTTGGAATAGTTAATTGTCATCTACAAACGACTATTACATTATTATAAGGTAATCAATTCAGAACAAATTATTTGGGAATATGATGATAGTAACTTATGATTTCATTGATTGAATGTCAAATGTGTGTCTCAAATAAAAGTGTGTATCTATGAAAGATATTGATATAGCATATGTCTATGACAATGTGTGGTAACTTAGCCATTCTTCCCCTTGTCTTCAGATGTCTACTACAAAGAAGCATCGAGCCATGGGGTCTGAGGAGTGGGTGGCGCGCCTGAAGGCATTTGCCTGTTCTGGCACTTGGCCCTCCGGTGCAGGGAACAGGCCATCTCCCAAACAGGGCAAGTGGCACAACCTCTACCAGAAGGTAACCTTTGCCCCAACAGTCAACCAAAACTCCAAAGTGAACCGATTGTGTCCGTAAGTAAATCATGCATTTTAATTCATTACAGATTGAGAAGTGTCCCATGATGCTGCGTGGGCAGACCTCAATCTTGAGGGTAGCGCAGACATGTTCCTGTGGCTTTCACCCTCGGCAGGTAATATTGAGAGCCTGGTGAAATAAATGCATTTTGTAGGATATACAATACTTACTATGTGGACAAAATCCCATAATGAATAATATGGATTAGTATTAATGCTTCTTTCATGGGTTGATCTTTCTCAGTCTGTGAGTAGTCCTGCAGCATCCAGGCCAGCTACCTCAGCCTCCACTTCAGCTGCCTCAGCCTCCACTTCAGCTGCCTCAGCCTCCACCTCAGCGGCGCCTGTACAGAGCCCTGGGAGGCCTGCATTGACGCTGTCAATGGTGAATATTTCCATCACATTAATTACCATGTCATTCACCTGGTTTACCATGATCAACTCATCTTTGATCTGTGTGTTTACATATCTTTCATGTCATATCATTGTGTGGTATTGGTGTGTATTATGTTCTTTTTAACACCGTTTCATTAAGACTATTGTTGTTTGATTCTCAGTTTGATAAAGCGCGGTTCGGCGGGACTTTGTCTGCGGCAGCCAGGCCTAATGTCAACGTGACCAGGAAGCATGTCGAGGTAATACATGTACCTTTAGCTGTGCCTGATGCTTAAGAATACAGCCATTAAGCCATACACTATCCTTGTTTTGTAAACTGACTTCATCAGGTACGCTTCCCCCTCTCTCACAGCGTCCCCCCAGCCCTGCCACTACCCCAGCTGGGAGAAGCACTCCCTCCGCTACCCCACCTCCAGCGACGCCCCCTTCCAGTCCGAGATACATTAGGCCCGTCTCCCCTTTCTCTCTGCCCCCATCCAGCCCTGTAATGTCCTCTGTGAGGACCGGCTCGTCCCCTCTGGTTAGTGCAACTGTAATAACCTCCATGCTGGTCTTACATACTGTAGCGTGTAGCGGATAGATGTTTTATTGTCGGTTTCGTTTTCTTTATGTAGGTTGCATCAGATAGGAGTCTTGCTCCCCCTGGTCCTGTCCCTGCTCCGCCTGGTCCCGTCCCTGCTCCGCCTGGTCCCGTCCCTGCTCCGCCTGGTCCCGTCCCTGCTCCCCCTGGTCCCCTCCCTGCTCCCCCTGGTCCCGTCCCTACCCCTCCTTGTACTTCTTCATTTCTGGGTCCGGCTCCACAACAGTTCTGGCTACCAGCAGAAATGAAGAAGACCATTCCCCAGCAAGACCAGCGCTGGATTGCATCCACGCTGTGGAGGAACCAGCGGCTGCGCCCAGACCTACAGCTCTGGTATGAGCCACCGGTGCCAGGCCTGATCTACAATCAGGTCCCGTCACCAGATCGTTTTTTTACGCACCGGCTCCTGGTGTGGATGCCCTACCACCTTTGGAAGGTGAGGCTGTCCTGCCCAAAGTGTGGGAAGCAGCTCACCGGGGCCGGCATGCACAAGAGGGCACGGCAGGTCCTGGACGTGGACAGGTACTACCTGATGGTGACGGAGACCCTCAGGTGCAACGCCATCGGTTGCGTCACCAATTACCTGTCCACGAGCCAGACCGTCCTGGACCAGCTGAGCCTGCCTCTCCGTGGGGAGTTCCGCCTCATCCTGACACGCAAGTGAGTTCTAATCAACACATGAAAGCAAATACCCTTTTTTATGTAGCGCAATTCATTCTGCCAGTAATGTAGCAAATAGCAATATTCGCTTTTTACACTCTCCTGCAAAATATTCTATAGAATATCTATATTAGATATACTATATATATATATATATATATATATATATATATATATAATAAAAAACAACATTTCCATTTTGACGATAAAAAACTCAAATAATTTGATACAAACATACCCCTTGTCCACAAAGGTATGCGTGTGACATCCGCGTCATCAGGATGCTACGGGAGAGGACCCTCGGCAACAGCTCTACCCGCCTAGCCAAACAGCTGCGGGAGAACCACGGCGAGGAGTGGCTGCAGCGTGTGGCCCGCTACCTGGAGGTGTGTGCCGACTTTGTGGACCAGCCAAGTCTCTTCCCTGTGGTCTGTCAGGAGCCCCCCGAGCCTGTGGCTGTCCCGACCAACAGGTGGCTCCTAACCGTGTACGGGAAGGACTTGATGAGCCGTATGGACCACATCAAGGCCAGCATCACCTCTACCTTTGGCGCCATTTTAAAAATGGATTCCACAAAGAAGGTAAAAAGGACATTTACATCAATTTTTGTTGTTATGATTATTAATGAAATGTGTTTTCTTAGAACACCACATCCCAGCATGTGAGCCATTTAACTTATAGTTACAAATGTGTTCATGTTTATTTGATGTGCATTTTTGTGTTTGTAAATGGCTATTCCTAATGTATTTTCGTGTATATATTTTGCTTCTATTTATTCATACTCGAATGCTTTTTTTTATTTTGAAAGCACTCTGAATTTGTTTATTCTGAATAATTCCAGGTGACCAAAAAGCTGGCTGGAGCAGCCAAGGGGACCGCGCTGTGGATGTCCTCCATCAGCAATGAGGTGGGGCAGGTCCTGATCAGCGTGCTGACGGCCCAGGAGGGGCCTGGTTTGGACCGGATGGTGTCGGACCTCATCCGGCGCTACAGCCAGGCGGGCGTAGCTCCCCCTCTGCTCCTCTATGTGGACTGTGGCTGCTGCAGGGAGACGGACGGGGAGACCAAGCTGAAGGCCAGGTTCAGCGGGTGGCCGGACCTCGTCGTCCGGCTGGACATTTGGCACTTTCTTCGGCGGCTCGCGGCTGGATGCACGACCGACGCCCACTCCCTGTACCCCGTCTTCATGGCCAGCCTCTCCGCCTGCCTGTTTGAGTGGGACCCTGCAGATGTGGCCCTTTTGCGCCAGGCCAAGAGGGAGCAGCTTCGGAAGGAGGGTGTGCCCGTCATCTCCGATTCTGTGGTGGACAGCAGAATCACCAAGGCTCAGTTGGCGCAGTACTGCAGGCGGAGGACCCGCGGAGAGGAGGCCACCATCCGCCTCGTTGAGAGCCTGCTGCAGGAGCTGATGGGGGACAGAGGCAGGGACCTGCTTGGTGTTCCACTCCTGGACCGGGTGAGGATGGAGCACATCTGGCGGGTTCAGAAGAGGCACGTCAAGTGCATCCAGGACCTGCCAGGTGTGTCTCTCTACACAGAGACCGGCACCACCACCACCACCAAGGAGGGCGTCCTCCTGACAAGGTACAGGTGTGCGCGAGGTTCAACGTCCCTGGAGTCCTTTCACTGCCATCTGAACCGGTTTATTCCAGGTGAGTTTTAATTGCATCACCATTATTTAATTACAATGAAGACCATTTACCTTTATTGTTTATATAGATGTTTGCACAATAAAAATAAACCTCTCAATCATGAGTGCATTCTTATCTACTTTCAGGGACCCAGGCCAATGACCTCAACTTCCAGCTGTACCTGCTGGATGGGCTCACCAGGTGGAACCAGGACCGGGCTGCTGCTGCTGTGACTGAGAGTAGATCAGCCCTCCTCAGCTACTCGGGGGACCTGGTGCAGTGTGTCAACACACACGGCTCCAAGGTGTTTGGACGGAAGTATGTCCCCTCCTTCCGCCCCCCCGCCAAGTACACTGGTAAGTTACACTGAATAGGGATTACTTGCAATACTCAACATATGTTGTTTTATTTTGTGTTCTTGTGTTTCACACTTGGACATGAAATGACCACAAGGCATGTGTACGTTGGAAATAAAATGTCTTTAATTCGGCAAGACAGATTAGATCACGTATTTGCATGTTTGCAAATTCTAATATTGCAGTATATATAATATATATACTGTTGCAGGTGATCATGTCATCAAATAATAAATATGTTAACATATTTCATATAAGTCATAACAAGAAAGTACTATGATAAAATAATGACATGAATGTGGGGTGCACATTTTCTATCTATAATCAGACCCAAGATATGGGTTCCACACATCGTCGATATACTTGTTATACTAATTCCATTATTGTTTTCATTCCCAGGAGAGTTGATAGGTGTCGACTACCTCTACAGGCAGACGGGGAACAGCATGCAGGACATGGATCCTGAGTCTGAGGGCACAGAGCAGCTGCTGGAGGACTTGGCCCTGGGCGACGAGGCAGAGGATGAGGGCTTCCAGGAGGACGTCATTGACCCCACAGTGACGAGTCTGGAGGTCATGTCTGCCTTCATCGCCACTGCACCACCTGCCCAATTCTCCTCCAGTGGTTCCTGGTCGTCCTCTCTTCCGCCGCCGCCACCACCACCACCTGCTCAGCCCTCCACCAGTGGTTCCTGGTCCTCTCTTCCACCTCCTTCTCTGCCGCCACCACCACCACCACCACCACCTGCCCAGTCATCTGCTGTCACCGCTCCGGGTGCTGCCCCACAGGTTCCTGTAGAGCAGTCGGTAAGTACATTTTAGAAATAGCAAAACATAACAACATTTATATTTATTTCCTATTTGTCCAGAATCAATGTTATATCGGTGTTCTTTTTCAGGCAGTGGATGTAAACAACATCCCGGGCCTGGACAGGGTGGACCGCCTGGCGGAGTATCTGGTGGGGCTGAGGAACCAGACCAGCCTGGCCCTGAGTAACCAGGACGTCAGCAGCATCGTGGGCATGTGGGAGGACCTGCTGCCCTACGACCAGCAGAAGGTGGTCTTTTCTGCACGGCACCAGGACAGGCTGCTCACTGGGCGATTCAGGTCGCCCAAAAAAAAGGCTGAGTTCACGCCTGGTGTGGAGAGTGTCAGGAGGTGCACCATAGCATCCACTGCATCTCCTGCACAGTGGCCAGACTGCTGCCGTGTCCTAGAGTCCATCTTCGTCAGGCTCTGCAACATCCACAAGTGTCCGTCCAAAAAGGGGAAGACGGACAAGCGCCTGACGAGATGGACTCTGATCCTGCAGGACTACCGCAGGATAAGGCAGCTGATCCTGGCCAATGGGGCCGTGATGACCAGCACCTCCCTGCAGCTGGTGGAGGTCAACCAGACCACCCTCATACAGTGGCACAACAAGAGGGTGGCCAGGCAGGATGTATCATTGTTGTGCCAGGGGGTTGACCTACCTGCCCCCATCCCTGTGGCCACCGAGGCCTTACCAGCGGCTATTGTCCGCCCCGCTATTGCTCCTCAACAGCCTGGTGTTGAGCACAAGTACCATCTTCCAGAGAGCACAGCGGGGCGGGCAAAAACCAAGAAGAGGAAGGCCGCCGCTACAGCCACCGCTACAGCCACCGCTACAGCCACCGCTACAGCCACCGCTACAGCCACCGCAGTACCAGCTGTAAGGCCCCGGATGGCCACAGAGAGGCAGCTGTATCCCCGTCCTCCTCAGTTTGGAGCCCCTGCCCCTGTCTGCAGCAGCACCCCTGCCCTCAGCCGTGCCCCTGCTCCGGTTGGCTTTGCCCACCCAGGCCTCACCCAAGCCCCTGCCTTCTTCATGACCCAAGCCCCTGCCTTCTTTGGCACTCCTGCCCTCCCCCAAGCTCAATCCCACCCCAGTGCACCCCCCTTTGTGTTTGCTGTCCCCTCAGCAGTGCCTCCACATGCCCCCCCCCGAAAAAAAAAGACATATAACAGGACTGGGGAAGCAAACAAATGCCGAAAGTGTGGGGAGCCCCGGACTGCATTTACTGGACACAGCCAGTTCAGGGGGACCATTTACTGCCCCTCAATTGAGCAGGTGACAAAGGAGCAGTGGTTGGAGGGAATGCGGAAGAATAAATAAACATATATTTCTTTTTAAGAAAGTCTTTTTCTGTCTTTTTTTCTGCAACTATAACTATTTCTATACAACTTTAGTGGTTTAACAAACAACTATAGGTTAGTTTGGATTTATTTCGGACATGTAAATGCATAATATCAAAGATCAAAAGTCAACTAATGATAATGCATGCAATATAACATGCAAAATACAAAATATTTTATAGATAAGTTGCTAAGGTGAAAGCTGAAGCTAAATTGAGCCGACACATTTCACACGCAGGAAATATGGCACAAGGATAATTACATTTACGCAAGAGATCCTAAATACATCCATAAAACCACCAAAAAGAAAGTATTTTGTTTGCCACTGGTGGGACTTGAACCGGTGACCTTCTGAGCCTCTCCTCCTCTCCTCAAAACTGGTCAGCAAAAGGTTTTTTAATGTTTTTAAATTCATTCTAATGAATAAAAACAACTGAATAGGTGGGAAATTGAAAAGAAGCCTAAATTTCTCTCTTTCCCTTCCCTTTCCCCTTTTTCTCCTTTTTTCCTCTCTTTTTTTCTCCCTTTTCTTCTTCCCCCCTTCTTCCCCCCTTCTTCCCCTTTTTCCTCCTTCTTCCCCCCCCTTAAAAGACTATTGTTCCCCAGCTTTGGCGCAGTAGGCAGCGCGTCAGTCTCATAATCTGAAGGTCGTGAGTTCGAGCCTCACACGGGGCAGAGTGCTTTTTTTCCCGTCGCTGCCTGAATTATCTGCATTCACACACACAACTGTTTGGTTGTCTGCTGAATGCAACCTGAGGTCCGACTCCGCCCTCATCAATTAAGCAGTGCACCAGGTATAAGGCCTTTGTCCACCTGCTCTTCCCCTTTTCTTCCCTCCTGTCCTGACATTTAACATGTGCTCAAGTCTTTTCTTTCAATCGTCATTCCATCAAAATACGTCTACTCCGTCGTTGTCCCAGTGTTGCCCTTGTTGGAGATGAGACGATCCACCACAAGGCAATCTTGGCAATCCACACGATCGTCTTGTAATAAATACCTGGAGAGACACATCAGATGATGATGGAGGTACATCTGACACCCGAGCAGATGCGAGGCTCACTGCATTTCCTGGGTAAGTGAACAGCATGTAAATGGCTGAGCTTGAAGAACCAGCTGTTCTCGTTGTGATGTGGTATAGTGGTTGTTAAGTTAAGGCTGTCATGTGAGCAGTGTTGGTTTGCACATGGTTCTGGTGCTGGAGACAAGGGTCCGACTCCCTTCCAATGCAACACCCCTCTGTAACAATCATTCCATCCAAGCCTGTATTGTTGTTCGGAATCAGCAAAACTTGAGTATATTTGTGTGAATGCCAACTCAGTTTTGACATAGTGAGGCATTTAAAAAAAAAATAACCATTCATAATTAGAAAAAAAAAACATATTTGGGGATTTTATAACGGATTATTAATGACTCATACGATAGATTATGTTTTGAATATCAGTCAGTGTTTTACCATTAGTCAATGTTAAATATATAAATACTGGTGTATTCAAGTAGTTATGCTGTGGATATCGTGGTTATATTGTTGTGTGCATTGTAAATGTGATGTGATGCCCTCTGGCGGTGGCTGTAACACAGCACCACTGCTTGGTCACCGACGATCAAATTATGTTTCTGTTTCACATTTTTTTTTTGCCGCGTTTTCTTTTGCGGGGAATCAGACATTTTAATCACATGGCTCGACGTTGCATCGAAACAAGTTTCCTCCCGACACTATTTTGCTGCCGCACCACGGCGGCTTCCGAAGCTTAGCACCGCCCACGACCATTGTGATTGGTTGAAAGAAATACAAACGAGCCGCAGAGTTTTCTATGGAAAGGTCTGTCAAAGAATGCTGTCAAGTGAGCCGTCATTCTTTTTTCGAAGTCAAGCCAGCCGCCCGTATATATGTAGTGCGCCCGTATTGTGATAATTACGGTCAATTCACTGAAACTGCTCAGAGGCAGGCATTTTCAGAATAAAGTGTTGCACAACCAGGCTCATATACAGGATAAATACGGAAATAAGATTAATTGCATAATATTCACGTAACTTTTCACTGTGGAATATCAGAATAAATGCCTTAACACATGCCTTTCCTGTGCAGTAAATTATTACATTATCTTAAAAAAATTATTAAAATTAAACTGTCTTTTTCCAATGACTAATTTCACTACAGGTGCATTCTAGATGACCCCAGGTATCTTCTCCAAATATTACAGAATTTTTCACTGTGGAATATTTGAATAAAAAGCCCTTGGATATTTCTTATACAGGAAAATATGACATCAAGTTAAAAAAATCATTAAAATTAAAATGCCTGTTTCCAATGACTAATTCCACTCCAGATACATTCTAGATGACCCCAGGTATCTTCTCACAAACGTACAGAACTTTTCACTGTGGAATTTCCGAATAAAACGTCTTTTCTTATACAATAAAATATGACATCAAGTTAAAAATTAATTAAAATTAAACCGTCTGTTTCCAATGACGAATTCCACTTCAGGTACATTCTAGATGACCGCAGGTCTCTTCTCACAAACTTACACATTTTTAACTTGATGTCATATTTTACTGTATAAGAAATATCGAAGGGCTTTTTATTCAAATATTCCACAGTGAAACATTCTGTAAATTTGTGAGAGGATACCTGAGGTCATCTAGAATGCATCTGAAGTGAAATTAGTCATTGGAAACAGACGGTCTAATTTTAATTACTTTTTAACTTGATGTCATATTTTATTGTATAAGAATTATCCAAAGACGTTTTATTCGGAAATTCCACAGTGAAAAGTTCTGTAAGTTTGTGAGAAGATACCTGGGGTCATCTAGAATGCATCTGAAGCGGAAACAGGCGGTTTAATTTTAATTCTTTTTTTCAGATAATGTAATTTTTTACTGCACAGGAAATATGCAAAGGCATTCCTTCTGATATTCCAGAGTGAAAAGTTATGTGAATATTATGCAATTAATCTTATTTCCGTATGTATCCTGTATATGAGTCTGGTTGTGCAACACTTGATTCAGAAAACTTCCTTCATGTCAGCTCTTCTGAGCAGTTTTATTTATTTATTTATTTTTTATTTCGAACATGTGAAAGAAATAACAACATAAATAGAAATAATGTAAAGAAAAACAACAACAAAAAAACAAAAACAAACAAACAACAAACAAGAATAATAACAAAATCAGAGTAACATTTTTTTTTTTTTTTTTTTACCAGTAATAAAACACAAAATATTTAAACATTTTACCATGTCCGAAAAGGAGTAGTAAGAAGAATAACTTATTTAATACTACCCCTTCTCCATTTTCAAACTTTATCACATTGATTTTCAATGAATTTACCGTAATTATCACAATACGGGCGCACTACAAATATACGGGTGGCTGGTTTGACTTCGGAAAAACGAATGACGGCTCAATTGACAGCAGTTGGCACAGCGTAACTGGCGCTCAACGTTTCAGTTTCATTTCCTCGGTTGAGCGACGTAGGTAAGACACTGTTTTCTGATGTTATCAATTATTATTTTTAGTCATTATTCTGGTGTCATTCACTGCAGTATTGTGAACACAGCAATCTTAAGCGAAACGTTACAATATATTCGTTTATGAGATACAATTAGGAGGCTCCAGTTAGAGTCACATAAAGGCTAATGCAGAACAACAAACAAAGCATGTAATATGAGCATTGCACAGAGATGAGCACACTGTTACATACATTTACATTGATGTGGTGTTTGTGTGTGACCTGTCCATGAGTTGCAGTTGATCTACGTGGACTTCAATTCCCCCCAAATACATCCTTCTCCATTTTTTCTCCCCCGTCCAATTTGTAATGTCCATAGGAGGTCCAAGCAGTTTGTCACTGCCAGCCTTGGTCTTGAACGTAGACTAGTGTTCCTCATCTTCACTTAAATAACGTTTCTCCAGGTAAAAAGGTATTTCAACAGGTATGCACAGAAAAAAGTATGAATGAAACAACTTAACTAAAGGTGGCAGCGGTCTTAGAATTCAACTGGGGTTATTTTGTGTGTTTTTTTTTTTATCTGGAAAGAAGGCAGAATGGAGCGTAAATTAACTAGATCAAGGTCACGTTTTGAAGAAGAAGAATCAGAAGAAGACATGGACAGGAGAAGTAGCACAAGGATTAATAAGGGAGACAATGAGCAGCCAGGAACATCCACCCCGAACAGCCACAACCAGAGAGCACAAGAACAAAGTGAGTAAAGCTGTGTGATTGAGCATCCATTTATTATTATTTCGGTTGACAACATATTCATCAATGAAGGTTGAAAATGCCTTACCATCGTAAGGCCTTATTTCAAAGTTCACTGAATTCTTTACACAATGTCATGTAGAAATACACATTTGCTTGTCCTGCGACTGAATATGCTGAATGTCGAATGTGTTTGCATCACATTTATGTCTCCTTATGCAAATCTAGGATGCTGGCATGTATCCTGTGGAAACAAAAAGGGCATCCTGCATATTAAAAAGTTGATAAGGGGTGAGCTGAAACAAATACAATTGTCCGTTTATGGCACAATTGATAAAGTAGTAGTAATAAAGCAGTTCTTATTTCCTAAATGTGTCCTTTTCCCTTTTTGCCTTATGGGCTGCTATGTTTAGGTAAGGCATGCATCAACAGCGAGGACCGCTGGTTTGAACCCCGCAACTTTGAGGTCTTCGGGGGTAAAGCCTCCAACAAAAAATGGAAATACAGTATTTGCCGTAAAAAAAAGCCTCTGCAGTTTTGGTTAGAGGTAAGATTCTTGTTGTTCTTAAATGCAGAGTACAGTTTTCTTTATTCAAGGAAATCAGGACAAACACTAAATTACTTCTCACTACAGCAAGCTTCCATTACCATCAAGGTTAAAGGGAGAAGGACTGGGACCATGAAGGTAATTTAACATCAGATACAATGGGGTACAAATTCATGTTGACAATGATGCAGAGTCTTGTATTGTTTGTCTTTATTCCCTCAGCAAAAGAAAATCCTGTCACCTTATGACATATCAGAGAGCTTGTCTGAAGGTTTGTACTGTAACTTAACCAAGAGATTGTAATAAAACAACAATAAGCGGCGTGCATGACAAATTAATATGGATTATTATATATATTCAGTGTTTAGACATACCAAGTAATTGATAATGACTTAAAGTGAACGTATCATATCAAATGTTCAGAAATACAGTCAGCAGAAGAAACTGAGAAAGAAGAGGATAAGGATGAAGACTGGCTTCCAGGCAGTGAAGAATTTGCACCGGAAACGGAGGAAGAGGAGGAAACAACGGGCGCTAGAAATGGAGAAGAGGTTGACGATTCAGGAGTTGACGAGAGTAAAGAGGGGGAAGATGAAATGGAAGAGGAGGATATGTCTGCTGCTGATGACGAAGGTGAGGTGTCAGAGGAGGATATGTCTGCTGCTGATGACGAAGGTGAGGTGTCAGAGGAGGATATGTCTGCTGCTGATGACGAAGGTGAGGTGTCCTACAGGAATCATCATCTATAGACATGATTGAAATGAATGTTAGCATGTAAGGCTAAGTGTTTACCTGTGTATAAATGAACCCTTCTTCTTTCAGAAAGGGAGACAGAAGTGATAATTTCAAGATCTGCGAATGGTGCATTGCAGAAGAAATTAAAAGTTGCCATCGAAAGGCTCCCAGAGGTAAGATGGAGACGAGCTGTGGAGTTCTTCCTTTGCATCATCGTCTGTCATTCTGAAAACACGTCAGAAGGTTTTACACAGAGGAACTGTAATACTCTTCAGTCTGACCTCTGCTGGTGATGATGCACTTTGTACCACTGAATATGCTCTGAAGATGTTGTATGTCCACTCATTTCAGGCCACAAGAGATTGTCAGACTAACAGCATGGAGCATCAACTAGAAGGTTTGAAAGTATTCATTTGATAATTGTCCTACAGAAGAAAACATATTGGATCAGGAAGACATTGGATCCACCAGCGATTTAAAAAAAAAAAAAAAAAAAAAATACCAGCAAAGAAGAAAGCATAACGAAACCCGATTTGAATGAATTGACGTTGATGTTTTGGTTTAAAACTACAAGTACAAAATGTAAATCCTGTTTTCTACTGACAGTCCACTCTCCCACTGAAGCCCAGAGTGTGGTTGACTGTAAATATGCGAACAACGATGCTGCCGTCTCTGACCATGATGCAGCACAATTACAAGCGATGATGTTGGAGACAAGGTAAGGTCTAGCAAGCATGGTGTTTGGATAAACAAAGCTGCTTCATTTATATGCAAGGACATAAAAGCATTTTTCTTTCTTCCACAGGGCGACCCAGACATGTCGACCCTCAGAGAGCCCTCAGCCCTCCAACAAGGTGGAGGATCTGGATACTATGGACCTTGACATGCTCAAGAGAGAGAAAATAAAAATGAAACTAAAAGTCTTAAAGTTGAAAGACCAATACTACACTCTGAAAATAAAGGAAATTCAAAAATGAAATTATTACAGCAGACTTGCATGCTAAGTCTCGATCCACATATAAAGGTTGGGAAATAGGAAGGCAATCACTCAGGTATGTGTTTCTGTGTTTTGGTACCTCGTGTCTTTTCCACTGTGTCTGAGTATTTTATATTTTGTATTTGTCCAACATCTAATGTCAAGTGTACCCAAAAAAGGCTAAAGTCGTATGAATTATTGTTGTTATTATTAACATGTGAAGCTTATTGACACTCTACAGGAACTTGGTGTTAGAACATCACTCTGTTAATGGATTTTCAACTTTCTATATAATAGGAAGCAGGTGGGTAAAATGGGTGACCATGTCTCACAGCCTAAGTTTCTGAACACTGGCGCCCCTCAGGGCTGCGTCCTCTCCCCACTTCTGTACTCTTTACACACAATTCTGTCAATCACACACTAGTTCAGTCTTGCTGTTTAAGTTTGCAGACGATACCTCTGTTGTTGGTCTCATTACTAACGGAGATGAGTCAGGGAAGTGGAGGGGCTGGTGAAATGGTGAAAGCTTTAATTTAAATACTCAACATCTCAAAAACCAAAGAACTGGTAGTGGATTTTAGAAGGTCCCCCAGTCCCCTCTCTATGCTCTCCATTAATGGGGAGGAGGTGAAGAGGGTCACTTCCTTCCAGTTCCTTGGGACCACAATCCATGAATCTCTATCATGGGAGCTCAACACTAATATTAAGATCAGTAAAGCCCACCAGCGACTCCACTTTCTGCGGCAGCTCAAAAAGTTTAGAGTCAGCCGAGTTGCCCTGACCCACTTTTATAGGTCTACTATTGAAAGCGTGCTCACTTTTTCCATGCTTGTCTGGTTCGGTCACACAACCTCTCAGGACAAAACTAGGCTGGAAAGAGTACACAGAGCATCAAAAATCATAGGCTGTAGTCTCCCTTCACTTTCCTCACTCTTCTCCACCAGAATAATTAGGAAGATCACTCTCACCCTGCTCACCACCTCTTTAACCTTCTCCCATCAGGAAGAAGATACAGGGGCATTAAGACCTCCACATCACGGTTCAGAGACAGCACTTACCCTCTGGCTATCAGAAATCTGAACTTGCACTGAAAGATATGTTAATAGCACTTTAACAACTGTATGCACTGTGCACTTTCTCCGTCTACTGTTTTACTATTGGGTATAGTCTATTGTTCTACTGTCTGCTTGGTATTGTTTATTGTCTGTTGTTTGTTGTACATTGTCTGTTCTCATAAGCTGTTCTCTGTACTTATGAGTCGTACCAAGACAAATTCCTATCAACTTGTTGACATGGCAATAAATGTATTGAATTGAATTGAAAGTTTGTAAAATATGGGTCAACTGCATCATGTCTTACTGCTATACACTTAGAACAACCACTTGGGAACTGAAATCATGGTGGCAAGTTTTGAAGGACTTGGACGGTGACATCGTGCTTTTTTGAAAATTTGAAAACTAAAAAAACTAATAAAAAAACACCCAGGCAAGTGGTGCGTCTCTTAGCAACTATGTTAAGGCGCTATTGGCCGGGTCAGGTCGGTCATGCAGAGAGATTTGCAAATAAAGGTTAGATAAAACTATCAGGTTACGTCTCCTGTTCTCCCAAAATACAGCTGGATGTCGTAATTTACCTCATTCGATGAAAAAATGCCTTTTCTCCTTTTGTTAAAAGTGAGTCCATCTCAGGATTCTGGGCCAGTTTAATTCTCACGATGAATATGGACCCAGATGGTCACTGGAAACTTAACCTCTGGATGTGAATATGGTACATGATCAAAGAAGTACACTTCAGGCTATTTCCTCCTTTTATTAATTGTAAAGCTGTATGTTTTGCAGTCAAATACATATTGATGCCTTTTATTTGTGTATTGTACTCATGGTCCATATCTTGGTGGCTGTGGAAGAACACATGTTGTCCTAGTAGTAGTTTGTATTAGTAAGGCCTATAATAATTATAATAATACTTATTTTGTCTGTAGAAGAGACATCCTAAAAATGAGATGAAGTCAAATGACTGATGATTTATTAGACTGTTATCAGTTTCCATTTGAACACTCTTCTGCATGCATTCACTTCAAGAAACATGGAAATGTGGTGACATGTCTGATACTTTTGTAATTGATGGCTGTGGCACTTTCCTGGTTGTACGTCTATTTGTGTGGACGTCTTGTGTTCAGCTTTTGGAGAGGAAATGTATCTCACACACACTAAAGATAAATGCAGTGAATTTATGACGTCTATTATTTTAATGATTATATGTGTCTGTGCCAAAACTTATTTGTAGTTTGATAAATACATTCTAGTCGTGCAGATTATAAATAGGGTGACTGGATAACTAAAGGGCACAAATGTAGATCCCTGTGGTTTGAAGGGCTCCAAAACCAATATTTATTCCCAGCTAGTTTTGCTAGTTTGTTAGTTGAACGTATATCATTAAATAGTAAGAATACACAACCTTATTTTTGTTGCAATTTTTTTATATTTACATATCAATGAAAGCAGTGAGAGTTAAACAGTTTTTACAGACATTATTCTGTCATATTTTCCTCCTCTTCATCATTTTCTTCCTCCTCCTCCTCCTCCTCTTCATCATCATCATCTTCATCAAAGTATTTTTCCTCCGCATCTCTGTTGACTATGTCCAAGTTGTCGTAGTCTGGGTTCTCGTCCACCTCGCTGTAATGGACAGACACACACACACACAAGACAAAAAACGTCAGGGCATCTGGAGAGAACTTTAACATTGTCATGAATTCACAAATTTTTATTTATTATTTTTTAAAGCCCCAAATATCTTGATCAGGACTCGGTAGATATTTGTATTGATACACATGTCTGTGTAGCACAAACGCAGCCCTCCATGGAGTTAATGGCCGTTACGTGGTGCTGTGACTGACCTGTAGTTGAAATCCTTGTCTTTGCCATCTAGGAATCGCTGGTGCATCTGACTGATGAACTCCTCCCTGAGCAGAGCCTTCTCCTCCAGCGTGGGCTGCCCTTCGTTCTGCTGGACACTTTCATCTACAGGAGGAAACCAGAGAGAGACACATGCTGACTGACAACACAGAGGGGAGCAGCCAAGTAAGATGAGGGGGGGTCACTGTCTCAGCCTCTCTCACCATCATCTTCGTCCTCCTCACGTGCACCGTCCTCTCTATCCTGCTCCTCCTGCAGGCGGTTCTGGATGAGACGCTCCTGGTAGGAGTCGAGGAGGAGGTGGGCGAGCCCCCCTGTGGCTGCTGCCGGTGCTCCTGGTCCCCCCTGTGTTTCCAGCATGGCCTCCTGGGAGCGCTCCAGCACCTTAAACATTAGTCATCCAGATATTACTAAAAACACAAATGGTGTTTTAAGAAACTGTTGAGTAGGAAATAAAACGATGACAGCCCCGGCACAGCATCACTCTCACCTCGTCATCTGTCAGGTACTGGCCGATATATTGCTCGTACAGCAGCGGCTCCCTCAACCGCATCTGCTCCTCACTGAAATACTCGCCCTCTAGAAGAGGAGGCAGGGCAGAGGAAGAGTGGGATGTTACACAGGGTATTTTACAGAAAGAACAGCGGATTGTTTTTCTTTATAAAAAGGTACGTTTGATTTGTTGTGCATATATTGTTAAATAGCTGCAGATTATGACCAGGGATGTGATGTAAAAGGGTTTTAAAAAGGCATCTTTTAGTTTGTCTCCATGTTGACAATGATTTAGGGTCATTTTAACATGATTTCACAAAGCAGAGCCAGTCTTATTGAGAGAGTCTTGACAGTTCTTGTACTAAAGAAGTCTAACTGGTTTTAATCAATATATGCTTTGTTTTAGTTGACAAAAAAAGCCCCTACCGCTCTGCAGGGCCCTGAGGGCAGCATAGCGCTTGTTCCGAACCCTCGTCCTGTTGGTGAATGCTGCAGCTCGTCTCTGGATCACATTGCTGTAGTGGAGAAGCCGTGGATCTGAGCTGATGTGGGCAAACGCTGACAGGTTCTGGGGCTTGAGGCAGGCCTGATGGGGGGAGGTTAGCACACAAAACATGTGTCTCAGTGTGCTAAATACCTTTTGCCAAATGGTGACTGTCCAAATTGTGATTCATTAAATGTACTTGACTTGTATTTATATCATACTATATCAATGAACACATGAAAGACTGATAATATCCTCTAAAAACACACAGAGAGCTGTGAACACGTACATGGTACCTCTCCAGGAACACCAGTGGTCTGCTCCTATACTGACGCAGCAGCTCCTCTCTGCGCTGCTCCAGGGTCAGTTCAGCGTCTCCTTTCTGCTGGCTCTTCACGGAGCTTGCACTCATGGCGATGGCGTCCACCATGTCATTTACACAAACGGTCTCTGCCTTGCTCAACAGCTGCGGGATAAGCAGACACACGGTCAGCGGAGCGCCACGGCGAGGTGGCGTGCAGATGTTCGCCCTGTACACAACACTGATGTGGTTGCTAGGTGCTCACCGGTGGGTCTGCGGGTTCCTGGGGGTCGCTGCGCGGCTGGAAGTCGCATATCCGGGGCCATGTCACCGGTTCTTCTGGTAGCTCGCTCTCGTCTTCTCTCTCAATAAAACTCGGTTGTGTTTTAACTGGAGGATCGATTTCGCCCCACATAATTAACCCTTGCTAAGGTTTTACGAGTGGATCTAAATGGAAAGAAAAGTCAACTCGCGACAAACTAGCTTACGTTTATGTGCGTTGTCAGATTTCCTTGACCTTAACGTAACTAAATATGTTATAATAGACACCTTAGCGGGCTGGTGCACATAGAAACAAAGTTACATGGAAACAAACGCATTACAGGTTAATTACACGATCGTACATCCTGAGCTGTGTTTTGGTCGCCATGTTGGTCCGTCACAATTATAAACCTCCTTTTCTGCGACCGAAAGAAAGGTTCCGCCCGCCGCCGACTGGCTTGTTGACTTTGTCGCTCTCTGGTGGTAGCTTTGTGAGCAAAGAACGGGAGTACTATTTAAATAAATAAATACATAAAAAACACACATAGCTACGTGTTTTAATCCAAATGTGCAACAGATCATGCTCTAGTTACCCGCCAAATACCTACCAATATTTTATGATTAATTCTTAAAAAAAAATAAAAATAGTAGTAGTGCTAAATATATATGTATAAATAAATGTTGCAAAGGTGCTTCCTCTGTTCTCAGGACAGGTGAGTGTCACGTGAACGTTTCACTGTCGAGCCGAGAAGCGCGCGGCAGCGAAGAGGTGCCACTCCTACAAAAATAACAGGGACTAAAACTTTATACGTACGCGGGCGCAGACAGACAAACTAACGACAAGTGAGACTTTGGGGGTTTCGTCACGGTTCCGCGTGCCGGAGGAAGTCTTTCAAGATGCGGCGAGAAAATACCGGAGGTTAAGAAGCGCTCCTTTCAAAACAATTGTCAGCTTTATCTTAAAGTTTTCCTTCCTCATTCGCTAAACAATAAGAGTTGTATTTTGAAAGTTTGAACAGGAAATAATATTTTTCCCATCCTGGATGACTTCACGATTTGTGTCGCACACACACTTGTCAGCCTCTCCAGGGACGGGCCAGAAACTCTGCTAGTCGTTTGTTTGTAACACGGACACTTTTACCGGAACAAACATGGTACCGAGGTACGTATCTAAACGCGTGCTGCGTCACGGCCTCCTTGTCCACAGTCTGCGGTGACACCAGAGCACCGACGCATGCTCGTGTTGTGTGCGGACTGTCAAGCCCACACTGACAGCTACTGCTCAGTTACTCGTTTAAAACATGCCGTTTTTCTCTCCAAGGCTCAGTAAGACTATCAGTCAACAAAAACTACATATTGCTTTATCAACTACTTTGAACATCTCGTCTTTTTTAAACGTACACAGTGCTGTATTGGCCAAATATTGTAATACATAACTGAGCATAGTGTTGGTTGTAACAACTCGACTGTACATCTACTTCTGAAAACTGTACAGAGAAAAGTTTTATTTTGAAATGTTTAATGGTTATAGCAGGGGGGGGGGGTTAAAGTGTCCAACTCACCTGAGCTTCCTCTCTCTGGTGTGTGGGAGGAAACTGAAGCATTTAGAGGAAGCAGGCAGACGGATGGATCCCCCACTCCCTTTTCCTCCTCAAACTGAGGAAGTGGCGTGGTTTCTGAGCTCCTCCTTGTTTGTTTTCCTCCTCCTTTAGAAGGAGTAGGAGGCTCTTCTCCTCCTGGTCTGTCAGCTCTTCCTTCAGCTTGGCAGTTTCAGCCTGGAGGACCTGACTCACCTCTTCCTCAGCCTGGAGCTTGGTGGCG
This sequence comes from Eutrigla gurnardus, assembly GCF_963514095.1. Taxonomy (NCBI): domain Eukaryota; kingdom Metazoa; phylum Chordata; class Actinopteri; order Perciformes; family Triglidae; genus Eutrigla; species Eutrigla gurnardus. The sequence goes on along the minus strand of NC_139931.1, from coordinate 14,086,041 downwards.
AGCTACCTTCGGGTCCTCCAAGTGCTGCTCCATCATCTGACGGAGGGCCTCCTACTCGGCCTGGAGTCTTCATCTCTGTCTCCGGTTGTTGCTGATGGCCGGCTCTCTCTTCCTTTGTATGATCGCTGAGCGTCAGCTTCTCTGCCCTCCACATACTTAAATACTACTCCAGATCAGCATTGTCAACTGACATAATGGATGTTTTGTTAATGCTGCGTTGTATGCATAACAAGACAACTGTATCTATTTCTCTAGTTTTGTGTTTATTTATTTTCTCCCTCTTTGTTTCTAGTGTGAGTGGACCCAGTGAGATGGAAACGCCCGGTTGCTTGTTTGACAGGAAATAAAGAGCAGGTATGTACATCTCAGCTTTCTGATAGTCTGTCTTCACATCTACTTCATTAATCCCACATGTGTTTCCACTTCACTCTTAGTAGGAGACACAATGGAGGCAACATTGGCTTCTGAATGCAGCTCCAGATTATCCTGGTGTGATTGTGTTGGAATGTAAACAATTTATTGGGTGTAGATTATTCAAACAGGTAACTCACCTGAAAGATGGTTTTCTACAGCGTCGTCAGTGGCAACGCAAACACCTCACATGTTCCCCGCATCTTTAAATTACTTTAAAGAGGTCATCATCTGCCATGAAATGAGACACGTGGCTGTCACGAAAATAACGGCGGCACCGTTTTAATGAGGCTGTGTTTTTTCACGTGCTAGATTTTGAAGAAATGTTGTAGGCAGACAATAATTCCCTGGCCTAATGAGCCGAGACAAGCCTTTAAATCCAAACTTTAATTGCAAGTCAGAAAATGTAAAAAAAGTAACTCTAAAATGAGCATAACTCCAGACAGTCTTTGTGTTTATGATCATTGAGTGCAATATCTTCTTTTTTTATGGACCGTTTGGGATAACTAGTGTCACGTTTGTGAGTGATGTAACAGACTCATTCACCGCTCGTTTCACGGTAAAGTTGAGTTAAAGTTGTCATTTAATCAACAATATCCACGTTTACGAGCTAAGAATGAGAGGCCTTTGATTTGAAAATGTGAAACAAGAAAAAAGGCTCATCTGCAGTTAAGGGCCAATGTGTATGATTTATACTGCTTATGATGATATCGAGCAAGAACTCAAGTTGCTATTCCATGTTTTACATTCGTGGTATATTGAGGGTTTTCATGAGATATAGTGATGTTGGAGTGTTCTGTTTTAGTTAGCTTATTGTTGCACTGAGCAGAACAAATTTGTCATTTATGTCATTTATTTGACAAAAGAAGTGTGATTGTTTTAAACTTTCCCTAAATAAATGGAGTCGTTGGCGTGTTTGTGAATCCTAGTGGGATGTAGACGTACATTAACTCGGATACTGGTGCAGTGCTCGGTCTGGAGCCCGATTTTGAAGGTTATTCAATTTAATACCAAACAAAGTAAATTAGTGACGTGGGTGATGTTGTCCAATACACTCGGTTAGTATTTAGACATAGAAGAGTGTGGTCATCAAGGGTTATCGTTCCTCCCAGAGGGGCCAGATGCTGATTATGTAACACGTTGCCATGGAGAGTTTTTTACTCAGCAACTCATGGGCCCCTCCGTTCCAGCAACTCTCCCAGTTTATGGGGAGTTGCCATAACCACAGAGTGGCCGTCCCGTCGTCAACGCAGGGTGTGTGTTACCTCTGTTCTGTCCTCACTGTAAACTACAGGCTCGTATAACTAGAAATGAGTCATCGAGGCAGAGAGTGAGAGAGTTGGAGGGAAAAGATGAAGTTGATCAGGAGAGTACTGGATACAGAGACGGAGCGAATGCATTAAGAGAAGCTCGGTTATTTATGGGTGTTTTTGGTACCCGTGGCTCTGAAACTCATTCATGTGTTTCTCCACTTCCAAGGTCTTTGTACAAGCCTCTCTCAATCCCTGGTAACCATGGAGACGAAGTTGGGAAAGAGACCAAATGCAGGTGTGTTCATCCCCATCCCTCAGAGTGAAGCTGTGGCCAATGAGCTGCAGGAGTTGTCCCTGCAGCCCGCCCCCAATGTGCTGCCAGCCAGAGAGAAGAAGGACGGTAAGTTTTTACACTCCAAATGAAACGGCTTCTACTTGTGCAAAGACATGTTTGGTAAAAGTTTTCATCATGTGGCTTTAAGGGGCTGATGACATGACTGAAGCAGAGAAGCAGGAAGACTCGATGCATGGTCTCATTTGATGGCATTTAAACAGATAGTTTCTTTGTGTTCAACTGTTTAAAAAGCAAATGTTCCTGGAGGGAGAGGGTGTTTGGGTGCCGTGTTTCTTTTTTTTCCCAGCATCTGTGGAGCTGCTAGCTGCTGCTAGAGTTTACATTTCAGACATACTAGGTCTCCCTTCCCATTACCTCATTGTAAACAGCAAGTGCTGTCTTCCAAGTGTGCTCACTCTCAAGGGTGAGCCTGCTTATACACACACACACACACACACACACACACACACACACACACACACACTCACACAGACTAAAAAAAACGAATGTTTACATAATGTGTTTCAGTGAAGTGCACTTCTTGAAATGAGCGTTAAACAACAAAGTTGATCTTGAACTTGACTCAAACACAAAGTATACAGGAACAACACCACTTATTAGGTGAGGTTCTTAAAGGTACATCTCATGTGATGATACTCAGCTCCGGCTGTGTCTTCAAGGCAGACGGCAGAGAACCTCGTTGAATTTGAATGCTGGTCCGGATGTTAGGACTAGCCCATTTCAACCCGGTGTTGAAGGTAACGTGGAGTTATGCTGCTAGTAACGCTTTGGAGAAATGTGGTTAGTGCATGATTCCAATTGTTCAGTGGATTTTTTCGTTGCGATTGTAGTCACACTGTTCAGATTGCATTCACACCCGGCTGAGATCCAATCATGATGTGGAACCTCCAAATGTGGTGGGATCGCATCTTCATTAGTACTGAGTGCAAAGCATAAACATACGTTTTTCCTTACAGTTATACAGATAGAGATTGCATTAATGCCGGGTGTAAATGTATGTTGCTCTTTCTATGTTGATGATTTAGAAAATTACGTCTAAAGGACCTCCGTTTTCTTGTTTCTGACTGAACGGCCATGCAGAAAAACACTGTTTGGTAGTTTTATATTGCAATGGCACATGTGTGTACAGTATTTGCATACTTGGCTGACTGTAAGTCAACATGTCAGTATCCTGACATCATAGCTATGATTACTGTGTGTGTTTTTCCACTCTTGACATGTAGACCTCTCTAGCTGGAGGCATTCAGCTGTCTCGTTGAGCTGAGGTATGAAGAGAACATGGGTGCCATGAAAACATATTGTCAATATTTGAATATTGACAATATTACAGCAAGGAGCAATTCATATTCATCCAGCATTGACATTTATTGTGGCAGTTTCCATTATTTGAAGTGTATTTGTATATATATATTTTATTATTATTATTATTATTATTATTATTATTATTATTATTATAACAATGGAGCAGAAATATACATAAAAAAACCTTCATCTTTCTCTCCTTTTCTTTTGCTCAGAAGGACACAGGACAGGGATCTCATGTTTTGTTTTTGTGTTTTAGACGTGAGTAAGAGTATATCTGCTACAGTAAGTAGATGACAGGAATGCTCTATTTTAAAATGTGTGCATGTCCCCACCTAATGGCCTACACTGGTACTACAGCCAACATTTCTTTTTGCAAGACAAACAAATGTGAATCCATGGATCATGTACAGAATGTAGTGTGTGTGTGTGTGTGTGTGTGTGTGTGTGTGTGTGCGTGTGCGTGCGCGTTGAATGCAACCCTAGCCCCAGTGTAAAGAGGTTCTGGATATAGCGGTGGGGCCAGCTGGCCCTGCTATTTAAACCCGTTGGAGAGAGTACAGAGGTTAAGAGCAAAGAGAGATGTAATATCAGAGGAGCGATGGTCGAAGTGAAGAAGTGGTATTGGGGAAGCCGGGATCCCGCGGGGACAGGAGCACTCAGGAGGAACAAAATGGGATATGAGGTCAAAGGAAGAGTTTAAGAAGACTCGTGTGCCCCCAACACACAAGAATACCATACAGACATGTGTTGTCTTGTGGAGCTGAGGGGTTCCTTTATTAGAATAGCTTGCAGGAAAAGTGAGATCTTTGGTTTTGACTTCAGTTTGACTGACACGTGGATCAATAGTTAATAACTGCTTTTTCATTTTGACCGACTCGTGGGAAGTGTGAATGGAGCAGGGTGGAGAATGGTGAATGGACCTGCATTCATACAGCACTCTTCTAGTCTTTTTCGACCACTCAAAGCACTTTAGATTACATGTCAACATTCACACGTGTATACACTCATGGCGGAGGCTATCATGCAAGATGCCACCTGGGCGGGGCTTCATTTGACACTTGTTTACAGCTTTGTCTTGTTTTAGATGAGGAAACCTGAGATGAGGCTGATACGTAGCAATAAATAACAGTGGAAATACATTTAAAGTCATAGTAAAGTTAAATAAAATGTAACTGCTAATTTAAATTAAACTTATTTTATTCGTTATGCATTTAAAGTTATAGGGGACAGTCTATAATTCATAATGGAGCTTTTTATCCCCCAAGTTTGTATGAAAATGAATGAATGAATCTTCAAAAACGGCTTCTCAGCACCAACCAAATATTAGCTCCATGGTCCTAATAGAATAGAAAGCATCCAGCTTAGTGTCTTGAAGCCGGATGAAACAATCCCTCCGTGTATTGTAGCCTCAGAGCCTTGCTTTAATTTTGTGCATTGCAGAGCAGGGGGCCGTTGGATCTCCACATTATTGAGTCAGGTTTTTAATGAACACACATGCTGAGACATCGGCGTACAGCAGCTACTTTTGGCAATGACTTTTGACCTCTCGTCTCATTATTTCCTCTCAGTGACACAACAGAGAGTCCTTTAATAGATCCTCTCCAGAGATGTCAGTGAGACACTGTTGTACAAAGCCAGAATGTCTGTGGGTTAAAGAGGTCAAACACGAGGGTCAAGCAGAAAATACGTCTGCGTCTGGCTGTGGAATTGCACTGACATCAGAGGCTTTAAAGGCCTCTTAAACAGCATTTTTAGAGATTGTAGTGTCAGTTGGTTGATCAGTCAGTCCAACACTTTGGTCCGGACTAAAATATGTTTCCCTCCAGCCACCATGAGGTTCTCATTTGCGGTGTAGAGTGAGATGTCTTAAGAACTGTTGGACGGCGTCCGTACTATTCTTGTGAACGTGATATCTCGGGAACGCCTCGAGGGAATTTCTTCAAATTTGGCGCAAACAATGCCATGTTTTTTTCCTTTTTTTCCAATGCTAATATAACTATAAACAAGTGCCAAAACAAAAACACGGACAATCCCAGATTTAACAACATCGTGGTAGCAACCTGTCAATCACAAGGTATTCGACCCTGGTTCATAATTTGCTAAATGGACATCATGCTGCATTGAAGAAGACTTGAAACTAGAGATTGAGACTATAAACTCATGTTACCTGAGGTAATAAATCAAGTGAGAAGTAGGCTCATTTTCAAATAGACCAACCAAAGGAGTGGCCCCCTGCTGGCTACTAGAAATAATGCAGGTTTAAGGTGCTTCTGCATAGGCTTTACTTTTCAGACCTGCAGGTTGCCGATTCTTCCTCTCCAAACCGCTACTTTGAGATCCTTCTTCCGTTTATAAATAAACAGCGATTAACATCTCATTCCACTGACATAGCAGTATCCCGCTGTGTGAGGGAGAGAGAGATGGAGAGAGAGATGGAGAGTTACAGTCCATTTGGAGCCCTGAGCTATTAGTTGGCTTTTATCTCAGCATTGATGACTGATGCAAGCACGCCGTCTATAGGACTTAACGGATACAAAGAGAAATCTTTTTAAATAGTGTGACATAAATCATACAGATATGTTAGTCACACATGCATGTAGATCCACTCTTGCTGAGAATAAACACACACACACACATGGACACAAACACACCCAGCAAAGTGGGATTATACCTGTCAGCGTTTTGGTTTGGGCCTTATCTGAAGTAATGGTGTATCGGAGACCTGATTCGTTTTTCCCTCTCTTACTGAGGAGCTCTTTGCCTCGGGACGCCACGTCTTGCATATTAACACCTTCTGATGTAAAAATGCAGTGGCAGACGCATCACCCTGCATATTAAAAGTGTTCACACTTATACCCGGACGGCCCTTGATGCCTGCAATCACGTCTTTGTTTCTGAAGCACTGCCTCTTCCACCTAATTTGTTTCATCAACTTACCGTCGACATGACAAGCACCGTTGGTTCATTGTAATGCTAACCGACGGATGAGAAGGGAGCGCTTCAGGTTTTTTTTTTTTCACCTTGAAAGGGCTCTCTCACCTTTTTAATGTCATGCCATGTTATCTGATGTCACCCGGGGACAGAGCCTTAATAATGGAGATGAATGAAAGTATCAATGGACGGGGACAGGCGTTTCATCCTGACGAGCAGGCAGAGAGGAAGCTGAAAGAGAGGGATGAAGGCACGTTATTGACCTGCTGAACAGATCAGCAGCAGTAGTTGGAGTATGGCTGCAGAAATATCTTTTGTGTTGTTTTTCTCTCAAATCAAAAAACACAAATAAACAGTGCAGAAGTGAATTGTCTTCGAATGTCAGATGCTAGATGCTTCAAAGAAAAGGCAAACAGATAAGACTCGATTCATTTCTCCTTATGCGTGTCCTCCATTGAATATCTTTGTACTGTGAAAAGGTTTATTTTATGTTCCTGGGGGGCTTGTTTGAGTCACATATTCCGAGGTCGACCTTTAACCACAAAGTCCGCATGTCGTTGAGTGAGACACTGAACACCAAGTTGCACCCCGGGCGTTTTACTGCTCCTAAATACTCAGGTCAAATATCATGTATGCACCTGTACGTATATGAAAGAAAGTTTCAGTTATGGGTGATAGGGATTGGGGATTTGAGATTGATCATTTTCAAATGTATGATTCATTAAATGAAAGCAGGAGAAAAAACAAAGTGGAAAGCAGACGGAGAAGATTGGTGTAGAGTGGAAGCAGGTGTTGTGGTGTTTTGTGCGAGTGTAATGATTTTACACGCGTGACGGCAGAGAGGTGCTCACACAGGTGCATAACACTGACACCGCGCTGAGCTCAGATCAGAAGTGCTAAGTGAGAGGAATTTGACGAGGAGGTAAGGGGCTGCTTTCAAAACGTGTGTGTGTGTGTGTGTGTGTGTGTGTGTGTGTGTGTGTGTGTGTGTGTGTGTGTGTGTGTGTGTGTGTGTGTGTGTGTGTGTGTGTGTGTGTGTGTGTGTGTGTGTGTGTGTGTGTGTGTGTGTGTGTGTGTGTGTGTGTGTGTGTGTGTGTGTGTTGCTGTGCGCCTGTCTGTGTCTGTCAGCAGCAGAATGACCGAGTACAGCAACAGCTGACATCTGACACACACACGTCCTGCTCAGCAAACACAGCAGAAGCTCTTCGGAAGCCGTTCAGTAGCTCTGATACAGTAGCTTTGTATTTCTACACGCTGCTTTTTCTCTCTTTTCTTTTTTTAAACAAAACATTTAAGAAGGACTTGAATCTAATCGAGGAGTTTTGTTTTTTTAAATCAATTTGACGAGGAGGTGAAATCTCTTTAGTCTTTCATTTCAGAAACTTTGCACAACCCGTTTGAAGAAAACAAATGTATCCAGCACCCTGACAATCATCACCGAGGATTACGCCGTTCTAGTTCGGATGTACAGACCTGACGCCCACTTCAGGCTTCTGGTGTCCATTGCTCCTGGGTCTCATTCAAAGTAATTTCCTGGTTTAATCGCCATGCTGAAACACTCGCCTTGTGTCCGCATTGACCCCGCCCCTCTCAGGCCTCCGCCAATCAGCAGGAACATGGATGAGAGAGCCCTGCGGTTTGAGTTAGAGCGCCAGGCCTGTCAGAGTCTCAGACAAGGTGGGATTCCTGCTTCCTGTAGGCAAACTTGCAACACATGCGATGCTTTGAAAATGAATGTGGCTTGTTGGGTGAATGCTTTGACATCAGTGGCACTTCAGTGCAGTATTTGGGTGTTATCTGCAGGTTATTGTCAGTTTCAATCAGTGTGGAGGCCTTCCCCAGTGTGTCATCCAGGTTTATTTTCTGGGCTAAGGTGTTAAGTGGATCAAATACTCTACAAGTGGCTGGGTTACAGTTGGGGCAGCCAGCCCGGGCCCAGCACACGTTGCCTTTAACACGTGAACTCAGCAACTTGACTGTTGACAGTTGACTGTAGCGGCATGGCCTCGGACCAAGGCAGCTGGACTGAGAGCCGTTTGGACGGATTTAGGAAAGGACAAACTCTGCGAACTCTTTCACAGATGTCCAAAGTGTAATGGCGTGATATGAGCCAGCCGCTCAAAATATGATTTCTTCTTCTAGAGGTCAGGCAATCTAATGAAGAGATTTTGGAGCTAGAAAAGCAGATTGTGTTGCATTATACATTATATACTGGAAATGGGTCAGCTTGTAGCTAGCTGTAAAATCAGCTTTTCCCAGGACTGCACATTCTTAGCCCACATTTTCTGAGCTTTTTGCCAGAATGATGCGTTAAATATTTTGTATGAAGTGGATGGAGGATACATTTCTACAAAAAATATCTCAAATGATAAATAAATAATAAATACCTACAACATGATGTGAAGTCTATGAATGGCTAGAGTGCAGTGAGTGTTAGTTATCTAGATAATTATAAGGAGTTAATCACACGCAGGCAGATATTTACCACAGGTTAGAGAGAAAAACAGGGTACAAAGTTTCGGTGCTACTCAAGTGTGAAAAAGAGAAACACAAACAAACTTTGCAGTTCAGAGGAAGTACATTTTACTACACTTGATGTACATTTTACTACACTTGATGATTAAATAATGAGGTAATGGGCAAATTAAACTAACAGACAATACATCCACACAGGTCAGAAGAGATTTAACAAACTCCAGTCAATAGAAATGTGTGTTTAAAATCCATTTGAAGCAGTGTTTTGAAAAACGACACTGCCAGTTTCTGCAATATTATACAGTTGTCAACTGAAATATGTTTGAATATTTTTTATTTTATTTCAAGGAAAGCACCTGTGAGAGATGGCCCTCTGCACAAGGCCCTGGTGTATGATTATTAGAACCGCTCTTGTCCCCCTTAAACTGCTGTTGAGTGAAGGTACACTTGTTGTGGCATTTGAGCAATGAGCGCACTTTCCCGGAATAGATTCCGTATCAGCACATTGCATCACTTGCCTGTCACCTCTTGGCACAAATCATCTGCCTCCGATACAACCGTTTTGTGTGTGTGTGTATGTTTATTCACACTATGCAGCGGGTAAGCCGAGGTATTAAAATGTGGGTTTATATCTGCATGTTTAATGTGTGCTGCCGTGTATGCTTGTGAATGTTTTGCAAGCTTGTAATGAGTGTCAGTGTTTGTTTACTGAGGCTGGGCTTGTTTGCCTCCCGGACCTGTTTAAATCTTTCCAAGGGGAGGAACTACACCATCCATCAGCCATGTCCTTGTCACAGGAATCAAAGGAAGATTGAGTTTTTTTTTTGTTTTTTTAGGACACAATTCTATCTGCAATCGGCCACATGTCAGGGCCTGCTGTCATTAATACAACCACTGCTTTTCTACTGTGTAGAAACAAGAATGTAGAACGTACAGCTTCGTAGTCCTGAGGTAACTGGGGTACAAGCGGGCCAGATGACATTTGAGTATGTGAGATGTAATTCACGGAAATGCATGAATGAGGAGGCTAGCTCTATTTAGTTGATCTGACAGAAACCAACAGAATAGAAGTGTTTTGGTGTACGAGGTCATTGTTTCTTAGAGGGAAAGAGGAACGGGAATGTGAAAAGAGACGTTCAAGAAAATGAGTTTTGGATTCAGCTCCAGGCAGATTCTGGGCAAAACAATACAACAAGCAATGCATTCATAATATATAACTCATTATTCAACTCTTTGACTCACACACAGTCTGCCTTTATCGGCCATTGATATTCCCACAGATTGATATCTCAGCTCTCGGCTCTACATCACTTTAAATTGCCTTTCAGCTCATTGTTTTCTCCAATAAGCAACTTTACGGTTCGGTTCACTCAACTGCTTTCATTATGGTTTTTGGTAGCTGATAAACTGATAAACCTACCGTCCGCTTCCAGCACCGCAGTAACTAACACTGAACATAGTGCAGCGTTTGGCAGGCGAGGGCTTTTCGGTAGAGACCAAAACGGAGCTAAAAGGGGAGCAGCAGGTGTCCAGAAACATGACTCCAAATGAATACTAATGTTCCCAAGCTGGCCAAAAAGATTTATTACTGCACAAAATATCACAACATAGCACTGTTTAAAAAGATTAGAATGTATTAATTGTGCTGTTTATTTGTTGTCTTATAAATGTCAAATCCATTTGTCCTCCAGTTGTGTTGGTATCAATTTCTTGAGCTCATTTATGAAATTATTACAGCGTTTTTGGTGAATTAGGTGCTTTATGTGCCAAGGCCCCTTTCTGGCTTTTTGGATGCACTTCCTGTACAAATCATCTGAAATATGAGTTTGTTGGTTTTATGAACCTAACCTGGCTGCTGATCAAGTCACCCCGTGTCTGAGGTCTGAGCCCATGTTGTAGGAACGCTGCGCCGAGGAAAGCTGAGCTACAGTTTGAATGTCATCGGGGTGATTGGCTTCCGCCCAGAAGTGGCAGCGGTAAATTTCCACTTTATGAATTTGTCCTTTCACATCAGCTGCGTTCAGACAGAATGACACAGCTATGGGGGTTCGTGTTCACACTACATGAGACTTACTGTAAGGCTCTTGAGGAGGCAGAATTACACACTAAAGTGTGCATGTTAAGGATATTAGGAACTGGCATGTAATTGAATATTAACAGCATACAGTTTACACTGAAGCAAGGTCATGTGTTCTACATTCTAATCTTCTTACTTGTAGTTGCCACATATAACTCTTTGCAACGCCTCGGCCACAGCTCTGCAGTGCAAAGGTGTGAGCTAATGTTGTAACTGCGGGTGGACAGGGTGTGGTGTAAAAGAGGCCTCTACCAAATATGTTTCCATTTTGTTACACTTTAATGCTGATTTCATGACCCACATACACAGCATCATTTCCTGACAATTTGTGTTTTCATTTTGCAAGTCCTCAAATGTTTTGCTGATATGATTTTTGCCTGAGAACATGTGAGGTTTCCTCAGAACGTGGTGAGTCAGAACTTGTTGTTCTGATGAAGCCATGACCCCAAAATGCAAATACAGGTTAGCTTTAGGAGCTTTAATGATGTCGGCGTCTGAACCTCTGTACACTTGAATGTAAAGATGGAATCACACATTTTTAAGGGAAATAATTGAAAATGATAAAAGCCAGGATGACATTAAAAACACACATTTAGATCTCTTTCCTTTATCTCTCGGTGTCACACATTCTGTCTTCTGTGACGATGAGATGTGATACCAATGAAGTGTGTTCACTGCTTTGTGATCCAATACTTGAAACAGGAAACTGTTGTTGCATTTGCGCATTGCTTTCTGTCGGTGTTCATGTTTCTGTGTTTCTCTGTATTGTGTAAAAATAACCTTTATTTATTCATAGAAAACTAACTTTGATCATCATCAGTGAACTCAATGGTTTATATGGCACCATAATTGTGTTGAGTTGTGAGTAATGTCACTACGTTTGTGGTTTCCTGTGCCTGGGAAGTCAGGTAGACATGCTGTGTGGTCGGCGTGAGGATCCTCTGTATTCACTCATTCGTCTTTGTCTTGGTGTTCAGTTCTGCAGCTGAAGCTGCAACAGAGACGGTCCAGAGAAGAGTTGGTCAACCAGGGGATCATGCCACGTAAGTAAAGCAATGTATGTGAGAGGAGAATGTTGGTTCATGTGCTGATAAAAGGCATCGTTTCAGACTCTAAATCCTTTAGTGTTGGCCTCATATGGCATTGCTGATGCAACCTTTTACATTTTTGATTTTTTTTTAATTAGTAAGCACCAACCATTCATTCATGGATCAGTGTAAAATATTCTATATCAGTGTGATAGTGGGCAGAACATATGGTGCCAGCCTCTCATTGAACATTTCATAACTAAGTTTATGGTTAAAGTGGTTTCCTGCATGTATGGCAATTTATTTGCATATTATCGTTCAGCACATTCATTTCAAAGGACTTTCTAAAAACAGCTTTGTCGGCAACTTACGATGGCATGTTCAATCATTAAAAACGGTCTTCTATATATATTGGTTTGTTTTTCTCATTATAATGCAATAAAAATCCCAAATGACGCTGAAGTGGAAACAACCCTCCTATTTCAACAAAAACTGCTGATGCACTCCCCCTGAACAACCGAGAGTCTAACTGTTTCATGAAACTGACTCTTGTTTCATGTTGAGGTTTTTCATTGAGTGTAAGAGTCTGCCGAGTCGTCGTTACTTACTGTGTTTCGGACGGTGCCATCGTCTGCCAACAGACGTCGGTTTCATTTCTCAAAGGAAGGTGAATCATACTTCAAGGTCATACTTCAATCGCCACCGCAAACATCCGTTCGTCGTTCTCTCTCCATTTGATTGAGAGATTTCCCTCTCCACCTTCACACGCGAGCTGTTCAGAGGCGTTTGATTGCAGCCTGATAGTGCTGCTCATATGCTTGCGCAGCTTCTTTCAAAACCATTCCTGTGGCACACAAACTAGCGCAACTTAACAAATATAATCGCAGGTTGTCACACAGGAAATGTGTTGTGCTCTGCGTCTTATCTGCTAGTAATTCTATTTTTTTTTTATTTTGCAAAATCACATATACACATACTACTTACCCTTTAGTTTAGCTGACAATACAAACAGTAGCTCTTATCCTTGTGGACAGACGGTTTTAATAATGAGCAGGACTCTGACCTCTTCTGGTGTTCACCTCCTTTAAAATGGAAAGGTGAAAGTTGAAATTGACCATTGTTGTGGAGTTTCTTATTGTCTGTGTAGTAAGCATAAACTGTGCATGTGGATGTAAGAGAGAGAGAGAGATGGAGCGAGGGAGGGACAGTCTAGCTGTGACCGGAGGAGTTGGTGTTATCACAGATCTGTCTATGTGTTCCTTCGTACGCTGATGAAAATGTTTAGTCGGCATGTTCTCATCCCGTTAGCCTCTCTGCGCTCCTTAACCACGGGCTTGTTGCTTGATTAGGTGTTTTGTCCCTGTGGTTTGTCTCCTGCCATGTTCAGGGGAATTACAGTAAGCCCCAACAAGACCTGCTGCTAGCATTTGTAATGTGAACGGAAGACAGTTGAAAGAGAGAGAACACATCACAACATCTCTACAACTTCCACCTCTGTCTCGCTGGCCCCGCCACTCCTGTTTGTCTTCCTTTCTCCTCCAATCTCTCTTTAAATAAGAGAAAAATAATTTTTCACATGTATTTGTGCTCCTTTGAGTGCCTCATAGTCCCATTATATTCAAAGGAACACTAGACAACTCACCAAAACAATCTAGATTGATAAATAGCACGACAGGGAAAAGGAAATATCTGTATTTTGACATTGCATGTTGATATTGCCACATCGTCTCTCTTAGTCGTGGACAAAGAGGTGGTTGAGGAATATATTTCGTGATAACTTGTGTTAATGACGCCGCCTCAGAGGAAGCCTTCCTCTCTCGTTCAGGGTCGATTAACAGCCACTTGACCGCTTTGAGCAGTGGAGGTGGTTCCCTCTCTCTCTCTCTGGCCTCATCATCTGTCCCCCATGTCTCTTTATCTCTCCCTGTCTCTCCATTCTCCCTCCCACAGTCCCATCCATTCATTCAGTTTGAGAGAAAACTCTCCACAAAACTTTTCTCCCATTCGCCACGGTGTGTTCATTTGAATCTATGCTGTGTTAGAATAATTATAATAATGCTGTGCTGTGCTATAATAAGCGCACAGTGTGATACCCTGCCAAGCACGTTATTCTCAGATGTGAAACATGTTCCTCAGCTAAACCTTAATGCTCTGCTGAAGCTATTTTTTCAAATATCTGATAGCTTCAGCGATAAAAAAGAGCAGACTAGTAGATTTACATAAACAAAGTTCCCTACATCTGTGGTCTGTGTGTGTATTGACAAACTTGACGTGTTTGTTGGAGACAGCAGTGATATCTAATCATTCTGTGGCTATCTCATGTGGTTAATAGATATGTCACACAGTTAAAACAGAGGAACAAGCCAGTCGGTTTACACACAAGAGAAATACACACACTGGTTGTCAGCGGACTGATCATCAAAACAAAAACCGTCAGAGGAAGTGATGCTGCTCCATGTTCTCAGTTTAAAGACCGGCAACGCTGGTTAGCTTTAGCCGGGTGGCAAGAAGCCATGATGCAGCCACTCATGCACAAAATAGGGACTTTTCTCTCTGACCTCACCCCACCACTCTATTTCCTCCTCTTCATTTCCCCTTCAGTCTGTTGCTTAATTTCCCTTCCAGCTGCCTCTCCCCATTTGTTATCTTCCCCACATTCGTTTTTCTGATTCTCCGTCTTCTTCCTGTCCATTTCCATCCCTCTCACTCTTCCGAAAACCTCATTTTGTGCTCATCCATCCGTCCTCCCCTCCATCCCACCACTCATTCCACCATGTAGCTGACTGACAGGCAGGTTCAATGCCTCTTGTGGATGGGCGAGAGGTCTGAGAGGGTTGATGTCCCCGGGGAGGGCAAGAGCCAGTGTGTACCAGCAGTGTGACAATGCTCAGCGACGTGAACTCAGGCTTGAGCAGGTACCAGCAGTCCTGCCAGGGTCGCTAATTTAGTCACACCACTCATGTGTGTGTGTGCCTGTCTGTCTGTCTATGTGTGTGTGTGTGCAGTGAGAAATCAGAAAGCCGTATCTCCCCTGGTCAGTTGTGTACTGCAGCCATCGCTGAATGACTTATAGTCACAAATAATACCCAACTGTTTTGGCCATTAAAATGCCTTTGTTGACAAACAAGGCACCACAAGTTGTATAACTCCTATAGAAAGAGCTATGAATCATAAACTGGCCACCCAATATGGATGGGGACGCTCTCATTAACCTCTCAGCCGTTGGTTCATTTCGATTCCAGCGCGCTGACGGAGAGTCGCTGTGAGCCCATCCTGCAAATGTACTTGTGTCGCACTCTGAGAAAATCAGAAATTGGCAATAAAAGGGACAATCGACAACTGTTTTTCCCTACGCCGATATTAAAGGGACAGTTCCCCCCAAAAATCAATCACCTGTAGTGCTATTTATCAATCTAGATTGTTTTGGTGTGAAGATATCTGCCTTCTTAACGAGGTCAGTTTCAGCAAGCAGAATGCCTTATAGGCGCTTTATATTCAAGAGAAGGCAGACATCTCTACGCCTGATATCTCTAAAACTAGGCAATTCGCACCAAAACAATCTAGATTGAGCCCATATTCTTAGTTGCAAACCACTTTGCTGCCATAGATTCAACTCCCCCATATCCGTTCTCCACATGTCTGACGATCACATTGCCTATCGGCGATCTCGAGTAACCATGATAGGACCTGGACTGACCCAAATGTCTACATTTCTATGTTGGAGGCGTGCCTTGCACCCCCTTGCCTCAGCATCTAACCACAAAGCGCGGTTAATGTCCAAATCTGTGTTCAGTACCTGATTCCGCATTGTCTGTTATCTGCTTTACCTTACAGCCTCTTGCTCATTCAGAGGGGCCTGGCCAGCAAATAAACATGTGCCAGGTACAAACGGTTTGATCTACACAATCAAGTTGTGTACATTGCTACTCAATAACCCGCCTGCGTGTGTATTCTTACAAGCAATATACAATGATTTCATAGTTTGCGGTTTACATTCTTGTTGAAGTGAAATCATAATGCACGTCCTGATATGCTGCATTTAACTCAGCATTTTGGTGTCATCACAACCCTTTAGGCTTTTAGGTGTCTAGCACCACTAATCCCTGGGTTTTTGCATAATCACAGGCCTACAGCAAGTCTTGCTTGAGTCATTTGTGAATGCTGAAAAGATTCCATAAATTCCGCTGCCGTAAAGAGGCGCATTGGACTGGAACGCTGCCAGTCCATCCCATTACATGTCTCCCTCTATACCTGTTAATGGGACCACAGCCCAGGCCATTATGCATTTTGTTCTGTCATGGAATATAAATATGCTGATACGGCACTCAAAGTGTGTGAAAGGAGAAGCTGTGGCAATAATCCTCACCATCTCACCATCAGTTAACCTATTCAAACCGAGCTGGAGCTGAACTGTAGGAGCAAAGAGTCATTCAAAGCCACTCTGCTCTCCATTTACCCTCATTGGCTTGAATGTACACACTGCCATGTTAATGCTCTCTCTCTCTCTCTCTCTCTCTCTCTCTCTCTCTCTCTCTCTCTCTCTCTCTCTCTCTCTCTCTCTCTCTCTCTCTGCTCTCCCTTTTTATTCTTCAAGCCCTGAAAAGTTCGTCCGCCTTCCACGAACAGAGACGGAGCTTGGAACGAGCACGTGTGAGTATGCCACCCTCCCATCATCACTGGAGCCCAAACTGTCCTGTGTCGAGCAGACATTCAACCTCTCCGCTTTGTAGTCTCTGACATCATCGCAGCAGCTCTCGAATAATACATTAATGAGATAATGGCAATCCGCACAGAAAACGATAAAGAGAGAAAATGAATTAGCAAGAGAGCAGAAAAGTCTCATTAGTTAGGATTTGTGCTTTAAAAAGTAATTCATAAATTGGAAATAATAGTTTGCTAAAAGTGACATAACAATAATGATAAATGGAGATGAGCTGAAGAATAATGAATACATGGTCATTATAAACATTTAATACAAGCTAAAATGAATGGAGTATACCATAAACCATTGAAAGTTGACTGAAAGAAATATATAAATTGAAATAAATGTGGATGATGGGGTTCATATGAATTAATTGAATCAAATTAAAATTAGATTGTCTTATTTTTTTCTCCAGACTGAGGACTATCTCAAGAGGAAGATCAGAGCTCGACCGGAGCGATCTGAACTCATTCGGATGCACATCCTGGAGGGTGAGTGCCGCATAGAGCCTCCTATATAATAACATAAGGATCCCAACACACTGGCAACAAAATCCATTGTTTTGTTTCTGCGCGCTACCAGAGACGTTGGCCGAGCCGTCACTTCAGGCCAAGCAGCTGCAGCTGAAGAGAGCTCGTCTTGCCGATGATTTGAACGATAAGATCTCCCACCGGCCGGGGCCCATGGAGCTGATCCACAAAAACATCCTGCCTGTTCACTCCAGCATTAAACAGGCCATCATAGGTAAGCAAGGCCAGGTGTCCGATGGATTCTCTTCGTCCTTTACACTCCCACTGCGTGTCGAGGTGTGCCGCTGTTACACTTGTCTCATCAAAGCCACTTTAGTCATCCAATCATGCCAGGACGCATTAACCGGCATGTCTACACTGCGATGAGCCAGACGAGGTGGCCTGGCTCGCTTTGTTCATATCTTAGTGAGGAGTGGACTGCATGCAGTCACAATCTGGACAATTTATCAAACATCTCCATCTTCCCCCCACACGGGATTGTCCTCTCTGAGAAGAGCAAAGGGAAGTGAGATGGAAAAGCGTGGGCTGAAGCTGGAGATCTGCAGTCTGAGTAC
This sequence comes from Eutrigla gurnardus, assembly GCF_963514095.1. Classification (NCBI taxonomy): domain Eukaryota; kingdom Metazoa; phylum Chordata; class Actinopteri; order Perciformes; family Triglidae; genus Eutrigla; species Eutrigla gurnardus. The sequence goes on along the minus strand of NC_139931.1, from coordinate 14,068,420 downwards.
CAAAATAATGGGACTTTTATTGTGAAGAATCTATCGGAAAATATGTTTATCACTGAATTAGCGGAGCTTTTTTGGGGGCAACTCTTCAATAAAACAGATCTACCAATACAGCATTACTGTATTGTGAAGAATTTCTAGCAAAGCAAGCAATGTGGCAGGAACAAGTTCCAGCTGTAAGAGTTGGATGTACTGTAGTAATGGAGGCTGGATTCAGGCTGGGTGTGAAACTAAGCAACAGTTTCCTGACATGTTAGCAATCACAGCTTAATGAGCCTCAATGCCACTGTGGCTCTGCATCGCTCGCCTTGTTTTGTTGTTTTTGCTGCCCCCTTGTGGCCACAAACTAGTGACAACACCTATTAAATGTAATATGCCCTGCATATATGTGGAGGAGGGAGGTGTAATATAAATGTAAAATTATAATCTATCACAACACACCCACAGTTGAAGGCTCCTGACAGCAGGTCCCTCCTGGCCCCCCTCCTCCAGCTATCATGAATGTACTGATGCTCCCTCCCAGATGCCTCAGCCACACACACACAAACACACGCACACACACACACACACACACACGCACACTCGGATGCCTGGCGAAACACACTTCAAACAAACACAAAAATTCCCAGCCAAACTCTCCTTCCTCACTATTCATGCTTCAAACAAATGTTAAATTAAAATCAAGTAAATGATGTATGCCCTCGCATCCCTGCTTGACAGACAGGAAGTGAAGACTCTCCACTCTCTGCTGTCAGCTTAAAATGGCCACAGTCTCTGTTAATAAAACCCATTATCTTTTTATTTGGGAAATGACGTACTAATTGAAGAGTTAAATGAACGAATGTGATTTAATCAGTCGCAATTTAGGCATAGCGACAGATTTAATGACCCCAATTTCACCCTTTTCCGTTGGATCTGCAACAATAAAAGAAACAAAGGAGCTGCACTGTCTGACTCTGGTTGTATATCTCCAGTCCAGCGCTGTCAGACATTAGATAATGAGATCAGAGATGGTGGGTCCTGCTGCTTGATTGATGCGTGGAGGAAAAGGCTCGGAGATTCACTAACCTATACTGTCAGTGGAATATCCATCGCTCTCGCCACCGCACAATAACCACAATTGCATTAGCGGCGTTTATTGCAGGAGCGCTGGGAACACAAGAGTTACACAGGGTTGACATGCGAAGACACAAACATACAAAGACACACGGACACACACGGGCACAGCGCGGCGTTAAGGAAGTCATCACATTATTGGAAGACGAGGTATTAAATCAGCCCCATGTTGTCTCTTCATCATCGCCTGCTGATGTTAGATTAATGACCAGCGGTGTGTTTTACAGCGCTGTCTGCTGCAGCCCACAGCAGCTCCTGTAATTAAATAACACACATCCACCAGCCAAAGAAAAGTCTCTGTCCTCGGCCAGATGATCTTCGCAGCTACATTTATACCTTAAACCCCTGATAAGGCTCAAAAGTCTGCATAATAATGACATGATTATGTGATATGCCTGAGGGAAATATTATCAGGAGAACCATGACTGTTCTGTAAGGGTCGTTTCAACCCGATGCTGACGCTGGTTGACATGGAAACAAATGTGCTTCGGTTAATATGCTCTTAAACAGGTGTTTAAATACTAACCTCATTTACATGTTTCGTATTTTTCCACAACATTAATCTGTAGCCTGGAAAAACTTTTTTGTAAAGAGAATATCATTAGTAGCACAGAAAGCTGGTATAAACAAGAGGAGACCTCACATAAAGAGTTAATGCATTCATAGCATGAATTACGCAACTGATCCCCCAGAATTCTCAGCATAACATCATTCCTTAGAGAGATGCCATCTGTCACATGAAAACCAGCATGATTAAGATGGCCAACCTTACTTTGCTGCACTGACGGTGAATGAAAACTATGAAGAATATATTTTTTTACAAGGAAGATGCTATCTGGAAAACAATTTTGTTTATCTTTTACGGGCACGATGTGCATTTAGGATATCCTCTGCAGCAGCCATCACTGGGTGACAGTTCTGGAGCACACATCAGAGAAGCAGCTCCTTGTGTGTATTTCTTTTTTTTTTTTTTTTTTGATTTTCAGAGGCCCTGACACGTGATTGGTGAAACTTGAATGTGCACGTTCAGTGGCACAGTGCAGTTAGTTTGGATCATAGGGAGGAATCCACTGGCTCAACACCTGTAAACGCAGGTAATGAAAGCCTGCCATCATTGTAGAGACAGGAACGCACACTCAGGCACGGCGGTGGATGCGGTAGCTATTTCTTTGTCCCAGGGGAAGAGACAGGTTGCATTTTAATAAGCCTAGATGTCAACCCTCCTCTCTCTTCCCTCTCCTCTCCCTCTCAGAGACACAGTTTCCAAAGGCTTCAGGTGATAACTCGTCATGTGATGAGGACAGCAATTACAGCCTGTCTCCAGACCAGCTGGTGAGCCAGGAGTCTCCTCTGGGCCTCATACCTCTGCCCTCTCCGCCAGAGACGCCGGCTGGGGGCAGCATCCCATCTCCGACACAGGTAGGATCACTCTGGGCGGAGGGAGGGTGACGCAGTGCGACTAACATGTTGTGTGTCAGAGATTAAAGATTGTAAAATCTGTTCCAATCGCATACTCTTGCATGAAGCTTCACTGTGTCATCTTACAGCTGGGGTCCATTAACTGTCTGTTATTTGTTTCCCTTAAAGCGATACACACATTTTTGATATATCTTCAAAGGACTATATATTAGGGCTGGCTGATTTATTGGTCGGGCTCTCCTTAAGGCCGTAGTGGCCATCAGGGAATGCTGTTGCTCAACAAAAGTATGTTTTTAATCTCAATTAGGTCTCTCCTGCTCCTGCTCTCCCACCGATCTCTCGATCCTCCCCCTCATTCAAGCTGACCAATGGGACGGCAGTGTCTGCACAGAGGACAGCGGCGACTTCACAGGTCAAGGTAAGTGACATCTGTCAACAAAGCCGGCCAAACAATAAAGGCTTAAACATCAACCTGATTTCAAGCTGCTCTCATGAATACTTATTAACACTTGTAGTGATGAAGAGAACATCAAACATGTGCATTCAATACAGAACATGAGCAGAAGATTGTCTCTGGTCTCTGTAGTTCCCATCAGCTCTATAATGAGCGTCTTTCAGCTTATTGTTTTGGATTTAGGGCCAACCAGTTTCCAGCAGCAGCCTGATTGATTGATATTGTTGTATAAAAGTTTACAGTACGCATTTCCCTTCTCTTATTTCAGTCCCAGCCTAAACCAAACTCCGCACAGAGACACAAGAAACCGAAGGACAACAAGCCAAAGGTATGATTTTCTTTCTGTTTTATACATGCAGGCAATACTGCTGCTAAGGTTCAAACAGGTAGTAAAAGCTGATTTTAGCACATTGAAACCAGAGGAAAACAAATGAGTCATAGAAGCAGCAATAACATGACTATATGCTATGCTGTTAATGTGTTTCCTTCTAGATTAAAAAGTTAAAGTACCATCAGTACATCCCTCCAGACCAGAAGGGAGATAAAGAGCCTCCTCCCCATCTGGACTCATCGTATGCCAAAATCCTCCAACAGCAGCAGCTCTTCTTGCAGCTCCAGATCCTCAGTCAGCAGCAGCAGCACTATAACTACCACGCCATCCTTCCTGCACCGCCCAAGTACGTTTTCATGTGGTTCCGATGGTCAGGCTTTCAGTGTGCAGCAACACCTGAAACCAAGGTGGTGTAAAGGCATTTCATTGTCTCACTGTAGAGATTTATCGTTCTCCCCTCTCCAACAGACCTCAGACAGATCAGCAGCCATCTTCCTGTTCCTCCTCTATTTCCAACTCCTCCCCACCTCGACATGTCGCTGCCCCTTCAACAGCTCCCTCTAACCAAGGCGGTCAGGTCCGTCAGAGCCCTGCTCCGTTACGAGGGTCAAAACCAGTGTCTCTACCTCCAAACCTGGATGAAATGAAGGTTAGCTGCACAATAATCCAAAAGAACGTGGCATGATGGTTTATGTGTCTCATTCTCTCAGTACAGAGAAGAGAAACAGCTCTCTCTGCTGTCTACAAGCTACGAGTCAATGGAGTCGACGTGTCTTAAAAGATTCTCTGTTAACAACATTTTGTCCCAGAATCGTGGCCTGCCAACTCAGAGCTGACGAAGAAAGGGCCATTGATTATTCTGTCTTTTAGTTTTCTCTCTTCTTTTCCCCTTTAATCTGTTTCAATTTTCCTCTGATATTTATCCTCGCTCTTGTCCGTCAATTTGAATTTCTCCGTTAATCCGTCTCCCGTCAGGTCGCCGAGCTGAAGTCCGAGTTGAAGCTGCGGAGCTTGACGGTCTCTGGCACCAAAAACAACCTCATTGAGAGGCTGAGGAGCTACCAGGACCTGAAAGGAGGCAGCGAGACCACATCGTCTCCGACAGCAGGGGGTACCACAGGGCCGGGGGCTGAAGGAGCAGAAAGATCCTTCAAAACGGCAGCTGCAAGCACCAACAACAGCAGGTCACAGCAACAGCAACAGTTTCCGTGCCATCAAACATCTTCTCTGACTGGTTAGTCAAACCTTTATTTATGTATTACTGTATCTATTTAAATGTATGTATTACTATAATGTATACGTCACATTATGTGTTAATTATCTGTGTATTTAATTGTCTTTGTACCTTCTGTCTGATGTCATATCGCCTCTTCTTAACCTCTGTATAGCTGAAGCAGGTAGCGGTGAAGCCTCGCTCACCCCCCCTGACCTCTCGCCGGGCACCATGAGCCCAGAAGATACCAGCTTTAACAGCACCCCCTTGGGGGAAATGGTCTTTGGACTTTTTTGTTGTTGTCTTAATTTTAGAGAACCTCAGAAATGTATTGAAACTTGCCATCTTACACATTGTAGTATGGTTAGTGACTTCCTGCCTTTATCAGAGCTAAGAACGATCATCATGAGAACACATGACGCTGATTTTAATATACTTTAAACACGTACCATTGCCAAACTGAAATAGTAAATGTAGAACATGTTAGCATGTTTTAGTCACATTTAGCTCTAGCCTGTATAGTTTTACTTGTACTATTTACGTTTTAAGCTTTCCGACTGTACATTTACCTGTTTTTATTCCCTCTTTCTGTCTAGATGAGTTCACCTCTCAACCAGCTGACCCTCCAGCCGTGTCCAGCCGCTCAGCTTCCAGCCAACATTAAAGAGGAGCCGAAGTGCTCCACCCCGGCACCTTGTCAATTCTCTTTAAAGTCATCCTGTCTGCAGAAACATTGCCTGCTCTCGTCAGCCGCCCTCGCCACCACAGCCAGAGCTCCGGTAGCGACTGTGGACAAAGACAGGATGCTGCAGGAGAAAGACAAGCAGATCCAGGAGTTGACCAGGATGCTGAGGCAGAAACAGAGGCTGGTGGATGTGCTGAAGATGCAGCTGGAACATGGGACCAGAGGAGGGCCGGAGCCGCTGGTTCTTTTAAGAGTCAAACAAGAACCCCCTGATAAGCCCAGCGTTCCTCTCTCATTCGGCCGTCCGCCATCATCCGCTTCATGTGCGATGGATGTTATCAAGGTAACTGTCAAGCAGGAAGCCGTCGAGGCAGAGGACGTTTCGTGTGAGTCAACTATGCAATTACCACAAACTCATGGATTACAGTCTTCAGGCCGAACTCAGCAGGCGCACGAGCCAATTCAGCTCCAAATCAAGCCAGAGCAGATGAGCGCGCAGACAAAACAACAACAACAACAACAACAACATGTATGCCTGCAGCAAACCACTCTGCAGCTGGCCCAGCAACAGGCCATACAGAAACTGCTGTTACAGCAACAGCACAACATTCAGAAGCAGCAGCAGATCATTCAGAACCGGAGTCAGACGCCGGAGAGCCTGCAGAAACTTTCTCAGCAGCGAAAGAAGAAATCTCACAAGCAGCAGCTCAAACAGCTACAGCAGAAGCAGCTGTTGCAGTCGCAGCAACATCAGCCGCAGTCAAAGCAACATCACCAGCAGACGCAGCTGAAGCAACAGATTCTACTGAAGCAGCAAAAGTCGTTTTTACAGCAGCAGCAGCAGCAGCAGACGACACAACTGCAACAAATCCAAATAGAGACCAAGATCCATCTAAAGCAACAACAGGTGCATTTACAGCAGAAACAACAGGCACAACAGCAGCCACCACAGGTCAGCACGAGTGGGTTTTACACAATGATTCACACTAAATACACTCAGCTGGAGTCAGATTTCTTCATTATGCCAGTAAAGTACAAGCACAGCTGGCCAGCATTGAATTTGCTGAATCATCAGATGAGCTGATTTTTGGCGCGCCAATATGAAATATGAGGCAAAAATGTAAATAAATGAAGGTTCCTCCTCTAAAAGGTGTTGTGGGTTTTGTACAGGTGTCTCAAGCATCCTTCCACCAGCAGTCGGGCTCAGTCGCTTCTTTCCCACTGGATCTCCTCAAGAGCGACTCCACTCCGACTCTGGTCAAAGACAGCAATGGCAACCACTTCCTGATTGCACTGACCAATCACGTCACTGAGAACCAAAGAACTGACGCACCTGGGAGCAAAGCAACCAATCAAATCACACTGCAGGTAAATGACTCACTGTCAGCAGATATGCCTTTTTATGACAAAAAAGCTGATATTTTTCTATTTTATTATCATAACCAGCACTTATCAATACTAATACTAATTTTAATGCTGTCATTTTCCTCTAGCGACTCCAATCTGCTCCAGCCAAGCTCCCCGACCACAACCCTATCCAGCTGCCTGACTCTGAGGATCAAACCAAACGGGGCATGCACGTGGGATTTTTGAAACAACCAGAGACAAAGGTGAGGTTTACTGCAGCACATTGATGACACACACACACACAAACATGCATGCACACTTCCAATGAGTGGAGCCTCTCTCTCTCTCTCTCTCTCTCTCTCTCTCCGATGACTGCGGCTCTCTCGTGCCGAGGGTTTGTTTGACTGATTCCAGTGGAAGTTAATGATGTATGCCGTTGGAGACGGTGACAGCAGTCTTTGATAGGAGCGTCATGACACTACCTGATGCTGGTTTTATTGCTTGGCTAATTACTCTAATGACATCATCCATAACCATGATCTATGTTGTTAATGGAGAAGGAACAAAAGCTCCATCACATCTCGGCTAATTGAGACGTACAGTAGCTCAGCAAGCGCAGGTGTGCTGGAAAGAGTCGAGATTTAGTGGATCACTGTGTGCTGATTTCACATATTGCTGTAATCAGCAGTCTTCGCCGATCTTTGACCCCCTCTCATCACAATGTCAATAAAAATAATTGATTAGGGATTTCAGATGTTGCTGTATAACTAATACTCTTCCTCTGGTATGATTGGAAGCCACAGAATGGGGGCCTTCAGGAGTCCGTGGACCAGCCTCAACGGGACGGCGCTCTGTGTTTGTCAGCACCCCCCAGTCTGCAGCCTTTCTTCGAGGACCAGGAGACTGCCCCCGCAGGGGAAAACACCTTATCACCCTCCTCTCCAACTGTAAGTAATCTCCACATGACATGGATAATCTTTTCAAGGTGACTTGTGTCATCCAGTGCCATTGTGAATGATTTCATGGTCACTTTGGATGTGCAAGAATCTAACTTTTTCCCATGTCTGGCTTTCACTTCAGGAGTTGTGTCCTAGTCTGGATGTCTTGTTTAGTCCTCTGTCTCCAGCTTCCATTACGACGGCTGTCTCATCGCCTGATAACAAAGTATGACGCGCCGCATGTCTGATGGTGTCATTCTGCAAAAAATGAATGAAATGATGTGTGATTTTTTTTCTCCTGCCCTTTCTTTCTGAGATGTTGCTAACCTACATTACGCTTAACCATGTCACATCCCGTTTGATGTGTTTGTGTTCTGCATCGCATCGTTTCACATTTCACATCAAGCGCCGGTGACACACAGACACACACGCTATGTGAACTTTACACCCAGTTTTGAAGGGTAATGCGTTGTTCCTCTGTGTGTCTGCAGGATACAGAGCAAGAGGATGATTTTATTGACATCATTTTGCAGACAGGAGGTAAGATGCAATAAAATTGCCTGATCTCTTGTGTAATAACTTTTCTCATTTACTCAGCAGTTTGATGATTATTGTAGTGGGAGTGAGCACCCAACCAAACGTTTAGGTTTTATACCTCCGTGCCGGTAACACCCGAGGCCGGAGGCAGCATGTTTTCTGGTTGTCTGTCCGTCTGACACTTTGTCTCAGGGAAGAACTGATTTGATGGTCATAGGTCACTGATGTTTTTTGGCCATGACTCAAGGATTCAAATGCTAACTATGACAATTTCACACAAACGTCTAGTAGGAACAAATGATTACGTGATGACATTTTGGACAGACAAACTGCAACTTGACTGGAGGGCGATGGCAAACGAGCGTGAATCATTCCACTTTAATTCCGTGTCTTTTCCTTCAGAAATGTCGACCACCTTCAAACCAGCACCAGACCCTTCCATGGACCTTCTAAATCCACACTCGTCTGCCTCTTCTCCTCATCCCTCCCCACTCCAGCTGTTGCTCCCCTCCCCCGTTCCGCCGAGCTGTGGCAGCCCACAGTCGGCCTCCTCGGTGCGGTCTGAGCTCCAGAGTCTGGCCGACACCTTAGAAGAGAAACGACACCTCGGTAGCGTCGGGACTGGGCGCCTGGAGGACTTTCTTGAAAGCACTACTGGTAAGCCTCTCCTGGGGGTGGAGCCTGGAGGCCTGCTGACTTTGATTGATGACCTCCATAGCCAAATGCTGTGCACCCCCAGCATCCTGGACCATCCCTTATCTCCCATGGATACCTTCGACATGGCAGCGGAGGGGGAGCAAGGATTGGATTGTATGGATTGGTTGGACCTCACCATGGGAGGAGAGAGAGAAGAAACCCCCACGCTGGCCCCACTGTGTCCCCAAACACCCCCGAGTGTCTTTTCCACGGACTTCCTGGACAGCTCTGACCTGCCGATACACTGGGACTCCTGCTTATAGCCCGTAGCAGCCGCAAAAACAACTGTGGGGCTCAGTTGTACTCATTTACACAGGTAAACGCGTGCACAGAAACATGCAATTGATTGCTGAGGCTTCAGTATCTGATTAGTGCACTCCGTCTGCATCTTCTCACACACTGCTGTATTGGATCTTCAAGCACTTTGACCTTTATTTATTATATTTACACTGGTGTATCGATCTGTGTGCAGACACTTACTAGGCAGGTCCTATATCTGTTGTTGCTTTCGCAACAGTTTTGTCAACTCATTAGAGGGACTGCGGTGTATTCTGGTGAGACACTTTTACTGAGCCACGGACCTGTCGCTTACAAATGAAGTAATCTCATGTTTCCTTGACACCACGTTACTGACGGTGAAGTACTTGAGTATTTGAAGTGAGTGCATCCGTTTATTTGACCTTTTGTCTAATTAGGAGTGCAAATCCTTCGTTGCCTTTCGTAAACGTAATCAATCGTTCACCCCCACAGCTAGTCAATAACCAAAGTTAAGGTGAAAGACAATGATTTTCCAGCAGTTTGTAGGATGGAGTAGAGCTGTTTGCAGACGCGCTGCACTCTGATGCCAATATCTGGAAAGGCGTTGTAATTAAGTTTTTCCCATCAGTTTTTGAAGCGCTGTGACATTTACAGTGTCCCATGTTTTAGACACGATGTCTGAAGGTGTTACTATAATTATTTAGCATTAATGAATATGACATTACATACATACAGCAGGGCCCTGCTCTGGAACTTTTCATTCATTCACATTTTCTCCAGTGATGGTTAACGCACAACTGGTCTTCGACAAATATGTCACATGTGAAGCTGAGAATCTGTTTTATCTGACGTAATGCAACTAAATAGATTTCTGAATGTCTTTGCTTTGGAGTCTTCTGAATGTAAACATATGGGAGTAATGTCACAGCAGCTTCATGAACTACACAGCCTTCATGTCACATACAGTATGTACAATAACACCTTTTTGTGGTAACTTTGGGCACTTCTTGAATACTGCCATCGTGTCATTTCACCTTCTCTCTGTTGGCACTTGTTTTAATGAATATTAACACACACATTATAAAAGGGAAAGGGAAACTCCTGCAGCTTTATAGGTCCTCACAAACACCTTCTTTATAAGGTTGATTGTAATTATTTGGTCATTGCTCTCTGGTGATATCTGGCTGTCCTGTACTGTATCAGTACTTCTGCCAAAGGGGATGTCTGTATGTCCTTTTCTCTTTGAGATTTTACTATGCTGTAATATACCAGTTTAGACACTGAAAATGTATTATAAGATGCATTTAATTGTATATTTATACCTGTGGAACACTCTGGTTATACAGGTTTGTGTGTACTGTGACTAATTCTGACAAAATGTCTGTATTGTGAATCTGAAACCTCTCTCCATAAGACCTTGGAGACTTGCTGCAAACATAAGTTCATTTTTGATGCAATCTTTTGAATTTATCACTTTAAACTTTGATGCATTCGTCACCACAGACATACTACGCCATACTCCAGTTTTTATTGTGTATCCAGTGTCACCGCCTTGATGTGTTGACTTTGCTCTTACAGTTACAGCTGCTTAGAGGATAAGTTCACACATTTTCAAGTCCGTCTTAAAACCATATTAACATTGAAACAAGGTTCTTCTTGTTGCAATAAGTCCTTCCTGTTGATACTGTCCATTCAGAGAACCCCTACTAATGTACTTCAATGGAAGTGATGCTCTGAACCTAAGCTATAAGATTTGATACTATTATGCAACAAAACTCTTTATGCGGTAACAATTGGAACTCTAAACTGTTTTGATTTTAATAAAACAAATAATATTTGTGGGGAGTATCCAGTAAATAGTCAGGTATTGTAGCCAGACCTCAGCGAAATACTTAAAACTTGATTATTTTAAATATTCAAGCTTATGGGGGTTTTTGTTGAACTTTTTTAAGGATATTAAGTGCCTGACAGGATGTGTCAAACACACTTCAACTCAGCCAAACATGTGGAAGAAAGTCATTTGTCTGCTGTAATGTTCTTGTAAGTGTTGAGCCGCCTCGTGTAAATGATTGTGAAAGCATTAGGAAAAAGTTATTGGACATTTTTCGGGCAAATAGTTTAAGCATTTTGTGTACTGTGAGTATTCTTTTTCTTTTTTTTAAAAACAAAAGTGGATTTGTTAATAAATGAAAAGAGAATTAAGTTTGATGTGCAATTAATAATGAGATAAACATGAAGCTACAGCCAGTTTATAGGCCAGCCAATAGTCTTCTATTAATACACACTAAGTTTGTATTGGTGAGCTGCAGAGATGAATACCGTACAGTTTTCCCTCGTTGGATAAATGTTACATCTTGGAACTGTCAGACTTCATTTAAAACCACTGGAACAATATCATTTGTGAGGCCGTTTTGTGTTTGTTTGATGACCCGTGGCATTCTGTAATATTAGAAAAGCTAATGACGTTGAACTAGCTGAACATAATTAAATGCTTATATGTGAGCATTCATATTTATCTCTGAGGACACATGGAGACAAACGAGCTCACACCACTGTGAGACATACAGACACAAACACATACTGGGGTAGTTCAAATATGCTATCAGAGAGTGTTATTATGATAACTCTATTCCACAGTGGACATCCCACGTGTGTGTGTTTATAAACAGCTCCTAAATCTACATTTTCACAATCACTGATGTATGGTTATTCTTCACCTCCATTGCTTCTTCTCTCCATAACTCCCTTTCATCCGCCCTCAAGCTTCTCCTACAGAAACTAACACTGAACCGCTAGACTGTTAATGAGACGTGTGAAAAACAACAACCACTCAGGCCCTCATACATTGCAACCTTCTTTCTGCTATGTCCTGTTTACCCACTTTCTCTTACATGCATAGCTTGCCATGAGCCAGAAGTGTGGTGCGGTCCACGCACACACACTAGTCATGAACACACACACACACACACACCCCTAAATCCAACGTTATTATGTTGGACCGGGATTAGAGAAAGTTTTGCCAAAGGGCAGCTTGATGTAACTCTGCAGATGCTTTGATGCATCTCAGCACAGCAGTGGGGGGTCGGCTTGGGATGTGGAAGTATGTATTCACAAACGCACTCACAGTCACAGAGAAACGTGCACGCGTGCACCAATATAGACAGGAAGTAAACAGGGATTTATTCTTTAACACAGGAGTGCACCGATACATATGGATTTAGGAGATCACTGCAGGGGAAAGGAGTGATCATTTCACATATTTCTGTGAGATCATGTTGTCCAGCAATCATTATCTTTTAAAAGGGAGAATCATTCTGAAACGTAGTAATGTACATTGTCATTATTTTTACTGTCCTGCAGTACTCTTGGTGCAGGTTCTTAGTTTTTAGGATTGTACGCTACATGTTCAAATTTCTGTTTCTCCAGAGCAATATAAACCATCCATGTTGGTGTGTGTATTGATAGGATCAAAATTATTAATTGGACCTAATGATGACATCAACAAGTCCTCAAAATGAAACGGAAAAATTCATTGTCAGTCTCAACGACAATTGAGTTATATAGGATGATGTTTTCCTTTAAAATTGTATATTTAAATGTAACCATTTTCTGATTGGTCTAAAATAATGTCTTGGTTAAGGTTACAGCACCGCTGCACAGCAGCCTCCTTCCTCCTTCTCCCTCAGTGGACAAGCCATAATTCCTACGGCTGCAAGAGGGCTTGAACGTTTCATATGGTGTTTTTCATGTCTCAGTGAGATTGTTTCCAATGTGTTGTTGACCAAAATGACCAAGTCCACCTGAAAACTACATTTTCCATGTTTACTGATGACTAAGCCAGCCAAACTACTGATTTGAACCACCCATCCCCCCCCCCCCCCCCACTGTCACAAAACCAAAAGCAATGAGAGAGGGTGTGGAGCTGCTGTTGTTCCTGATTAGATGTGACACTTCTTTGAAAGCTTGAGTTATTCCAGACCAATCTCCACGCTGCACGAGAGAGGGAAATTAATTGGTCGGCTAACAAGAGAGGCGTTGAGTTTCTGCCTGCTGTAGCAGCATATATTCTTAGTAGGACGCTCAAGGTCAAAGCAGTCTCGACTCCAGATGACAGATAATCCTGACCGCTCTAATGGAAACACAGAACAGCTTATTATGGCAGGTTGGCCGTGACGTCACCTTCAGGATAGATGGATGCAAAAACAATAAAAACCTTTAGTATAACCTCTACCTCTGCAACACGGAGGAACTGACTGAGGAACGTAACGAAGCTGGAGGAAACGCTGACATCACCTCAGTTCAACACACAAAGGGAACAAAGAAAATGCGATTTAGAAAAAAGGAAAGCGTGAGAGATAAGTAAGAAGAGGTGAGGGGTGAATAACTAGGAGAGGGGGAGGGTGTGTGATGTGCATGTGTGTGGGAACATATCAGTTCTACCTCGACCAAAGTTTGGTATTTTGTTGATGAGGAGAGAGAGAACAGAAATAGAAAGGAGAACAGAAATAACTGTTGCCCATTATTATCACCTCTACCTGTCTGGCTGTCGCACCTCTAATTACTGCTGCCATCGCTCCAAATGCAACACAATGAGATATGTGTATGCGTATGTGTCTGCCCTTATGTAGATGTTTTTCAGCACAGTATATATACACATATATATATTCATGTACATGATATGTTTTTCTCAATTCTTGCACCTTTACAAGACAGTCTCTGCATGTTGAGATGCTGTTTCAGTGTCTGTAAATCTCTTTGTGCTCTTGTCACCGCGGGTGTGTGTGTGTGCGTGTGTGTGTATGTGTGTGTATGTGTGTGTGTGTGGAGATTATACCTCTCCCGTTCACCACCTGGAGAGAGGCAGCCTGGTGAGAGAAGCTTAAAGAGAATATAATCCTTGCCTTAATGTGACAGCAGCATTTTCTGCGAAACTACCATCATTACTAAACTGTTGAGCCACGGTATGTGTGTGTGTTTGTGTTTAAACATTCCATACACACACACACACACACACACACACATGCACACACACACACACACACACACACACACACACACACACACACACACACACACAGACACACAGACACACACACACACACACACACACACACGCCCTTGATGGCAGACATTTTGCAGGAGGATACAGTAAGTGTGACTTCATGTGTCGTCTTAAAGCACACTGTGAGCAGCCGATGTAGGTCATGCGTATTGCAAACTGAGTCCCTGACTGTTCTCCGACTTATGCTTGAAACCAAATGCTACCAGGGGGATTATACAGAGACAGTGGCAGGCCACACACACACACACACACACACACACACACACACACACACACACACCATCACACGGACACATAAAGGGCCTTATGAATCTAGGTCAGCCAAACGGTGGAGACAGTAGTGACCTTAACAACACACATTGCCTGACTAAAGCTACAGGTATGCAGAAGAAACCCGTGAGGGTGGGAAACGCATCAACACGAAGAGTTTCACTTGAGTCTACCTTCTACCTCATATGTATGAGAGTCACTGTCCTCTGGGACGTCTCTAAGTCCTTGCCATCAATCTCTCTTTCTGTCTCCACGTGTAAACTGCAGAGGCAGCATCATATGGCCCCTGACAGCTTCCATACTTTCTCCCTCTGCTCAACAAAACTGCTGAACCCATGCCAGAGATGGAGAGAGAGGGAGAGAGACATAGATGCATCCCCGGTTTTTCTTGTCACGCTTTCTGTCAGGTTTCTATGTTTGATCTTATAAGTTGCTATGTTCATCTGCCCGTGTTTTTCATCAATTTGTTCTTTGGCTGTGGAATCTTGGCTGATATTGAAACCCACTGGTGTGTATAATTTACCTGTATGCACATGTGATGTATGACTATGTCTCCTGTTTATATTGTGTGGGTCCTTTCCACTTATATGCTGCAGTTCTCAGACAAATTGTCATCTGACATCTTTGTGTGCTAAAAACGTGTGCAACACAACTTACGGCCATTCTATCCTTGTCCCGTGAAATCAGACACACTTGGCCGATCAGATAAACCACATCTGAAGTATTATTGACCACCAGTGACGTTCAGGCAGGCTTTGGTTGAATGCAGGTAAACAGTCAGAGGGCAAAAGAAATGGAACAAATTGGGCTAAATGCAACCTCATAACCCAGCGGCCATGGTCTGATGATTTAGC
Organism: Eutrigla gurnardus; assembly: GCF_963514095.1. Lineage (NCBI taxonomy): Eukaryota > Metazoa > Chordata > Actinopteri > Perciformes > Triglidae > Eutrigla > Eutrigla gurnardus. The sequence goes on along the minus strand of NC_139931.1, from coordinate 14,053,243 downwards.
TTTTTATCGTGTTAAAATGAATCCGTTGACACATCGCCTCTCAATTACAATCTCAAGTTGCAAATTAGACTGTAAACAGTGAGCAGTGCGGAGAAGGAAGTCCCGGTCCGGATATCCGCTGGCTACACCGGAACCCCGGAAACATAGCGCCTCGCCCTGAGAGGCTTATCCGTCGTCATAACGATAGCCGATGGATTCAGAGATTGCCGTGTGATAGATTGTAAAAAGGAAAAGCGGCACATAATCCTACAAATCAGCTAACTAGGCTGCAGGGTCACTGCAGAACGTAAGCAATCACAGTATTCATTTTCTCACCTGTTTTTATTATGGAATTAAGTGAACACTGCATAAATTACATCCTCAAGTGCTCCTGCCTTTTTTTTTTTTACCTCTATTTACTTCAAAATTTTAGCCACAAAACCTACAGGGAAAATCAGTGTAGTGCTCGAAGCTCTGACTCGCCCAGCTGACTGAGTGAGCGGAGCCGTTCTCTCCAGTGGAAGTAATGACCTTGCTCTGCACTCTGCGCTGTGAAGGAATATAGCAACTATTCAGCCAAAGTCACATATGATGTAAACCTGTTGGTGGCTGGTTGGACAGCAGGTTTTGGACTCAACGACTCTGATTCTTCCTGACGATCAAATGAAAATATGGCAATAGAATAATCCGGAGCAAAGCAGACGCACATCAGATCTGCAGTGCAACCATTTTTTTTTTTTTTTTTTTTTTTTTGAGAGAGAGAGAGAGCCCCACTTTGTGATTCACGTTGATAAGAAATGTGAATTTTTATGCAGAAATCTTGCCTAGAGCGGTTTCTAATTCAAAGGTTTTAATACATTTGCAGATGATGCAGATATGCAGTCCTCCTGCACCCTCTTTTCATTTTATCTTTGTTCCGGTATTCTCTCCTATCTGTCCTAAGATGTACCACTCTGATGCAGCCGTTGCCTGACCTGCCTTCTTTAAGTGGAACACGTGGCCCCAAAATGTAGAAGACGCAGGAGGACAGGGCAGAGGAACACACTACAATGGGAAGTGTTGAGCCTTAATGTGCCACCTTAACATCTTGCTGTCAACATTCCTCTCACGCACCGCAAACATCTTTACTGCATCCACAGAACACAGAGGCCAGACCACATTATGATAAGAGTCTCTGTTCTACCCTCAGTCTGCCCACACTCCCTGAAAACCCTCCGGCATAATCAATGAGTCAGTTATTTCCCCCTGTATTCTCGGTCGAGCATATTAAGAGGTATTTGTGATATTCCCAAGGAGTGAAGATCAAGGCTAAGAGCTTATCCACCTCCTGTTCGGCAACCACACATTTCCCATGACAGCCAGTGGAAGGTAGAGTTTAAATCGCATTATTCTCTCTCTGATCTCTTCTTTCTGCTACAGGCCGAAGTTTCATGTCCTACCTGCAGCACAGCCAGTTGTGTAACTACTATGCTTGTGGCTAGTGACGTTGTTCCTGCTCCTGTGTGGGTTTTTTCATGCCAACAGACACACATTTAAAAGTGTGTAAACTGGAGATATGGAGGGCTAGGTATCTCTACTTTTTTATTTATTATTTATCCCGTGGTCTGTCTCTATGTCTGTGATAGACTGACCTGTCCAGGGTGACCCCCACCCCGCGCAACCCTGAATACAGGATAAGTGGTCGACGATGATGGATGAATATTAATATTATATGTTTTGTTTTAAGCTTCATATTTTGTGTGTGTTGATTCATTATACATCCGTACTCCTCTCTGGGGAAGGGAGTTGCAAGGGAATGAGGTCAGCTTCACACACACATGCATGCACACATTCATTTCTTGTCTCTCTGCTCTCTAATTTCTACATCTAAACATGTCTCTCCTCTATGACGCCATTCTCTCTGTCTCAGCCTTCCTCTCGCCCCCTTAGTCATTCACATTTCAGACTTGCTCTCCATTTCCTCTGTCTCTCTCTTTCTCATCCTGACTCCTCATTTAAACCTGTTTCCACACATGGGCCACATAGGATTCTGTTGCAGGAAGTGCCGCTTGAAGATTAAAGGCTGTCGCCACACAATGCACACCTCACCACCGCTTCTTCTCAGTTCTCCACTTCCGTGCAAACTCTGCTTACTTTGCCGTGCAGCAAGAAGTATCGCACTATCTCCGTGATTTCATCGCCTGTTAAGAGTCTGCGACGTGTAGTGAAATGTGCAAAAGCAGTTTTACAGTGAAATGGATCCTTACAGATCTGTGATGAGTGGAGATTTGTATCAGTGTCCGTCTTGATCATGTTAAATCTTTCATGTTATCTGCAGGGGGACTTTCAAACAGCATTGCACCAATTTATCAATGCACGTCGTTTTTATACCACTCATTCTTCGTCCTTGTGGTGCCTACATTACCCACAGTGCAACGGGAATGCCAGCAGTTCAGTAGGACATCCTGGTGTGTTGTGCCAGTGGCAGCAAATGGAGCAGTGAGCCTCAAGCAGAGATGAAGAGCGGCTACAGAGCCCTGCTAAACTCCTTTCTAACTCCACACCCTCAGATTTTATTTGATTTTCAAACTCAACTCAAATTGCAACATGTCAGTTTAATAAAGCACATTTATTTATAGTATCACAAATAAAAGTCCTCAGAACTCAGAAAATGTCATCTGTTACTGTCATACTATTACATTTTTGAATTTACTGAAGTATTGACATTTAAGGAGAATATTACATGTTTAATGGAGCTAATTTAAACTGTTGGGATGTTTAACAACATTATATTTTATAAATCATTTAATATAAAATCTTTATCTGTCACAATGTCTGTGTCAGTTCTGTATTTTAGTCAGCCTCTGCCTCCAGCTACCTCTGCAGTGCCATTCCCCATCCATCCACTAGATGGCCTCAGACTTTTCCACCTGTCACATGACTCAAGTCTCATTCACCTGCTCACCTGTTTCCACTCCCTGGCCAGGTTATCAATAATGCTTCATACCTTTGTGTCCCAGTGATATGAAGCTGAACTCATTCTCTTTCTGCTTTTGTGTTTTTATCCACCTGTAAGCCTATTCCTGACCACTGATTTGCCACTTCCTTGTGCAGCCTCTATTTGTCTCAGTCCTCCTCCCATTGTTTCTAGACATGTCAACAGCTGTCAAATAAATGTGGAATAGAAAGTACAATATTTCTCCAAAAAGCTGCACCAATACACCACTATACCGCTGGATGATTAACGTACATTTCTGATTCATTCACCTTCACTATATCTCTATAGATCATTTACCGTCTCTCACTCTCTCTGCATCTTCTCTTCCTATTTATGTTTCTAAAAACTCACAACCACCTGCAGAGTCCACTTCTGCAATAACACATTTTATTAAGAGGTGAAATAATATGAAAAATAAAGAAATACCCGCTGCAATAATGAGGAGACGAGAAGAAGAAAGAAATGTGAAACGAGTGACTCTTCTACAGGCTACATCTTTCCCCCTTGTACAGGAAATGTTGAATCCTTATGCACATAAACACGGATCAAAGCTTCTCCCACACAAACCACAGGTGGTTTTTCTGCGAGACGAAACTTCATATTTTGTTGACAAATTCCCAAAGCCTCGTTCTTATTACACAGTATCTGGATGACAGCTTGGATAGTTTGGCAAGTCTTGTTTAACGTCTGAAACAACAAATTATCATTTTCTTTTCCACGGCTCCTTTATTTCCCTTCCTTTTTTGCACAATTGTGGATGATCACATCTGATGGTATCACATAGGGCGTTGTCAAAAGGCCCATTCAGTGTAGCCAATTTAAATCCTTTTGTTGGAGATAAGAGGAGAACAGTTGCCGGGAGCGTTAGCAGGGCCGGTGTCGTGGCATGTTCATGTCGGAGGAAATCACTTATCAGGAAATTGAGTTATTGTTGAGAGGGAATCATCTAATTAGAGTCTGGGAAAACGTGAGCTTCTTCTCTGCTTATAGTGACCTCTTTCACACACAGCAACTGACCTTTTTGTGCTTTGTCAGCTTTTGTTTAACATGATGCATGTCTGTGCTTAAGTCCTAATGATGAATGATCAGGTCAGTGATTGCTGCATGTATCATTCTCATGTAATTCTAGGACTCGAGTAGATAAATTGTAGTAATGCTCAGTGTGCACAGTGGCTATTCTGTGCTTTTTGTCCATGAGTTTAAATTCTCATCATCTGTCATCTGTCGTCTCTTCAATTCAATGACTGATTGATGATGATGACTGTTTTATTTACCCCAAATTAAAGATTTAAAATCAACAAATTATTCAACAAAGTTGGCCCATCAAAGAAACTAAACTAAACTAAACTAAACTTAAACAGACTAAACTGACCCTACAACCTGAAGAAAAAGGGGAACTAATGGCTGATCAAACCAGTTTTAAATAACATTTGGGTAGCAGAAAGACAAACCCAACCTGAACTACAAATAAAGAACATGACAATTAGTCTATCAGAACAAATATTTTGCTAATATTGTCTAAAGAAATAAACAAAACTTGAAACTCCCATTGCCTCCCCCATGATGGCAGGCACTTGGTACAATCTGATTGGCTACTTCCTGTATTTAAGAGCTTTAGGGCCACGTTGGCTCCAGGCTGGCACGGTGTCCTTCCAGCAGCAACAAGCAACAAGCAACAAGCAACAAGCAACATGCAATAAGCAATAAGCAATAAGCAACAAGCAGCAAGCAGCAAGCAGTAAGCAGCAAGCAGCAAGATGCAAGCAGCAAGATGCAAGATGCTAGCAACAAGCAACAAGCAGCAAGCAACATGCAATAAGCAATAAGCAATAAGCAACAAGCAGCAAGCAGCAAGATGCAAGCAGCAAGATGCAAGATGCTAGCAACAAGATGCAAGATGCTAGCAACAAGCAACAAGCAGCAAGCAGCAGCAACAACAAGCGACAAGCAGCAGTAGCAGTAGCAGCAGCAGCAGCAACAAGCAACAAGCAACAAGCAACTAGCAGCAGCAGCAGTAGCAGCAGCAGCAGCAGCAGCAACAACAAGCAACAAGCTGCAGCAACAACAAGCAACAAGCAGCAGCAGTAGCAGCAGCAGCAGCAGTAGCAGCAACAACAAGCAGCAGCAGTCCAGCAGCAACAACCAGCAGCAGCAGCAGCAACAACAAGCAACAAGCTGCAGCAACAACAAGCAACAAGCAGCAGCAGTAGCAGCAGCAGCAGCAGCAGTAGCAGCAACAACAAGCAACAAGCAGCAGCAGTCCAGCAGCAACAACCAGCAGCAGCAGCAGCAGCAACAACCAACAGCAGCCCTGGTAAGTGAGAAAAACTGAAATTAGAAAACGGTATTGATTTATCTTAAAGAGCAACTGAAATGTAAATGTAGAGTTGGCTAACGTACTGCCAACAATCCTAAAACTACTGAGAGTATGATGCAAATGAAAATGAACTATCAAGTGTAAACGACATAAAAGTAAGATGTATGCAGGAGGGAGGGTTGCTGACATTTAAAGCAGCTGTTTGGCAGCATGGACGTCTAGGCACTGGCAGCGCTTGCTTAGCCTCAGGGAAAGACTATGTTTGTTGTTTGAAGTCAAGCCGAGCTTTAAGAGTCGCTTCTGTATGATGACGTGTTTCCATGTGGGATAGACAGGCGGAGCGCAACGCGACATTCTCTAGCTCTGTGCTTAGCCAAAGTTGGAGATTGATTGATGGAAGTCCTGATGTTATTGGTTGAAATTGGTTGGAACTATAGCTGATGTAAGCATATGTCATATTTTATTTTCCAGGAATCATTTATTTTAAATTTGATTAAGTTTAGATATAAAAAATATTTTTGTTGGCATTTATTGTTAAATAGGTGAACAATATGACTGGGATGTGATCTAAAAGGGTTAAAAGGCACATTTCATTGCAGCTTGACAAAAAGTCGACAGTGACTTGAAGCATGAGGCATGTGTTTTATTTTTAATTAACACTTAACTGACACCACAATGCTTGCACCAGAGTGCTGTCTCGACTTCATTACAAAATCTCAAATATGAGGCTGCAGAATTGACCCTTAACTAGGCCCCTGCTTCAATAAGACATGCAGAATGAATCGTGTAGCTCTGCAACTACAGGGTCTATTGCAATCATCTCGGTATCATCATTAGGTAACATTGTGACATTTCTGCGGAGGTGTAAACATCAGTATGTATGCTGTACACTTGGAATGATGCAGCCCAACATCTGAACATTACTTGTCTGAAGACTGATGCTAGTAAAGAAGTGAAGCAGAGCAAAGTTGGAGAGGTTTTAGTCGAGGCATGTTGAGGCAAAATCTCAAATTCGGGTACATCTGTGAGATTTTACTGTAGAATTCACGTCACTATAGATATTAATTCCATCCAAATAACTGCTTTGGCTGATTTCAAAAATCTATTGCCATGCAAATAATAGAGATGTCTGGAATCAACTCAAAAATGTTCCAGAGACATCTAGCCACAGGCAGAGTTCATATCAGCGTTGCCAGATGTTTGATAATTATCATATTTACATGATTATTTTGCCCTCTGAGATGTACAATCCCACTTGTACTGTCCTGCAGTAAATACTCACTAGCGTGCCATATATACAAATACTATTGACTCCTGTTTGTGTAACATTTAAAGGAATTATTTAGCCTTTAATAAAGGAAACAACTTTGATTTATTTAGTAGATACCAATCGAAATAATAATAACAAAAAAAAAAAGAAAAGAATATAGATAGGCTGACTAACGTGGTGTTAGTTTTGGTGTGTCCATGAGATTTGTTGGTAACAACAACACTATGGAATATCTGCTAAATGTGCTGACCATGCCAACTTGCTGCTTCATTTGTTCTCTCAGTACAATGTCCATATGCTTTAGCCCCTAACTTGGCTCAAGCAAAGTGAAGAGGGAACAATTTACATTTTGTCTTCCGTATTCTGCCATTTTAGCATCATCTCCAGCCAAATTCTGTGCCACTGATAGGTTTGCCTGACCAAACTGGACAATTGGACTCTACTATAAGAGCAGTGTTTACTGCGTTGGCCCATAAGGTACAATAGGGACACCAGAAAGCCCCAGTGCTGTCTGTATGGTTTGCCTGCACAGAATTGATTTCTCCATGCGTCAGCAGAGAGGGGGATGTGTGCCAGGCAGCATATGTTTTAGCTAGCGAGCCCAGTGTCGGGCCTCGCTCAGATACCTAGCAGAGTGTGTGGATACAGAGCTGCCTGGCAGTAACGCTGCAAATTAGCACGCAACAGTGTTTTGTTTGTCCCATGTGACTGCATACAGTGTTGAATTTTGGGAATAATTCTGCATGATAATAGAAGATTATCTGTGGTCCATTCATCCCTGGATTGTCATCAGCTGTCAGGCTGTCAAACAAATGTTTCCTAAGGTGTTGTTTCCTGCTTCTAGCGTGTTTTGCCTTAACATAGTGCAAATACTGTCCTGAAACCTGCTGCTGTCATGCTATACATTAGGGAGGGAGGAGATGAAAGTGGTTAAATGAACTGCAAATACACAGCCAGCCAAAGTATTCCACACACTTCACCTCTTTTGCGATTAATTTAAAATACATGACAGATGGCCATGACAGCGTAACACAATATGTTTGCCCGCATTTAGACATTGTTGAGATATGTTGCGTTTACAGGGTGTTATTGACAGATGGCTAGATGTTCTCCCAATATCCTCACGTTCTGTGATGTCGGTGGCTTGAATCCTATGAAACGTCTCTTGACAGGAAAGCGAATGACCATCCTCTCTGCATGTTCCTAATATCACATTTTAATGGAGCCTGTCAAACAGAATGCTGTTTCTGCTTGTTTCATAGCTCGCGCTCCTCCACGACGTTTGCTCGGTCTTGTTATTAAGACGCCGTGTTGTTGAGGATGTTTACTGACATGTGGTAATTGGCTTGTAGACAGGGATGCTGTTATTCTAGAAGTGGCTACAGCAAACCTCTGTGTGTGATGACGTTGAAAACGTGGAGATGATGACGTTTCAGGCTACGCTACGCAGACTGTGACGGCTGTGTCATATTTTCTCTCCCTTCTTCTCCTGCAGCCTCACAAACTCATCTTCTCCTGTCACATAATCTTCTTCCACTCAACAGTTGTTGCCACGCTGAGTGACTCTTTAATGCAACAGTATGTTTTTCAGGGTTTAACTTTAAAGGGTCAGAAGTTCTTGTGGCTTCAGCTGTCATGTTTCATTATCTTCAGTTTTTCAGTAACATTCCCAGACATGTGATAGTATTATAATTCTTATTACACTCACGGGTTCTGATGAAGTTAACACTGCATCTGATACAGAGATCTCACAGGAAGACCAATGCGAGGTTTTGGTAATCAGGTTCACACTGCGTTTCAAGACGGCTGTGACTTTCATTATTGTTGTCTTCATGTCGGTTCAACATTCCTGCACTTTTCACAGACACTCAGTGAAAGGCGACCTCTGCTCCCCATCCTCTGTTCGAGTTTCAAGTTTTTTTTTATTTTTTAGTTTCTTTGACACGGTTTTTAAAGAATGATCACAGTCTTGGCTGAAAAAAGACATTCAATTGTATGCTTGTCAGTTAACATGTTCCAACTGGAACAAGGCAACATTTTTAACAGCGAGAAATTCAAGAAAAAGAAGAAGCTGTGGATCCATCCTATCAGCATATTCTGCTGCTCATACCAGTGATGAGAGGGCCTGTCCTACTTACAACTATTTTTAATTGGCTGCCTTTCATTTGTGCATTCGTCTCACGCCATGCAGCACTGAGACCAACGTTTACACACAACAGACGCCGGGCAAAATGCAAATGGCATGCGACTGAATCGATGCACATCGACAGACAGCCAAGCGGTAAAGTTGAACACGTGCGCACACACACACACATTTCTCCTGCATATGCCAATGCGGCATACAGGCTGACAAAAATGCTGACACAGCGTGTGGTAGAGGGGTGGGGGAGCGTGATAATGGGGCAGTGGGGCCGAGTGCGGAGTGTCGAGAACGAGAAAACACTCATCAAAGCTATTAGCATCGGCGTGACCTCATTGGCTGCTATGGCGACAAGCTGAGCTCGCACTGATTACGGCTGTGCAACAGCACAGGGAAGGGCAGGACAAAACAGCCGTTTACGCTTCCAACCAGAGGACGGAACACGCTAACATGCTCATGATATCAACGCGTTACCACGGCGCTTCTCAGCGTCTGCACATCAAGGCCAAGAAGTTCATGCTAAGTTACAGGAGTTAGGCTGTGGATGTGAGTTATCTGTTTAATGAATTAATAAAATATTTGTATAATGCCTTATTCCACTTTAACTTAAAGCAAACAATGACCAATTAACTTTGAGTCTGATAATGCATTATAATCTATTACAACAATAGGAATTATGATGAACCAAGAACTATGATGCTTATTTAGAATGTTTATAAGACATTATAGACATTGCAAGATCAAGCATCACTTTTGGGAATTCAGCACTTGTGAATGTTGGACATTTTTTATTGAAAAATGACAGCAATCGGCACATTAACAACAGGCATATTATGTATGGTTACTCGTAACAGATGAATTGATTATAAATGATTGTTCACGTTTAATATTCAGTGCTACTGTATCAGCACTCAGGCTGGCATTAGCGTTTGCTAAGTAGCAGTTTTCCAACTATCTTGTCCAAATTATACGGATGGATAAGTGAGAAGATAAGTCGGTGAGAAGTTGGGATTTATCCTCTGTGACCATAAAGCTCTGTGCCAGGTTTTATGTCAATGACTTAAGTGTTGCATCCACATTCTCCGTGATATCATCGTCCCATGAGCCACCAGATGAGAGGTTGCAGGGGAAAAGAGGAAGGATTGTGTAAGACGAGTGTGTTGGGTATTTTAGAGAGAGGTGGGACAGAGTGAGAAAGAAGAGTGAGGTAAAACCCAGACGTTCTATATTTAGCAGAGGAGCTATTGTTTTCTGACATGGGGAAATGGGAAAGGCGTATGGCTTGCCAAACTGAGCTTTCTCAGTAAACCTATCCATCGTGTGCAATTGACCCTTTGCTTAGCCCTTAAATCCAGAAAATCTGAAGCCTGAAAATGAAGTAAATCTACAGAGCAGAGCTGCATAGTCGTTGGACCGTCGTGAGAGCTGGTTGTCTGCACACAGCGAAGCATCAATTACTCAGCTGCACAAATGCAAATCCACATACACAAACAAACGTGTGTGTGTGTACATCTTATTATTCCACTGTACGTGTGTGTGCTCATCACAGCAGCATCATCATCATTATTATTATTCAGGAGCTGACCTTATCAGTCTGTGATTTACCGCTGACTCCAGTACAGCTTTATTATCATCTCCTCCAATCTCCCACATTTGGTGGTTTGGCACCTCTGTATCTTTTCAGCCTTTTTTAATGAGGACTCTGAGGTGGTGTATAAACACCATGATGGAGTTGTGTGTGTGTGTGTGTGTGTGTGTGTGTGTGTGTGTGTGTGTGTGTGTGTGTGTGTGTGTGTGTGTGTGTGTGTGTGTGTGTGTGTTGCCCTGTAGCATTTTTGTTGTTGTAAAAAAACCTCATCAGAATTATCCAAAGAACCTGTTAAAATTCTGCTGCAATGTGCTTTTTGTGGAAGTGTTTCGTTCTCATAGAAGGTGTACAGGTCAACACATCCTTCAAAATGAAGATAAAATAAGTAAATTGATTTGTATCTCCCTTCTAGACTGACAAATGTAAGTCACTCTTCATCAATCACAGGGAAAGATCTCACTATTCCATCCCGACAAACATGGGACTTTCCCCAAGGAGACTGATGTTCATGTCCCGTGTGAAACCAAGTCAAGGCACTATTATTGTGTTATAGTTTGCTATCCTGCATCCCGACTAGTGTTATTTAATATTTATTTCTTAGTCTGTGTGCTGTCTCAGAGCTTACATTACCGTAACTAAACACAGTTTAACAGCATCATCGGAACAGCAAACATATCTAAGATCGATCCCTCTGGAGTTTTCCCTCATGTGTCTTGGTGCTAAATGAGCAGAAAATGGAAATTAGGTAAACGTTGCAGCGACGTTGCCCATGCGGTGTCCGTAGCATTGATCAGGGACCGCTGTAGTCGATGGCTGGGTGGCACCACCCATGACTCCACACAGTCAGCTGGGAGAATGGATGGTCAGCCACAGCCAGGAAGTCCTCAGGGTTTCCACAGGAGGGTTTGTTGTTTCGGTGTCCTGACGTAGCACTCCTGGATGAGCTGATGAGGCCGTGAGTGACAGCCGATCCTCGTTAACTCTGCTATATTTGGATTTTTTGTTGGAAATATGAGAACCAAGGGGAGAGAGATGAGTTACGTGAATGTATGGGAGGAAGCCTGTTGAGCTTTTTTTTTGTTATTGACTGTGATCCAGAAGGGAAAAATAAACAAAAACTGTTTGCTTTTCACTTTCTCCAAAAGTCAGCAGAGAGTTGCAACATCGGGAATTAAAAGTTAGAATAGTGAAACTTTATGCCTCGAGGCAGGAAGCATATTGTTAGTCTTGACACTCCGTTCAGTTAGTTCACAACACTTGTCTCTCATCTTGATGAGCTGTCTACTTGGAAATGTAGCCCGAGGTATTCTGGGGGAGCTGAGAAAGATAGAAGCAGTAAAAGACATTAATGTGAAACTGACGTGCACAAGCCATCTGTTCAAATTGTAATTGTTTTTTTAAATGTATTCGGCTGCACGTTTAACACGAATGATAGACGAGAAAACAATCAAATAAAATGAAGATAAAATATAATAATTTGGTCACCACCAGATGACAATCGTTTCGTCACAGAAAGCCTCATTCTCTTCTTTTTATATCGTCTTGGTTTCCATGGAGACGAACCGTTACTTGAGGGCAACCAATCATGTCTCGGCATGAAGGGCAGAGGCTGCACCCTGCAGCTTCAGGTTGAGTCGGGGAGAGAAGAAGGGAACAGAACAGGTTCAGCTCTCTGACTTGGTTCAGCCAAGTAGGGCCAAAGAGAATTATAATAAAATAAATAATAAATATATATATATATATTATTATATTATTATTCTCCACATTCCCCCTATAAGAAGCCCCATGATGCTCCTTCACTGCACTGTTTTGAGTCACATAAATTGAAGCAATTGAATTGAGGCCTTTGCATCAATACCATCAGCAGCAGGATTCTTATTGTCTTCTTTTTTGTGAAAACCAAAGCGGGGACCATCTTTTAACAGTGCAATCTCCTGCACTGACGTATTCACACATGCCAAGCTGGTTATGTTGGCTGTAAAGCAGCCAGCAGGAAGTGCTGGGGTGAGAGCATGGGAAATAAGAAATCAATAAGAAAATCAAACAGTGCTCTGCTTCTCCCCTATTTTCAAATCTGCAGAAAGAAATACACAAAAAAACCAACATTTAAACTCCTAAACTGGAGCTAGCTCCTTTTTTATTGGTGGGGAAAACAAGACCCTAAGGGGAAATGGTTTGCAATGCTATGTGGATAAACGGAAACAGAATTAGTGAGTCGCACAAATGTGTGATACAGCTGCAAGTCACCAAGAGGACTTGAACTGTCACTCTCAGCAGGGGGGTAGCACTTCTGTCTCTTATAGGTGTGGTGGAGATACATTTGGTAGACAAAAAGAATGGAGGAAATAAAAACAGAGAGAGAGAGAGATTGATGGAAACTTGGATGCAAGAAGCATTTAATTGCTAATTAATAGGATAATGTTTGGGCTGCAACAAACTGTAAAGCCTTATGGGACCTCTACAGTGCTCCTTATGGCGCTGCCTTTAAACTGCCTTTGGAACACTAATTAATTCACATCCTGCTGATAATTAATTTGCCACCGCTAATTAAACTGAAAGGCACCTTCTTTTCACCCAGTCCTTTCTGTCCCTCAGCTCCTTCTCCATCTTTGTGCTTTCCGCCTCCCTTGATCCAACAGCTCATCCAACAAGCTGAACGCCCGCTCGCCCCACAGTGTCTTCACGGCTGACAGCTGATGCTATTGTTGTGTTATTTGCCCCCAGCTAAAAGTGAAACATCTTGCTATTTGTACCTACCTGAACTTTTTTTTTTTTTAAATGGTTTCACCAACATGGGGATTGTTAGCAGGATGTCAAATATAATCACTCTCTGAATCCCAACGCCACACTCAGCTGATTCCAACCTCCTGTCTCCCACACAGACGAGAAGCGGTCGGCGTCCGTGGCAAATGGCTCCCGGCATTACGCAACACTTCCCCGTAAAAAATGACACATCCTGCTAATCTCTTCCCTTAAAAACAAAGCTGTTCGAGAAGGAAACGTCTTCTGATGACTCACGGCTTTCGTCCATCCATTATGTTATTTACTCTCATGCCTGTAATCATTTTGTCGGGCATCGTCTCCGCGTATCTTGGTCTGAAATGCTGCTGAAACAGTGCATTGGGGTTGAGCTGTTGGACTGAGAACTGCACAACATCTGACACAATTTGTATACAGTGGTGGAATATACTTTTTGGGTACTTTTACTTGGCTTTATTCAATTGTATGTACTTTTATACTTCTTCTCAGTGTTTGAATAATGGGGTTACCAGAGAGTTTGGAGGAAAAAAGGAACAGTCAACCAAATCGTATAGCTTTTTGAATGCTACAGTTAATAATAGCCTTTTTGAAATATTTGAATCATATGAAATGTAAATGTCCCATTCTCTGAATATTTGACACTTAGAGTAACTTTATAGTGATGCATAATGAGTACTTTAATTTCTTTTTTTACATATGTAAATTCTCATACTTACGTTTTGAATGCAATACTTGTGTTGCTGCCTTTACTGTATTGATAATCATATAGGGGATATGATTGTGGGACCACCCTCACTTAACTACACATAACCTTTATTCGCTTATTTCAAGTGAAACTCTATCTGAGTGAATGCACCTTAAATCCATCATCAACACAGAGGAGAACTGAACTGTGTAGATACCGTTGACTAATATGCTAGTACGGCTTCTGCATCTAAATAATGGATCTTTGGAAAATGTGTAGGTCCAATAATAGATTTAAAATTCACCTTAGCTCACCAAAATGCACAAATTGATCTCATGAGACATTTCTCCCTGACATGGTCCTCTGTCATGTTTAACTTCCCGTTGACCCAAGGAACACAACACTGCCACTGTTTGTTTACCCTTCTACTTAGAAACTCTTTACAGCTCTTTACAACAGATCCTCAGTTTAGAGTTCCAACTAAATATCTCCCACTGCATCAGTGTAGTGCTTCCCTGTGCTTTAAATATCCATCCACTTACATCAATAACAATTATGACTATGCTTATGATGATAAAGGATTGCGCTGCAGGCTATGATGTGATTATATTACCTGCACCAAAGTAATGAAAGTCATACACTATTGATTATGGCTGAGATAAACCTTTACGGTAGTGGCCTGGGATTTACTCTTCAGGAGTGTGTGTGTGTGTGTGTGTGTGTGTGTGTGTGTGTGTGTGTGTGTGTGTGTGTGTGTGTGTGTGTTCACTCTGTCTGTATGTCAAGTATCATTACACACAGAACAATGACCTTGTAAGGGTCATTAATGACGGTGTGGCGCGAGGGGTTAACTGCATGCAAGTGTTTGTGAGTGTGTGGCTGCATCCTCTGTGTGCTTGTGTATAAAAGCGTCTACTATGTATAGAAGCAGTCACAGCATCAAAACACCTTCATGTGTGCCGTAGAGAAATGTCACATGGTGTGTGAAAAACTGAGGTACGTGTGATCACATAATAAGATCTGCTTTTTAAAGATGTGTCGGTACACCTTACAGCGTGTCCCATATATTGATTTCATTAATATCACCATTGGCTGCTGTTCTTTTTCTATTTCCAAATCTTCATTCAAGACCGTGGACTTTCAATTTGAAAGCACGACTCTTTGATTTCACGCTCAGATTTTGGACTGCTTCCCCTCCAAATCCCGCCCTGGTGCCTGCACTTAGATTTGCTCTGCTTCTGCTCAAACTGAATGCCCGCAGTCAGACATACTGTTGCTTGCACTGATTTCCTGCACTCCAACTTCAGCCCTTCTCTTCCCACTCAGGCCACTTCTCTGTACCCGTGAAATGTCTGCTCTCAGTTCTCTCCTCTGCCCTCAGATTTAAAAAATATAGTGGTGTATAATATATATTTTTTAAAACCCTGTTACTATTCCCCAACGATGAGAATTACATGTGTAGTGATGACTGATGAAATCCACTTCCGCCCACCAAGTGTTGTTACTACTGTCCTTTTTATCACTCACTCAAAGAAAATATACTCAGAAGTGAGACGCATGTATTACAGGTGAAACAATGCAATGGCGTTCATTGGCATATTTTTTCTTCTTCTGAGGTCCTTCACTGCAGTCTGCTCAAACACTTGTTTCTTCCATGTCATCTTGAATCCAATGCATTTCTAATAGACTCATTCCTGATATGGATTACATGCCAGTGTTTGCTCTTTCTGTGATGTGTGTGTGCGCTGAAATCCACTGGGAGATGTCTGGAAAGCGTCTGCCTGTGAAACCCCTACGAGTGACAGATGTGGCCTCTGGACTGTTGTTTCTCACTGTATTTATTTTTTTTAAAGAGCATGTAATCCTTAAAGTAGGCTTCAATATTAATTACACAAAATAGGTAAAAGAAGACCTGGAAGACACAAAAAAAGAAAAAAAAAAAAAAAAAAAAATAGCCTGGACACAGCTGTGACAGCAGGAGAGGTATAAAGACCGACTTAACTTGGGGGGGATCGAGGGAGCTCATTGTGGCCTTATGTCCCACAAGGCATGGGGAGGATTAAGTAAATTAGGAATTTTAATCTTCATATATACTTCTGCCATACAGGGTTACACCATCCATAAGGCAGCTACGTGTGTAAGCTCAGCAGGCTAACCAAAGCCGACGTGTGCATTATACAGAAAGGTGTCTCTGCTGATTAGCTTACCCTAGATATAAATGGGGTGGACTGTTTAATGGAAATGCTTGAACACATTCTTAATACAATTCAACATCACTACATTCTCCGAAATGACCAAACGATTTCAACATAAACTGAACATGAACACCTTCATGGATTTATTGCAGGACTGTTTTATTATTAGCTGTCTTATAAACTGGAAACTGAGTGTAGGTAAAGTACTTTTGTGTAGTATCTGGATGCTGAAGGGTTGGCTGTGTTTAATGTTGTGCAACGCTCGCTGTTATCATTGTAACACATGGTTTACGTGGAGGAATGGTGGCGGTCACATTAAGACAACAAAACCACTTGCAGTTAGGAAAGTAAGGCCGCTTGTAACATAAAGGAAGCTGACCTCACATGACTCTGTGGCCTCGCGTCACGTGACAGAACATTGTCGGTAAACATCGGGTTTAACACGGGACATGAACCCCGGCCCCCTGACTGTGTGTGTGTGTTTGTCACAGACCTTTATACAACGTCTGCTGCTCTGAGTGTCTGATCATGACTAATTACATTAGTTTAACCCTGGTGTGTCTCATGCAGACTCTAAAGGGAGCCTTGTGTGCTAGTATCAGCACAGCGAGGGTCACTGCCCATGCGTTGGTTTATGGAGTGAACCCAGGCTGCTGGTTTGTCTGGCTGTATCTACAGCGGGACCTGTGTTAACCCCCCTCCATCCACCATGAATCGATCTTTACCTCCTATAAATAAGCCTTAGGCCATGATTTGTTCCATTTTCATCCAACAGGAAGCACCGATTAATCCCTGCTTTTAAAACCAAGAAAATTGGAGGGATACCCTGCTATCAATTAGATAAATAACAAAACAATCTAGATTTTGGTTTGTTTTCAAATGTTGTCAGCTCTATAGCAGTGGTGGTCCGCCCCTTTGTCCACCTCTTTGGTCCGGACTGAGATATCTCAAGTATATTCTTTTCTTCCCTTTAGCTCTTACTTTATCAGCAATTAAATGTTGTGGTTTCTTTCTTTCGACAAATGTACTTATTGTAAGTCGCTTTGGACAAGAGCGTCTGCTAAATGCCTTCAGTGTAAATGTATAATTATGGATGGAAATTCTGTTCAAACACTCGACAACCCCAGAGGATTAATCCTACCAGCTTCTCCTTGAGCACCGTGAGTATTGGCAAGAACTAATACTTTGGTCACGATACGATACATATCACGATATCACGATATTGCGATATAAATAAAGATGAAAACACAAGTACCTGTATATGTACATCAGATGATATTGATCAAAACTATTTCATTCAAAACAGCCTCTCCATTTTATTAATTCCCATGAAATTCACTGGAATAAATATTGAAAATAAAAGGAAAAAGGAAAAAGTACTGCATTCACAACGCGTCTAAACATGAATCTTTTTTTTTTAAATCGATCTTTGAAGTTGAAAAATATTGTATTGTATTGGGTGGCAAAGTATCGCGATATATTGCTATATCGATATTTTTACCCACCCCTAACCTTTCCTTTCATTTCTGGGTTTTGACTATTGGTTACCATGGAATTTGCTACAGGTGTTCACAACCAGGATGAATTGTAGTAATTTTGGTGATCCTTTTATTTCTCCTTAAGTGCCATAAACGAGTCAAGATCTTAATTTGTCAAATACTTTGTTTTATGACCAAATACCTTTCAAAATCAATGATATTCCCGTCAGCCTCAGCTGTATTTTGTGTTCAGTACTAATAACAAATGTCAGCATGCTAACAGGGTAATTCATCTATCATGTGCCTATTCCTGTGACTGCTGGAATAATGGAAACTGATATGTTTTTGTCACAGTGCCGTGTAAAAGGAGCCACGCATGTAACCTTATAAAACCCTGGGTGTGAGGTCACTGAGGTCAGGTTGAAATGTCTTGCAGGTGTATTATAGAGCAGGTCAATTATGCAGATGCGATACAATGAGCAATGCCTCATACAGTTAGTCTTAAATGTCGCCCTTTAATTGTATATAAAAGTATCTAAGTGGGCCCTGTGATAGACTGGCGTCCTGTCCAGGGTGTACCCTGCCTTCGCCCAATGACAGCTGGGATCGGCTCCAGCCACCCCGCGACCCAGAATACAAGATAAGCGGTAGACAATGGATGGATGGATGGATGGATGGATGGATGGATGGGTATCTAAGTGAAAAAGCTCATGTTTGAGATGTAGTATGATAATTTTAATTGGTTTGCAATGGTGTAGTTTGAAGAAGTTACAAACATGACTCCCAGACAGATTTATTCACATGGATATTGTGGCGCCGAGTAATTGACTGTAAATCAAATCTAATAGTAGTGAACATCAATTTTCCTCTTCCAGGAACGTGGTTATTCTCTGTGGCTACGGAACCTCATTTTGATTTAGATCGTTTGTGATTGGTGGAGACAGATTTTGTGATGAACCCATTTCAGAAGAGCTTTGAAATTTTGAAAGGGATAATGAGGTCACTGCGGCGGGCTTTGATGATGGCGAAGGAAACATTTCTGTCGGTGTTCCTGGCTTCTATGCAAAGCGAGCTCTGAAGCTCCGACTCTTGACGGGTTTGGAATGTAAAAGAGAAAAAGGAGACTACACCCTGTAGGAGTTTAATTCAGTAAGATTAGGTTTTATTCTAACAAGTCTTCTCTTTTTAAAGATTACTTACTATATTTGGAAAAATAAGGGGGGAGGGGGGAGGGGGGCAGTTTGTTGTCAACATCAGGGATTTACTGGGACTACAAAATCACTTGTGGTTCTATTAAATCCCTGATGCACACAATGTGCCGCCACCCTGGACTGTTATCTTGTGGAGTATCCTGGCTAAGTGCTCTTTTTAAGCCAATAAAAAGAGAAATCACTTGCTAGAATGGCTGAATGTGTTAGACTATTGGAGTTATAGTTGTGCTCGCGAAGCACTTTTGTTGGAGACTACGAGGGGTGTTTATCATTTCTGAACAATAAGAAACAGGCATGTTCCTGCTCCCGCTGCTCACTGACACGAGGAATCGATGCAAGTTTTCAACCCAAATTGCTAATTATACAGTATGGTGACTAAAGCAGGACTGTCCAACTGAATTATGAATGGTGGCCCTCTCAGAATAAATATTTGAATGGATACAATGAATAATTTTGGCTAATTTTGAATATTTCAGCGTTCCGATGAACAAATCAACCATTAAACATAGTTTCACTTCCTCAAAGAAAAAAGGGATTCAGTATCTCAGCCGTTGCCATAAACCTCCTCGACTCAACTTTCCCTTTGAAGTTTAAAGAATCAAATTAAAGAGGAAGGCCTGACTTTGATACTGCCATCTCAGCATGAAACATTTTAGATTAGATCAGGAAAAATATCCTCCCAGAGGCAATTTGCTTTCCAGTGTATGTCACGTTGTTACACGCTGTAAAATATATGGGCTTTTCTCAAGTTTACTGCCCTTCACCGAAGCTCTAAAGATGCTCCTGGGCTCCTCCATGTTGGTAATCGACTGCACACATAGGAGTGCATTTTTTGTAAGCATGATAAGATGATAAATATAGAGTTGGATAAACAGCCCTAGGGAGAGGCACTGTGAAATATATGGTGATGTCATCAGCGGTTCTGGACCAAATGTGAGTCATCCACAAGTTTAGGAGCCTCGGTGATGAAAACATCAGCCCTAAAATAGGCTAATCCACTGAAAGCCACAAATTCAAACTGGGGGTGCACACACATACACAAGCACAGCAAACCACCAAAGTGGTGCCTGCATAGATAATTGAAGATGAACAAGAGATTAATTACAGAATACCGCATATGCAAATGCATATGTGCGTTAGATGTTACACTCTAAAGCTATCAAACGTGTTAATTTAACGGCTTTGCACTCATGTATGCGCGTACATGCACAGATCACTGAGCTGCAATACAAGCCTACTGGATTTTAAAAATCCGCTTTGTGTCACAAAACTTAAGAAGAGGGAGAGAGAAGGAGCGAGTCAGGGAGAGTTAGTGAGTGTCTCTGCATCAAGATCTCCTTCCTGTATCCAACTCTCATTTTCTGCCTGGGTTATATCAAACTCTCCATTTATTTCTTCTAAGCACGCCCTGATATCATGGATGGATTACCGAATGGGCCGACCAAGCACAGCATTCAAACAACTGCAAAACGAAAGAGACAAAAAGGTAGAAAGAAATGCAAAACAACCACATAAAGATGCAAAATGAGACCTCAAAATGAATACAAAGAGATGCATCATGACGAACACATTTAAAAATATAATAAAGGGGTGCAAAATGATACACATTTACATACAAATACACGCAAAATGAAATCGTTCAAAAAGAGAAGCAACATTTATCCTTTTGGTTGCTCTTGTTCAGAAGAGTTTGGGCATTTTCCATCTATACTATTTGTGCACCTTCTTATTTTAATTTCCTTTGCTGCCTTATTATTTCCCCATATCAGCCACACCGCCTCCACTTTTCTTTGGTCACCTCTGGGTGACCTTCCCCTCTCTCCCACAGTCCCTTACATCTCTCTTCATCCTGGCCCTCTTTCTGAGGACGGATCTCATCTCTGACTGGCTGATTGGGTTACTGCGACTGCCCCTGTTGGCAAACACACAAGCACACAGATATACACACAGTGGATGGCATTGCATGAGACTGAGACTGCGTAAGGATGAAACTGAGACAGACAGCTAATAATGATATGGACCTCCCACTGATACGCATTTGGATAATCCTCCATTGGCAACTGCTGGCTGACTGCATGACTAGTTGTCTGGCCCGGTTGCTCCTTGTTGCTCTGCTTAACTGGCTGATAGCTCTCTGCTGACTCTGGCTGATCATTGAATGATTTCCTTCCTTCCTTCCATCCAGTGCAGGGTTGCAAGGGGGTGGAGCCTACATCCCAGCAGACATTGATCAGGTTACCATCCTGATGCAGGATAAACACAGACCACCATTCACATTTTTCTCCAGAGTAGGGGAAGGACAAATAAGTCGTGTGCTGCAGATGATGGCGAGGAGCAAGTTTGTGATGGGTAATGAATGACGACCCTGATTATGCTGTGTTGTCAGGTTTGTTGACAGTTTGGCTGGATTGCTGATGGGTCCAGTTGCCATTCTAGCTGATGAGTGTGTTCTTGGCCCTCATTAAACTAACTGACTGACAGGACTGAATAGGCTGGTTGACGGCTAAAAAGGATCATCAATACTTAAATACATTTAGTAGCGGTCATTGATCTGCCCATGGAAGGGTATTTAGGATAGTCTTTCTTTGTGGGTTAAAATACAAAAGGAACATAGGAAAAAGAGAAATATAATATGGAAATAGAGGATGACACAAATAGAGTACGGCCTTCCAAAGTGATGCATTCCAATAATAAGCTACAACAGGAAATGTAAGACACCCTATAGATTATTTATTTTTATATCAAACTGACCCACATTGTCTTACAGAGAGGTTAGAGCAGGGCTCTCCTTTCACAGCGGACCTTTTTTCTCTTTGTGTACTTTCCTTTGATTGAAGGAGAGGGGAAGCTGAGAGGGTTGCAGACAAAGAGGGATCGCTGAACAAAAAGTACCACAGCCGGGAATTAGACCCAGCTGGCCCACATCTGCAAATGAAACTTTTACTTTTGAGAGCTGCAATGATGAGAACCCGGGAGCCGCTTTAATCCTCCAATGAGACGGTGTTACTTTCAAGAACTTTTTATTTTTATCTTTAACCTTTTTGAGAAAACACTAGACACAAATCTTTACTTGGCTGGAATTCTACCCTGCAAGTCATTGTCGGCTAGTTCCTTCCCAAGATGTAGAGGGATAGCGGAACATTGTACACGTTTCAGGTGCATTGTTATAAAGGAATAGCTTTTGGATGCACACTCGCTAAGCAGAGAAAGACAGGCAACTTTTGAGAGCAAGTTGATTGTTTAGGCAATTGATGACCTTCTAAGACTGCAGTCAAGTAACTGATTTGGTAAAAGTTTGGCTTGATTCAAAACCTATTGGGGAGACTAAAATACTGTTTCATCCATACAGCTTTTTCATGGTTAAGAGAGTCAGCATGTGCATGTGCCAGCTCCGAATCAATGGCAGGTACACAATGTCTGGCCCCTGCAGTCCAGGGCAAGGTTGTGGGATGGCATCGGCTCAGGAGGATGCTGAAGAGAGATAAGATATGGACTAAGTCACCGTGACGTCACTATCTTGGTATTTTGCAATGAGAAGAGACACAAAGGGTAGAGCTAAGTACATCTTAAGGCAAAATGTTACGACGATGTGGTGAAAACACTGGGAAAGCCTTACATTTCTAAGACAAACTCCCACCGAATTCCCACACTGGACAACACTGTGGTAGCAACCTGTTAATCACAAGGTAGCCACGCCCAAAGCATACCCTGCTTTATCATCTATTTGACCCTAAATGGGTCCATGATTTACCAAATGTTATATTGAAGAATTGAAACTAACCAGTGAGACCATTAACTCATGTTTACAATTTACTGAGATAATACATCAAGTGAGAAGTAGGGTAATTTTCTCATAGGCTTCCATGCAATTTGCCTTTTTTTTGCAACCAGTGGAGTCGCCCCCTGATGGCCATTACATAAAATGTGAGTTTAAGGCAATTTTCATAACATTTTCATTGCCGCCTGGTGCTGATTTTGAGTTTGAATGGTGTGTGTTTTACGAAGCCTGGTGGGTCTCTGAACGGGGGACGAGCCAATTGTGGGTTAAATTAATTAAATCGTTGCAGACACACCTGACAGAGATCCTAACTCCTTCATTCCTTTTTAGACTTTCGCTTCCTCCTAAATGACTCCATCCTGTTTTTCATTTCCCTAATTCTGGACTCCTTCCTCCTCCCTCCGTTCCTATTCCCTCATGGCCTTGTTTAAGTTGCCCTCACATAACTCCCTCCATTTTCTCCGTGTACTGATCTCCACCCTGAACTAATCTACACTGAGTGACAGTCTGAGAGTACAGGAGTGATGAGCAGCTATGGCGTGTGGAAGGAAGTGACACAGAGCGAGGCAAACACAGTGGGAGTGACGGACGTCGCGTGGCACACACACTGGGATTTGAGAGACAGTGGGAGACAGCTTGGTGAGAGGATGGGCTGCCGAGGTGAGAGATGGAGACAGACTGAGGGAAGGACAAAGTAAAGGTAGAGAGGGGATGTGGTTTGAAGTGGCAGTGGAGGCAGCAGGTGACTGAGATGAAGAGGGAGATTGAGTTTGGCTTTGAGGAAACTTAACATCTTCATCCTCAAGTTTTTAATGAAAACTAAGATTTAATGAAAGAGATGAAGACGAGGAAGATGAGAAGAAAATAGAGGTGAAAAGAAAGGAGACAAGTACCAGGGGAAAGCCAGTGGAAATAAAAGGAGACACAGCGATGCAATGCTTTTGTCTGTTTTTTGTAAAATACTGAGTGAAGTGTTCATCATAACTTTTTATGTGTGAACAAATAACGAAATCTGAGGCTGAATCGGCTCTTTTGTTTTACAGAATATTTCCAGAAGAATCAAATGTTCATATGAAGGCAGTGATATCTATTAATAACTCAATCATAATTAACTATAATAAGTTTAGTCTTAAAGCCTTTTGGGTGTAATAATAATGGTCCCAAATGTTGTGAAATTGCTTAGTTTTACCCTTGAAATGTTCTTGGGAGGACCTCCGAACCCAATATCTCCCAGTATCTTCTACACCAGCTGATGCACGCCAACATGGAAATAAGGGGAGCACTGTCACTTATTTTTTTCCACTTCAAGCTCTGCACTTCTGGCAGAAAGCTCCCTCTGTCTGTCTATCTAGGCCATGTCGTAAACTGAGGGCTCCTCATTCAGCACCATTAGTGCAAAACACTTTCTGGGAGAAGTTTAGCAGTTAAAAGTTTAAGATTTAAAATGATGCATCTCCATTAATTTTCATCTTTCCATCACTGCGATTTAGACATTCAGCAAGGTTCACGCTCAATAATGTCTCATCGCTTTTCTGCAGTTTTAATAGTCATTGCAGCTTGTTGCACAGATGTCATGATCCAATTCTGAAGCACGGCCATTGTGACTCGACAGTCGACGGTACTTAAAATACATATTTGTATATTTCTGCAGCATAAACATATATGTATGAAGACCATTTATTGCAGTAGAAAATCACAAAAAATGGCAAATTAAATCATCCAGAGGCTAGGGCCGGACAATATTGAGAAAGCCAAATATCACAATATTCTTTTAACAAAATACCTCGATATGGATGTTGCAACGATATTGCAGGGTTAACTATTTATATTATATATTTAACTATTTTATTTTTGATTTATCATCGTAATGTGGACATGGTTAATAAGTGGGTAAAGTCAAATAACAGAACAGCAAGAACAGGCAAAATAAAAAAAATAAAATCACTTAACGCAATATTACAACATCCAAAATATAAGGCACTATAGTGTCATATCAAAATACCGATATGTGGCCCTAGAGAACTTCTTGTAACTTCCGATGTAAACCCACGTCCAGTATATGAATATTCTGAATATTTCTGTGACCTATCAGAAGATGCAGATAGTACCTTTAGGTTACAACCCTCATACTTGTATATGAAACCTGCCGTGGTTGTTCTCCTGCATCTCATGCAAACGGTGGAAAACCTGCTTTCAGAGCCAAGCAGAGAGGGAGCGAGAGAAAGGAGGGATGATTTAAGACGGATCTACCATTCAATCTGTGCTCTCTGCCCTCCATCTCTCCCCTAGGACTCGTCCTCTCCATCCATCTCATCCCTCTTTCCTTTTCATCTTGATTGTCAGCCAACAGCCCTCTCCTCCCAGTCCCACTGCCTCTCTGAGAGGCAGCGTCCTGCCTTTCTGATGGTGGTAAACCAGTCTTTATACACCACAACTTTTATTTCCGTCTCTAAATTAATGAACTGCTTTCCATTAGGAGGAAATGTGCTGAGGACACTTTAATGTCAGGCTGCAGGAAGGAGGAGGATTAGCTGATTTGTGGCACATCGGAGTGTGTGTCGGCATGCAATGCGTGTGTGCATTTTCCGTGTGTGTGTGTGTCTTTCTTGACACAACTCCTGATGCACTCTGCCAATGATTTTAAGCGAATTTAGGCCGAGAGTGTTGGACTGAGTACAAACAGCAAGCGAAGATTAGCTGGGGGTTCTCGCAGCAAAAACAACAACAAGAAAAGAAAGACGGTGTGGCTCAAATGCATGAATCTGTGGAGAGCGTGAAAATATGAAGGATAAAAAGGAACGAGTGACAGGGAAATGAAAGAAAAGCCTTTAAGCTTTTATGTTAAAAAAAAAGAAGAAAGTTAAAATTAATATTTAAGATGAATATAATGTAAGCCACTTAAAAACAGAATAAAATATTAAGCAGCGTTTCCTTTGCTGCCTTTTTACTCAGTGATTTCTGATGAGGTTTGCCCGGTTCATGGTCAGACCCAAAGGCACTACTTGTTCTGCCTCTTCAAAATCTAGTTCACATTTAACAGATTATCTGAGATAATTCAAAATTCATAGCATTTTGCTTTTCCATCTCTCTCTTCAGTCGACTTCCTGGGAATTTTCTGGGGCCTTGACCGAACAATGTTCCCTCTCTCTTTCCATCCAGGTCTAATATGTCACTTTCCCTCGAGGTAGCGTTGCTTCCCCCCCCCCTCCTACCTGTCTGCACTCCCTTCCTTTCCCCACTATCCCTCTGTCAGTTCCTATTCCAGTTGCTTTCCCCATGTTTCTTAATCCCCCTCCCTTCCCTGTGATAATTCCTCTCCTCTTTCCCTCCCCTGCTCCTCTCTGTCAAGCCCTCTCTTTGGCAGTCGCTCTGCTGTCCTCTTGTCTCCTCCCCTTCCTCTCCTCCTGCCTCCTCTCTTCCTCTGTTTATCTCACTCTTGCGTCCTCCTTCCCTCTTTCTCTCTTTCTTCCCCTCCCATCCATCTCCCCCTCTCTCTCTCATTCCCTTAATCAGCCCTTATAGACTGCAGCATCACACATGTGCCAGGCATGCTCCCACAAAGACGGGGATGTGCAGAGGTATTAGAGCGGTAATTATGCACAGGCACAAACAAAACAAGCACAAGGAGATGCAGAAATAAAAAAACATGCAGACAGACAGAAGGTAAATGAATGGATTAAAGAAAAAAAGAACAGATGACAGGAACGGAGGAAACATGAAGGGAACACGTGTGTTTGATAGTCGGGAGCCGAAAAGAAAAGAAAAATGTGGGACAAAACAGTGAGAAGAGAGTGTCAGTGACACGTAATGAGAGACAGAGGAGGAGAGTGAAATGGAGAGTCAGCAGGCAGAGCTGCACTCATTTACGCACAAAAGACATAAGTGTGTGTGTGTGTGTGTGTGTGAGAGAGAGAGAGAGAGAGAGAGAGACCATGAGGGAGGGGAGGAGTGAGCGAGAGAGGGAGGAGTGAGAGAGCGACAGCGTGTGTGTGTAGAGTACATTGTCATCCAGTCCTGGCAGAGAGCAGCAGCAGCATAGCAGCAGCAGCAGCAGCAGCAGCAGCAGCGGACGGGATACAGACGCACTGAGCAGACTGAGGCAGCGAGGAAATAAGGGAATACACGCTGATGAAGAAGCAACAACAAAGGGAGAGGATGGAATAAAAAAAAAAGAAGCATTTTATTGCTTCTCTTTTCTCGTCCCACTTCTGTTTGGAGCATCCCACAAGCAGAGCACCAGTGAAAACACATACATATGATATATATATAAAATTCCTATACATATATATCAAATTATGACTGTTTTCAAAGAAGCTGCAGCCGGACAAGGACTGAATTGACAGCAAAATCCATTGCATGAAAAATTGGGGGATAATATCCAGCATTCGCCTATTAACTGTTGCAAATTAATGCTTTGAGAATTTTTTTTTTTGTCAGTTTTTTTTTTTTGCTCAGATGGGGTAAAAAAAAAAGACAAAAATAATTACATTGATGCGAATGGAAAATTTGGGAAAAAGGCAACTGAGTTGTTGAACAACAAAGAGCTTCCGCTGCAGGCAGTCCTATATTTCCAAGGGGGCTTCTTTTGAAAACAGGATATTTTTTGATCTGCCCTCGTTGCCACGCGGCTGTTTGGCTGTCGCATTTCCACTTGTCTTTGTCATCTGAATGGGCTGGGAGAGCACTATTCCGGTGAGGCTTGAACAAGTGCGACACTGAAAGTGCAGAGGGCAGTCCACAGGCTCTCTGACCCCACGCTGATATTTCCTCAGCGACAACAAAAGCCCATACATGGCTGAGAGGAAAGGGTGAGGTAAGTTGTGGGGGAGAGAAAGAGGCAAACATACCAAAGAGAGGATAGAGAGATTCAGTGTAAAAAAAATAGACCTTATCAAAAACTGAGCAAAAATCAAACTACGGAAGGAGAGACAAAACCATCAACGCCACAATTCGTTGTGTGGGACGCTCCGCTCCGGGCAAGTAAATCCAGCATCTCTTTTTAAGACATTAAAATCAGAGATTCAGTGTCACAACAGCAGACTCCCTCCCCTCCCACCTCTCTTTTTTTCCCCCTCCTCTCCCCTTAGTCTTAGCACTTGTGGGGCAGGACTGAGCAAGCTGACAGGCAGAGCACCCAGCTGGTGTCCCGGGTCTTTTCGGGACCCCGGGATCCACGGAGAGAGGAGGGGTTCCAGTGGAGTGTGCACGCAGCGGCATCAACAGGAACCTCGCACAAAAAGCCATTGGGCTCCTTGTGTGTCGCTTTAAAGCTAAAGACTGACACTAACGGCACTGTCACCAGGGGGATTGGAGCTGTTTGTGCAAGTGTGTGTGTGCGTGTGTGTGCGCGCGCGTGTGTGAGTGTGTGAGAGAAAACATGCTTCAGGTGCAAGAGGCTTTGGACTGTAATCATCAAAGGATTTCAGCTTGACGAGAGCCTGGAGTAATGTTTTAAAGAATACTGCACAGCTGTTGTTACCTGTTGGGTCTTTGGCTGGAAACAGGAAGGAACACAATCTTTTCAAAGTTAACTCTCACTATTTAATATCGCACACAAAGAGTGGATCCACACATCTCAAGGAGGGAGCAACGTTCACCACAGTGGAGCAAGGGGGCAGTGAAAAAGATGCCCACCACAAAGATAAAAAAGCTTCCTTTGAACAGTGACATTGACAACGAGAGGATGATAGATGCGAGTTAATCTCTGAGAGGAAGCAGTGGAGGAGACAGAGCAAAACACTGCTCTCCGGTCTGTTTTTCCAGGACATCAGGACTGATTTGACTCGAGCGTTAAGCATTCGATTTGTTCTCCACTCAGGAATATGAGCCCGTCTCCGGAGTGGAAAAACCCTTCATGTTGGAGCGTGTGACTATCTACGCGTTTGGGAGGAATCCACCTTCTTTTTCTGCCAGTGCCGTCAGGAACCAAGAGCTCTAACTTTTTCACGGATTATTCATCCACTCAGCAGGGGAGCTTAGTGCAGGAAATGCCAGAGGCAAGTTCATTTGTCGGTAACACGCCCTCTAAAACTAGATTCCCAAACCACCGGATTTTAATTTGTCCACAAGCGCCTCTGCTGTCTGCTGATGACACATGGCTGTGTAAAAGGTGACATTTCCAGAGCTTCTGGAATATTTATCTGCTTTGATAAAAACACAACTACACACCTACAGTGAACAGCCAAGGACTGTGATGTGTCTGTGCATGTGAGTGCTCCCAAGGAACTCATTCACTCCTGTTGAGATTGATTTCTTTCACGCACTTGTTCCTCTGCCCCTTGACGACAATTTAGCCTTCTGTAACTATGTGCTGTAATAACTCCCACAACGCTAATTGAATGCTCTTTGTATTTCATCATGGCATGCATATAGGCTAATCCATCCCCTCTATTTATCATA
This sequence comes from Eutrigla gurnardus, assembly GCF_963514095.1. Lineage (NCBI taxonomy): Eukaryota > Metazoa > Chordata > Actinopteri > Perciformes > Triglidae > Eutrigla > Eutrigla gurnardus. The sequence continues at coordinate 14,024,466 of NC_139931.1, read as the reverse complement.
ATTGACATCTCAGTACCTAAACAGCTCACATTCATTCAGTGACTCTAATTTGAAACTCTGGACAAGAAGGATATTTAACTTTCTTTTTCTTTTTCTTCTTCTTTTTTTAAAACCTAGGAGCTTTACTATCATTAAAAGTTACACATCAGCACTGAGCCACCACAAGACACTGAAATAATCCAAGATGGCCACCTGTGTGCATCCACTCCTGGTCAGCTTCTCCCTGGCCATTCTGCTGGGTCTGACCTCTCTGGGTGGACTGAACTCTTGGCCGTCAGGTCAGGCTTCGGCCCAGGTCTCGCCCAGCAACGAGACCACAGAGCCCTCTATGATACCAGAGGCCGCGCTGGCAACCCCCACGCCAGATAGGGAGGAGAAAACGGCTCCAACTAACGGTAACCGTTGCCAGGGTTACTATGATGTCATGGGCCAGTGGGACCCGCCTTTCAACTGTAACGTAGGTATCTACCTGTTCTGTTGTGGCTCCTGCTTCTACCGCTTCTGCTGCCAGTTCAAAGTCCACAGTTTGGACCAGGCTTCCTGTTCCAACTATGACACACCCGTGTGGGCGAACACCGGGAAGCCGGCGGATCCCGTCACAGAGGTCCAAGAGGAACCAGACAAGGATCGGACCCACATGATCGTGTATATTATCTGTGGAGTGGTGGCCATCATGGTGTTGGTCGGGATTTTCACGAAGCTCGGGCTGGAAAAGAGTCAGGGAGGACAGACTGACATGACCAACTCCAGGTATGAGGGGCGGGGCTGGGTGAACGTTGTTGACTACAGAAGGGGGTGACGGTAGATGATGGATGTGGTGGTGATTAGCAGTGAAATAGACGATGATGGGGAGGATGTTGCCAACAATCCTTATCCAATCACACATTTACTTTCATAAGATTATGTTGAATTGCTGGCTGGCTGGCTGGATGACTGGATGGATGGATATTGGAAAAGATTAGAGTCAATCAGTTCATTTAAAAATATGTACACGAAGCTTTCTATTCCACTTAATGTGTAAATGTTAGCCGAGGCTCATGGGTATCCTTGGCAAAATGACGGATAAAACATAAATTACTTATTTATTACTTGCACGAAACCAGTTAAGGCAAGAAACATAATAGGATTAAACGTTAATTTAATAAATAACTGGGCTTTCTGGTGGATTCAAAGCTATTTGTCCTGCAAACTCTCTTCAGCTAGCAAGTCACGTTCATCAACATCATAACCTACAGCCAGCGTGATCGGCTGGACGGGTCCCGTGAGGAGCACAAACGTAGGATCCATCTGGAAATGAATTCAAATGAGTGAAAACTGTAAACATCACAAAATGGGTAGATTATATGGCACTTTTGGGCAATATTGATTGTACGTCACACAGAGGGCAAAATTATCATACAAATGCGACAATTATTGGACTTCTGACAACAATGAGGCACACGCCAAACTGATATTGACTCTCCATTCAACGGCCCAGTATGACAATAAACAAACCGCCCTGCGATTTTTAAATTAATGGAACGTGACCGGGATTAGTTTCTGTTATGTAATTGGTAAATTTCAAATTTCAGTGACATACCGAATGGATTGGGGAAAAAGACAAGAAATAATCAAAAATTACTAAATCTAGTCTGCGTATTCAGTGTTGTGGCACAGTGTTGTTGTTGGTGTGTGTGTGTGTGTGTGTGTGTGTGTGTGTGTGTGTGTGTGTGTGTGTGTGTGTGTTTGTATGTGTGTGTGTGTGTGTGAATGCACCTGTGTGCGTCTTCCTGCATGCGTGAGAAGGTCACCAGATGGGTAATGATTGAAGTGACTAAATGACAGAGAGGTGATGGTAGGTGGTTGAGAGAGCAATGGTCAAAGTGATAGAAAATAAGAGAGAGAGAGGACCGACTGGAGGTCAGGCAGCAGGATGGAGATTCCAGAGGATGGATGATGGGAGGAGTTTGGGAGGGAAATGAAATTGCGGTTGTGTTGTGTTTTCTCTGTATCAGTGTAGCTGTTTCACATTGATGGCTGATTGATTGCTGTGACACAACTATGACTGTGGCAATGTGCAGCCTCCAGTGAACAATGAGAAGAGAGAGGGTGGTTTTTTGGAAGGGTGGAATATTGAGCGGATCTGACTGGAGTGCAGCCAACGGCTAATTCTAGTGCAGAGAACCGGGGTGTGTGTGTGTGTGTGTGTGGGGTGGTGGGTGGTGGGTGGTGGGTGGGGGGGACACTGTGTGCTGGGTGTGACCAACCAGGGTGTTAACAGACGGGCCATGGGGGCTCCTTTAAAACCCTGTCATTGCCGGATCTCAACCTTCATGTGGAGGGTGAGGAGAGGAGGAGGAGGACAGCGGTGGACATCACCCCTCATTAGAGTTGTACTTCACTGAGCCGCCCATAACACAGTGAAAGCTGGCAGCACATTCTCTCCCCTGAGTCACACAGTTATGTGTGAGGCATTATACTTGAGTCGAGGGCTTGTTTGGGAGATATTTCCGAAATCCGGTTGGCTGTCTTCACATGCAGGTCCTAAACTGTCAAATGATATTCCGCATTTGTCTTGACGTTTCTCAGAAGTGCATGCGTCCAATCAGCAGGACACATGTTTGCATGCGTCCTGGACCAAGACACTGAAACTGCTTGCTTGACCCCTTTGACCTTCCTGTATGGAAATCTTTTCCTCCAGTGTAAATAAATAAGATGGGTGATAAAAATTTAAATAATTGCCAGTCCTCTTTAAAATTAAGCTGTGACTTATGGAGCAATCATGCAGAGAACAATTTTATTCGAGCAATTAAAGAATTAGATTTGTAATTTCTGTGTTCGCAAATCAGAAATGACCTCTCCCAGTCCTCTGATTGGCTGAAAGTGTGACACTGTTACACCCTGAAGAGGTTTTTGACCTCCAGCGACAACTTTATTGAGATCAGACCAACTACAGTAGTTGGTAGTTGTGTGACCACACAGAGAGGCATCTGTTTGTTCACAACAACAATGCTGCAGTAGCATCCGTCATCTCAGATATGGAGCGTGTTTCTTCATTGAAAGAAGCACAAAGGACGACAGTGAAGGCTTTTCTTGCTGGAAAAGATGTTTTCGTTCTTCTTCTCGAGTTTGGTTCATCCAAGTATTTGGAAAGTGCCTGCCCTTCTTTCAAACAGTTTCAAATGATTGCTTCTCAGATGTTTCTGTAACAAAGCATCTGGTATGTCAGGTTAAGTGCTCGAATAATGGGGGACACCTTGTTTGGTCCATCAACAGGAAAAAGTGCTCCAGCTTTTTTAGGTCTTCAAAATGTCTATTTAATGCGTCATATTTTGTTGATGTAAGTGCTGTATGCGAGACACCTTTATTTTTTTTGCTCAAAGTGTCCCATTGCATCCAGGATTGAGTAGTGTATAATATCAATAGCAGCTGGGGTGTATGGCAGACAGAGTGTGTGACTTTGAATATAAAGATGGCAGCTCTTTTACCACCAGTCTGCACCTGTTTCTCTCCGACCTTAACCATAGAAATGGCAGCTCAGTTAATACAAAATCTCGTCAATTTTTTTTAAATGTGAAACATAAATTGCATAAATTGTAGTTAAAATGAGCTCAACGTTGACCAGCTAAAACATTAAAATGCTGTCTGCACAGTAATGCATCAGTGATACTCATCATATAAAATAATACTGCAGTCCTGCAGGGGTCATTCTGCTGCTTTTTTCTTTGACTTAAACACTATAAAAGTGTTGTACTTGTGATGAATGGTTTTGATCTTTCTCAGTGTTTAAAAAAATGGTGCCCTTCTGCCTGTCTTGCAATATTTCATATTTAGCATTAATACAAAAGAAGCACAGGTACTGTGACAAAAGCTGAATCGTCGAGTGTGCCCTTTTTTTATCCCACCAGTGAATAGTCCAGGGGAAGTGTCTCTTAACCTCTTTCAGGAGAGGATGGAGAAATGGTCAGTGACCGCAAAAGCAAATGGGAATGTGAGAACTGAAGAACGAGAACACGGGGATGGAAGAAGTCTATGGTGGGGAAACAAAGACGATGACAGCACTGTGACGACAACCTCTGTGGTGATGTGATGAAGGAGCCTGTTAAAGGCCGCCAGAGCATGATCAAGGGAGGGATGGAATGAGGAAGGGAGAACACCAGAGAGAAGGAGGTGCTGATGAGTGAAGGGCTTAGCTGTTGTAATTCTGCTGATATGCCATTGAGGGCTGGATGACTGGTTTGCTTTGTGGACTCGATGCATGGATAGTCTTCAGCTACTACATTGTTATAAAAAGCCCATTTGAGGCTACAATACTTGGAAAGGTTTTCTGATCAGCTTTTGGAAGATTTCAATCTGTCCACTGCTTATGGATAATCGGTTGTCATATGGGGTTTAGTAGACCCCATGTGGCTCTGTGGAGAAACGGCTCCCACTCAGATATTGTGGGGAAGATTTTTTGGGGATATACGGTCGTAGTCTTTCAAGAAAAACAAAATTGTCTCTGATGTAAAGCGTGTGTTAAAAGCATTTCAGGGGTAACACTTTCATTTTTGTTTTTAGAGCCGATTGTAAGTTTTGTCTAAAATACTAATAATATCCAAAATGATCATTTTATTTTATATTTGGAGTCTCCAACTCTATGAATTTATTTGGCCACAGTCTGCTGTGAGTTTGCTGGCGAAAGACAACAACACTGTGAGGCTTCTTTGTGAGTCCAGGTCAAACCAGTAAAAAAACATATCTCATTTTAAATTTCATTTTAAACCTGCATACATTTGAAACTGAGACACTTTCACCCGCCAGCTGTGAGTGAGAGTGTGCGAGTGCGTGCATGTGCATGCATGTGTGTGTGCGTGCGTGCATGTGTGTGTGTGCGTGCGTGTGTGTGTGTGTGTGTGTGTGTGTGTGTGTGTGTGTGTGTGTGTGTGTGCACTCAACAAATAAATCCAGCCACAAAGCTGTTAAGGTGGTAATGCGCTGAAACCCTGGGTCAGGCAATCACAACAGGCAGCAGTGCAATGATCTATAGCACACACATGTGGCTACACACACACACACACACACACACACACACACACACACACACACACACACACACACACACCCCTCATTATAACTGTACCCCCCCACTGCTTCTCCTCCCAAGCGGCTGTTTGTGTTTTTGTTTTGCTCTGAGTTTGTCTGCTGCTGCGTCTGTTGTGTGGAAAGTGCTGCAAAGCAAAATTAAAAATGAATCATATCCTTTGATACGTGATTCAGCTGTGGGAATTAATATGCCCTATCAAGCTTTTTTTTTTTTATGTTTTATTTCAAATTAACAGCTCAGCTCATCATATTAGGGAATTGCAGCTTCAGTGAAGGTGAAGAGGTGATATGGAGGGAGGAGACAGGACGAATGCAAGGGCCTTTTAAACAGTAAACAGGTTTATATTTCCACAAATGTTTAAAGCTGAAATGTTGCATCATTGAGGCAAATGTGTCAACGACATGAGACATGAGATTTTTAATAAAAAATAAAGGCATAAACATAAGAACACTAACACTAACTGGAATGTAAAGCCACCAGCGTTATTCTTAGACCTTCAAAGCAAATGACGTAGAATAAAGAGCGAGACGTCCACAAGGGTGTGTGGGAGGGGAGGTGGATGGGTCAAACAAATACAGGGCTTTCATCCAGGAGGCGACGGTCACGTGTGAAACCAAGAGTAAACGGTGACATTTTGTCTGAACTGGATCTGAGCCCTGCCTGATCACCAGAGAGACCTGATCAGTGGGCAGCCAGACCATTAAGGTCTTTTATAGACTATTATCAGCATTTTGAAGGTGATTCTGCATTGTACCCGGGAGCCAGTGAAGCAATTTCAGTATCGGAATAATGTCTAAATTTGCATTTCACATGTAAGGAGCATGGCTGCTGTATTTTGAATGACCTGGAGCTGTGGACGGGAAGGGTATGAAACATTGTAAACCTGAAAAGTAACGTAGTCTGCCTTTGATAGTAGTAGAAGCAATGCTTGAAGTGGAAAAAATAAGTGCCATTACTCCCATTATTCACATGGACGTTGTCGTACGAATTAGCCGGTTTCATCATCATTAGGCCTATTACACTCTGAATTTCTACAGTGAATAAAAGCTATTGGGTTTGGGCATGCTCACCCATGAAAAGGTTTTGACCTAAAACTATGCAATTTTATCTAATTTGGTACTATTGTTATTTTTATTATTATTATCATTATTATTATTATGAAAGATAAGGCCCAAATAGCTAGAGTAAATCAAAAGACGAGATCCAGAAACAATTTTAAATGTTCCCTTTCTTATATTTCTGCACAGATCAAAACCGTTATTACCAACAATTATTTTACAAAAAGGACATAAATATTGTATCAATATATGAAAGCATCCTGGTTCTGCATCTGTACTACAGTTTTGAGTAAATGCATGTTGGTGGAGAAGTATTTTCTTGAAACTAAAGGAAACTCTCATAAAGTCACATTAGTCATCCTGTCAGTAATACTGCTCATGTGTCATGTTATGACAAGGATTACTAATAACAAGCATTTGTTACCTTCATCAGTGACCTTGTTAACAAGAGCGATATCGCAGTGATTATGGCGGCACATGAGAGCTCTATTGCCTCTTGTGTTTTTGTTTAAATGAGGAGAAATCGACCACTTCATACCGCAATTTGTAAATGTAGAAATAGTCACACACACACACACACACACACACACACACACACACACTCTCACACACACACACACACACACACACACACATACACACACACACACACACACACACACACACACACACACACACACTCATTTTAATAGCATTGCACCACTTCTCATAAGTTATTCCACTGAAGAGCCATGTGTTCAAGGGCACAGGCGATTGAATGACCCACCAGGGATTCAAACAACCGTTTCCATCGGCCGTTCTATTCCTCTACTGTATTGTTTTTCATCAACAGCACTTTCTATTTCCTTTATTGTTCAGCTGCAGCGGTGTTTTCCATCATCGCCTGTGACAGGTGTTTAGAGCCAAGAGATAAACATGTACGCATGACTCGGCTTTCTTGGAACGGTTACAGCTGTGCCAGATGAATTTAACATTTTATAGCGAGTTGTGCAGTCCAAATCAAGTTTTCCTTTCAAGGCCTGTGGGGTGGCACAAATTGATGATGTGGAGTTTAGTTGCTTTTTTCATTTATACCAAAAAGTTTTCAGCTACCATGAGCAAAAATCTATTAACATATCAAATAAGAAATAAAGCAAAAGACATGAAACGGATCAAACAATTCTATCAAATTGGCTTTACAAAGAAAGTCATCAGTGAACGGGTCTTCAGGCTTCAGTGGTGATGTCAAATCTATTGTTGGAGCTTTTGCTATTCTCACCTTGCATTAATAAGAGCATGATTAAGCGCTTGTGGTTTTTTTTTAGTGAAGCAGTGAGGCTTGTTAGGCTCACGTCCTCCTCCTCCATGCTTAATCTAGACCCAAAATAAACTCTTTGATGCTGCAGCGGTATAAAACACATAATTCCACCCTGCCAAGTGCAAATAAACAAGGAATAATTGCTTCTGACTTGTATTAGCATCTGTGTATATATATGTGTGTATGCTACTACTTATATTTATAGTTGATATTTTTTACAATCAATGAGGTATTCCTACTTTTACTCATTTAAAAGATCTGCATACTTCCTCCAGCACCAGATATAAGCAGACACTGTGTTTCCGTGGATTTAGAGGAAGGTGCGTCTCCTCACATGCATGTCCGACAGAGGCGAGCGTGTCAGTTGTGTTATGATTGTAACTCCACACCACGCCTCAGTGCAGCAGCTCAGAGAGACCGTTTGCTGCAGAGCCCTGAAGTTCCCCGGCTCAACTGTTGCTGCAGTAACTCCACAACACTTTCCCCATTGCTTCCCGTTCCTGTGCAATCGGTCTTTTTCTTCTTCTTCTTCTTCTTCTCCCTCCTTCTTCCAGTCTGACAGTTTCAAAAACGGTATTAAAGCCAAAAAAGAGAACATAGAACATTAAAAAAGCACCTCTTGACGCCAAGGCAATTCAAAGTGCTTTATGTGTGACATAAAGGCATTGAAAAATATATAAAAGAATGACAAAACATCATCAAAATTCTCCTACTTGTGCAGAATGGGTGCAGTTTATCTAAGTGTTGTGAAGCGCTCTCAGTTAAGCACATTATATCATAAAAGCTGACTATCAGTTAGACCT